>NC_133397.1:54229583-54560000 GCF_047511655.1 Castor canadensis | reverse complement strand
AGGACTAATAATTTAAAGAATAAAAATAGTTGCACATATATATTAAATGGACAGAGAAGAAAATAAACTTGCTAACATTTTATAAAACAGAGTAAGTATTACAAAACTAGAGAGCTTTCTTTTTTATACTTAATTTTTAAAATGCAGTTTAACCCTCTTTTGGAAAGGGGACTGTTTCAAAGGGCTTGTTTTTATAACCACCTTGTCAAAGAAGGTCAGAAACATTCAAGTATAAAGTCACTACACTGCTGTGGCACAAATAGATTCTGCGGCTAAAATCAAACAAAGACCAATTAAACTAATCATAACGTCCCAGTGAACACAAGGAAGTTCACCTGGTATTTCTGGACTTCTTTCGTAAATTTTCAAATCTACTCAGTTCTTGGTATTATAATTACCTTGACCAAAATACTGTGAAATTACTGCTGTGATCTACTAATGGCTGCAAAAATCAAGTCGTTGTGGTTTCATGCCAAGGGGCCATAGCAAGGTGGCGCAATGATTTCTGACACAGAAGACAACTTCTGAAAACTCAAAAGGGAAAATTAACGGGATGTGGTTTACATTGCCAAAGACTGTTCATTAATTACCAATTTAATCACTGCTGGAGGCATGACATTACAAAAATCTGGCTGAAAGTTCTAATAGATTATGAAGACCACCTAAGAAGAGTGACCAAGAAATGTACAAAACAATTAATACTGTTTCACTGCTATCAAAGACACTCAGATTATTTTACATCAAGTGAAGCAAAGGAATTAGTAGCTTCACAGTGCCACCACTAGGAACTTTAAATATAATAGCACACAATTAGTAATGCACATGTGACTTAGTTCAAGGCATATATCCTTGGGAAAGCCAGAACATGATAAGGAGAACAAAAGAAACATTAAAAAATGAAATGAATGAAGATTTAAACTCTACTCTTGTGCATGCTGAGCGACAATAGAATAGGCTATATAAAATACAGCTTTAGTAATGGTGATACCATCCTAGGATGTTTAACACAACACTGAACAGCCATATGGCAAATGTCCATGGCCATTAATAGTGGCATAAAAGGAGTGTTCCTAATGCTAACACACCTAGCTCTAGCTTCATGCATTCATGGCATTCTTGAAATAAATAAGACTTTTGAGGTTAGGGGCTTATAGTCATATAATGGAAAAGATGCTTCAGAGTTTTTCCCCCCACAATGCTGGTGTTTTGTGTGACTTTGAAGATACGCTAGCAAGCTAACAATATGTTTTCTAAGAAGTCTAGTAACCATTGTTAGGATTGCAGACTTCAAATCAACTTAAATTTAGACATAATAGATAAGCTATTATTTAAATCACAGAGAATAAAACCTACTACCTTGTATAGAGATATTTATGCTGAACACAGAATTATACTGGCATTATTCTCCTCTAAAATGTAACTATAAAAAGATGAGACATACACTGAAGAATGTTTTACTGGTCTGAAATGGATTATGTACATTAAATCTTTTGACCATGGTGTTAAAGTAAGAAATACAAAATATATTTTCATCACAGTGCCCTAAGCATGGATATTCTAGCTCATATGGAGAATAAAATACTCTATATGTTATTAAAGGTTTTAGATTTCTTTTTATAATACCTGATAACTGATGTCCCTTTTAAATGAAATTATAAATGCAACCTTAACCTACTTCTTCCTAATAATAGAACTGGTAATATGTGTAATTAGGAAAATAAAAATTTTAATTTTAATTTTTTTTTTTTTGGTGGTACTGGGGTTTGAACTCAGGGCTTCACACTTGCTAGATAGGCATTCTACCACTTGAGGCAAGTACCCAACCCCTTGAACTTAATCTTAAAGCTTTGATTTGTAGAGGCTATATAAATGTAACATTATTTATAAATATATAAGTATAATCTTAAGTATAAATATGTCAGTGTTCATAAATATATAAGCATAATTTTTATCATATATTTATGATGATATATATTTAGAACATATACATATGAAAACTATAGGAAAAGTTACTATCAGGTTTTATAAAAATGGTGTTTAACCAACTGGATGTTCACTGCTTCTTTTATTATCTGGAGAAAATCTAGTGATCTTATCTAAGTCCACTATAATTACCAACATGACAGACTAGTTCCATTTCAATCAATATTTTCCAATTGACATCAAAAGTACAAGACTGATGTCCCACACTTCCTGGCAACAAAATGCCTTTTAAAGGTTTAATTAGCTTTACAAGAACAGCTTGCATTCTCTTCATTCTTACATAATAAGCCATTTGGACACATTTTCAAAGGCCAGTAAAGAAGTCTCTAGATCTGTATTCTTTTGGATTACTAGTCTTTGCAGTTAACTGAGAACTGACCAAACTAAAATCTTTTCCCGTACACACAATTTTTTTTAGAGGATTCAAACATTCCTACAAACCTTTGAAGATACTACAATCTTTCTAGGACTTGCTGCTAACTTGCAGTTTGATCCTGTCACCTACTAAGCAAGAATAGGCCCTTTACCAATCAAGTAGGTCATTACACTGGCAGATTAAATATTAGGGGAAAAACTTCCGGTCTGTTTTTTAATAGCATTGTAATTCTTTCCTGATATTTCTTTTAAAGAAGGTTCCAGATACCTAATAACTATCTTCAAATCATACTCTGGTGCTATATAATTATTACTGGAACCACATATTTTAAGTTCACTGATTGTTGTGATTAGACTAATTAGACTGAAGATTCATCTGGATTCTCATTTTAGATTTTCTACTTACAAAATAATAAATAAACTTTTGTGGTATCATTCTTCTGGTAGGTTCAAAGTACTTCACAAATATCCTAACAACAATTACAAGGACTGTAGTATAGAATGTATTATTAGAGTGTATTAATCCTAAACTTTGGCAAATTAAGTATAAATATCTCAAATATTTATATAATTACATCATTAAATGTAATGGTGGGCTTATTAAATGCATTTTTTAAAGCAATTATATTCCAATGCAGAGCAAGAGTCTGACATAGACCAGCTTGTTAAATTCTATTTTTACATATCTGGAAGAAAATGTAGGGGAAATAGGATAAAGAAAATATTTTAAAGTACTGTCCTTTCTTAAATTTTATTTGATCATTTTTACATTTACTTACATGTGTATGCATTATTTGGGCCACCTCCCTCCCAAAAAATACTGTCTTAAAATTACATTTTTCTTGGAGTTTGTGTTTTTTATATATATTATATAATCAAAACGGTTGTTTTGGATGATATAATTGGTAGACAGCTGAAGTTGCTGAACGCCTGAGTTGTACTTTGGAAAAAAATGATTTTAAATTCATACCTAAAACTTACATTAATAAAAAGCAATATTTGAAAATCTTTATCAACAAAAAGAATGGGAAGAATACAAACCACATAGATCCAGAGTAATGAAATTTGTCTTCTATAGAAAAAAAGTAATGTCAGGAAACAACTAAACATGTTAAATGACATATATAAACTATGTAAAGGTCAAAGCAGGCTTGAAGATATACCTCAATGGGACAGCATATGCTCAACGTGTGTGAGCGCCTCCTCCCCACCAGAAAAAAAAAAAAGGTACAGGATACAAACACAATGATTTTTTAATATAAATGACTTTCCTTGAAAAAGACTTAGAAGACAATATACTTGCACCAAGTCCTCATTAAAATATGCAATGGTAGTCCTGGCAAAAATTAAGAAAAAAAAAGTTTATAGTACCTGTGTTTGTGAGTTGTCCTTTAAAAGAAATTACAACTTAACTTTTTCCCAAGGATAATTAAGTAGAGTCTATACATAAGGATCTACCAGATAAGATTACCAAGAGTTGTTTCCTTTTTTTTTTTTGATAGTACTGGAGCTTGAACTCAGGGCCTAGCACTTGAGCAACTCCCCCAGTCCTTTTGTTTTTAGCTTGTTTTTCAGGTAGGATCTCTGGCTAACTTTGTCTCAGTTGACCTGGAACTAGATGTGTGTGCCACTACACCCGGCTCATTTTCTCAGATAGGGTCTACCTCCTTTTGTCTCAACTCGCCTTGAATGGAGATCCTTCTGTCTAGTACCACTACCACATCCGGCCTAAGAGTTGTTTTCAATATTTTAGAAACTGCTTCCCAGCCTTGCAGCCTAAAGCTTACTAATTATATGATGGAATGGTTTAGTACAATGTGATTTAGGGCAGAGTTGGAAGCTGAATTCTAATTTGAATACCAGAATATGGGATGTATCTACATATGTATACCTCATTATATACATGTATTTATGTATATATACATCAGAAACAAGAAAGGTGTCTTAATGTAGGATTTAAGAATAGTAAGAAACAGATGACACAGGGAGCTTTAGTTCCAAAGTGGCAAAAGTAATTTCAGTTGTAACTGACTTGACACAGTGGAACGCTTTAACTTCCTCTGCCCAATAATAATCTATTCTGTTTTAAATATCCCTGAAGAAACATTTGTTTTTCCTGTTTATAAGCCTTCACTACCAAGAAACTCTTTACAGCAAATTTTTCATGTAAGTTTATTTTTTATTAGTTGACATGCAGAGAATATGAAAAACAGCTTTCTACTAGTCCCTTCATTTATTCATTGAACATTTACTGAATACTTGGTGCTAGGGATACCAAGTCCTTGTACTTTGAACAGCTCATAGTTGCATGGGAGAAAGAGATTTATACATAGATAATTATAGTGGAATAAATATATGCTATAGTAAAAATATGTTATCACATACTAGGAAAAAATACAGGAAAGAGAATTAACTTTATTGCAAGGAGTCATGAAAGAAGCGTTCATAGAAGCGTTATTTTGGTAGAAACCAACAAGAAAGGTATTTCAAGGAGAGAACATAAAGTAATTGACACAGAATGAAAGAAATGATGGTACATTCTAGATCTTGTGAACAACTTAGAACTGGACTATAAAATAAAAAGAAAGATGAGCCTGGATGGGGAAGGGACAGGATTTATAAGGACCTTGTGTAAGACCATGTTGAGTAGTTGAGAAGTTTATTCTCTAAGGTAAGTGGGGCTACCCAGGAGGATTTTGAGGCTTCCTATCTTCAAATTAGCACTTAAACTATTTTCCAGTTTTATTTAAATTTTATAAGCTATCTGTCCTTAACTATGTTTTCCCTTTCAATCCCTTAACACTTACCTGCCTCTTCTGTAAATTCTCACTCTCTCAGTCTAGAAGTAGATATAAAAAGTCTCAAAAAAAATCACCCACTTGTACTCAGTACGTGGACATTGTCCCATGTACTATATGCTTCTACTTATGTACTCTATTAGCAATTATTAAAATAGTTCTACTCATTCTTCTTGGTATACACCAGATGGTGCTCAGTTAGTTGTACAGGAATAAGGTACAGAGGGATAAAATACAGAAATTGCTAAAGAACAGCCATGAAGAATGACATTCTGTCATTTCCAGGAAAATGGATAAAAGTAGAGATCATCATGTTAAGTGAAATAAGCCAGATTCAGGATGACAAATACCACATGTGTTCTCTCATATGTAGAATATAAGGGGGGTGATATTTGTGTGCGTGTGTGAACCAGGGGGAGGTAAAAGGGAGAAAGAAAGGGGGAACATGATTGAAGTATATTGTATGCATATATGAAAAGGTCATAATGAAATGCATTTTAAAAACTGTGCAAGAAAGTTTAAAAAAAGGGAGTAGGGGGAATGGGGAATAAGAAAGAGTAACAGAGAGGGTATATATGGTCAAAGTATATTTATGCATGCAGGGAAATATCACCATGAAATTCCTTACTTTGTACAATATATGCTAACACAAAATTTCAAAAAGAAATTACTGGAGAAGCTCTCAGTGGTCTCTTAAACAATAAACAAGTGATATCAGTAAACTCTTCAGTAAACTCTTGAAGATCTGAGGGTCAGCATCCCATTTTTTTTTTTCCCCCAAGACTTCAGGCCATTCATGGGCACCAACTTTTTTTTTATGGATGACACTGGGGTTTGAACTCAGGGCCCTGCACTTGCTAGGCAAGTACTCTACCATTTGAGCCATGCCTCCAGCTCAACTTTTTTTTTTTAATTTAATGAGAATTCTCAGTTAAACTAATAATGAACAGTGGGTAGCAGCAGGTGTATCTCTTCTAGCATAGTACCTTAACTTTCAGTACCAAGCAAAAATTATGAAGGGTAAAACAGATAACAGTAAAGTAAAAAATATCAGCATTAAAAGTTAAAGCACAAATTACAGAGTATAAGCAAAGTAAAGATGAAATTGGGCATTTTCCCTTTTTATTTTGTCAACCAAGTTGGCCAAACTACTTTTCAAAAAAGTACATACCACTGTCTAAGCAATGATATTCTGTATGTGTGTATGTATAATGACTACTCAGAAGTGATAATAAAAATGACCAAATTAAGAAAACTATTTTGTATCTAAAAAGATATTAATCTGATATCAAGTTACATACTGAAAATCTGAAAAGCAAAGGCAATTTCTTTTTTTTTTTTTTTTTGTCTTTTCTTTTTTGGTGCTGGGATCGAACCTAGGGCCTCATGCATGCTAGGCAAGTGCTGTACCACTGAGCTACATCCTAGCCCACAAAGGCAATTTCTAACCCTACCTATATTTGTGAAATTGGACTTACCAGACATTTTATATTCTCTTTATCATTTTAATATTAGTTATAAGCCCTTCTGAATATCAAGTACCAAAACAAGAGCAATAGTCCTGGAATGTATTCTCTTGTTCATAAAACTGGTATTTCTTATAACACATCTCCACATAGGGTTTGACACTGGAAAAGTTAGTAACAGTGGTATGCACAATAAAAGGTCTTTCAATTGAGCTTAAAACTTTAAACTAAGAAGAGGCTACAACAATATCTCCTATGATAGATGTTCTTACAACATGACATTGACATTCGTCCTACTGAGTGGTGGGACTGTCTCCTCTCCTTAAACCTGAGTGGAGCTTTGTGACTATTTAGGCTAATACAATATGGCAGAAGTGATGTTATATGACTTTTAGAGCTAGAATCTTAAGTCACAGTAAAAAAACAATTAACAGAGTAAAGATAACCTATGGAATACAAGAAATATTTGTAAATCATGTATTTTCTAAGGGGTTAATCTCCAAAATCCAAAGGGACCTACTATAACTCAATAGCTATAAACCTCTAAAAATCAGACTCCAAACTTGATTTAAAAATGGGCTTAAGGAGACTGGGAGCAGTGGTTCATGCCTGTAATCCCAGCTACTCACGAGGTGGTGACTGGTGATTGGGAGGATCATGGTTTGACACCAGTCTGGGCAATAAATTAGTGAAACTCTCATCTCAATGAACAAGTCAAACATGGTAGTGCATACCTGTAAACCTAGCTTTTCTGGAGGCATAGGTAGGAGGATGGGAGGCTGCCCCAGGCTAAAATGAAGACCATATCTGAAAAATAACTAAAGCAAAAAGGGCTGGACGCATGGCTTGAGTGGTAGAGTACAAGCACAAGACTCTGAGTTCAAGCCCCAGTATTGCAAAAACAAAAACAAAAAACCACCTAAGGACTTGAATAGACATTTCTCCAAAGAAGAAATATAAATGATCAACAGGTAGAGTATATAAAAAAACGATCAACATCAATAATCATCAGAAAAATGCAAATCAAATCCCAAGGAGATACCATCTCACATTTGTTACAGTGACTACTATTAAAAACAAAAGGTAAAGCCAGGCATAATTGCGCGACATCAAGGCAGACCATGAGTTCAAGGTAAGCCTGGTACACAGTGAAAACCAGTCTCAAAAAAAAAAAAAAAGCAAAATAAATAAAACTAAAAGATACTAAGTGTTGGCAAGAATGTGGAGAAACTGGATCCTCTTTGTAATGTTTATAGGAACATAAGGATGCAGCTGTTATGAAAAAAAGGTATTGGAGGGGTCCCTCAAAAAATTAAAAAAATTTAACTTTCTGGAAATTTATCCAAAAGAACTGAAATTAGGACCTTGAAGAGATATTAGCACTCCCATGTTCACTGCAGCCAAGATGTGAGTGGATAGAAAATATCTGGATTTATCTGACATTTTATATTGTCTTTCTTATATCATTTCAATGAAATACACACACACACACACACACACACACAAGAATACTATCCAGCTTAAAGAAAGAAGGAACTCCTGTACCTGTATAGCATGACTAAATCTTGATGATATAATGCTAAGTGAAATAAGGCAGTCACAGAAGGACAAATATGCATGATTCCATTTAAGGTAGCTAAGAGTCAAATTCATAGTTCAAAGAGTAGAACAGTGGTTGCCAGCGGCTAAAAGAAGGGGGAAATGGGATGTTATTAATGAACAGGTACAAAATTTAAGTTAAGGAAAATGAGAAAGTTCTAAAGATCTGCTATACAATATCATACCTATAGTCAATACCACTGTTTTGTACTCTTAAAAGTTGTTAAGCTGGGTAGGTCTCGTGTTATGTGTTCTTACCACAATAAAATAAAAATAAACAGAGTCTTCCAATCTAGGAACATGCATTTAGATATTCTTTTATATCTTTCAGAATAT
This sequence comes from Castor canadensis, assembly GCF_047511655.1. Lineage (NCBI taxonomy): Eukaryota > Metazoa > Chordata > Mammalia > Rodentia > Castoridae > Castor > Castor canadensis. Next base: position 54,551,443 of record NC_133397.1, on the reverse strand, counting down.
TTTACATTTTTCTGTTCAGAGGTATTTATATATCTCTTTAAACTTTTTCTTAGCATAAATGATTTTGTTTTTTACTTGACTATAACTGAGTTTTTAAAAATAAATTTTATTGATGTATAATTTGCATAGTCATTTGTACTTATTTTAAGTTTCATGAGTTTTAGAAAATATATACACCTGAGTATTCACACAAAAAATAAAGCTATAGATCCTCTCTTTCCATCCCTCTAAATAGTTTGTTCATATTCCTTTGCAGTTAAGCCAAGGGAAATGTGCTTTCTGTCACTCTATATTAGTTTTGTCTGATTCAAAATTACATGTAAATAATATATATCCTCATGTGTGTTCTCAGTATATTTCTGTCACTCATTTATATTGCAGTGTGTCTCAGCGGCCTGTTCCTTTGGAATGTCAAATAGTATTGGTTGAAATTATCTATACTTATCTGAATTGCTGAAATTATCTCAAATTCTTGGGACTAGAACTGCTTTTAGATTTCAGAGAATTTGGAGTTTTGAGTTTTCAGATTAGGGATGCTCAAACTTATCCTATTATATGACTCCATCATGATGTGTTTATTCACTTGTTGGTGGGCATTTGATTTTGTTTCTGGGTATTACAATAAAAATTGCTATAAACATTTGTGTATAAGTTTTTGTGTGGCACACGTTTATACTTTTCTTGGGCAAATACCTAGGACTAGAATTTCTGAGTAACAGAGTAAGTGTATGTTTAACTTTTAAAAGACATGGCTGATTCTTTTCTAAGATTGTTGCACCATTTTACATTTCCACCGGCAACGTGAGAGACTTCTAGGTGCTCCACATTTTTGTTAACACCTGTTATTGCCAGTCTTAAGTTTTAGCCATTCTCCTCATGATAGAGTGCTTTTCTAGCATGGGAGAGGTCCTGGGTTCAAACCCCAGTATGGCTAGGGGGAGGGGGATGGGAGACATGATTTTTACACATTTAGCCCTTCTCATGGCTATAAAGTGGCACTTTACTGTGTCTTTGATTTGCATTTCCTTGATAACTAATGATGATGCAGATCTTTTTTATGCATATTGGCTATATATATGTGTATATATAAATACATACATAATATATAAATATATTCTTGGAAGATAAATTAATTTTGGATATTAATTTTATGTATAGTAATCTTGCTAAACTTACTTTTAGATAATAATCTACCTATAATTTTTTTGCACTTTTAATATAAAACTGTATTTCTGGTGAATGATGATAGTTTTTATTTATCCCTTTTCATACCTTATCCTTTACTTATTTATTGATTGAATGACTGCAGCCCAAAGTGGCCCTGGAGTTATTGAATAGCCCAGGCTGGCCTCACACTTGTGATTCTCCTGTCTCTGTCTCTGAGAGCAGCAATTATGGGCCTGTGCCACCATATCATTTTTCATACTTTATGCCCTTTATTTTTCTTGTTTCAAGATCTCCATTGTGATGTTGAATAGACTTGATAGTAGACTCCCACCTTTTTCAATATTTAAGATAGAAAGCTTTCAATGCTGCATAAAGAAGTATAATTTTTTTGCTATAATTTTTTGTGTTTTGTTTTTGACACATGGTCTACAGCCCAGGCTGGCCTGAACTCTTGCTCTTCCTTCCTCCATCTCCCAAGTGCTGGAGATAAAGGTATGCCCACCATACTCAGATTAATGGAGTTCTTTTGTATTCATAATTTGCTATAAAATGTGTTATTTTTCTCCTTTGGATGAAATGGAGAATGAGTGGATGTTGGTATTTTTCATATTTTTCCTGTATCGTTGAAATGATTGTGAGCCTTTTCTGCTTTATTCTGTTCTACGCTGAAATGATTTAATTTTTGAAATATCAAACAATCTTAAATTCCTAGAATAAATTCAAATTAGCCATGATGTTAATCTTTTAATATACTACTGGGTTGTTAATGTTTTATGATTTTTTTTTTTCTGTTAAGATATGGTCTTGCTATGTTGCCCAGGCTGGTCTCAAACTTCTGGACTTATGAGATCCTACTGCTTAGGCCTTCTAAGCAGCTGGGACTACAGGCATGAGCCACTGTGAATTCTGCATCTATATTATAAATGATTTTGGCCACTAATTTCCCTTTTCCACAAAAACTTAAGAAATGTATATAAATATATATATTTGTAAGTATGTACATTTGTAAGTATATAAATATGTACATTTATATATTTTAGAAAAAGCTGAGGATGGTCTGGCATTGCATACCTGTGGTTCCAGCTATTCGTACAAGAGGATCTTAGCTTGAGGCCAGCCCAGGCAAACGTAACACCAAACCCTATCTGAAAAACAAACTAAAAGGAAAAGGACTGGGGGCATGGCTTAAGTGGTAGAGTACATGCTTAGGAAGTGAAAGACCCTGAGTTCAATCCCTAGTACTATTAAAAAAAAAAAAAAAAAAAAGGCTGACCTGGGTGTGATGGAGCACACCTGTAATAGGGAAATGATGCCAAGAGATAGGACGAGGATCAAGAGTTTGAAGTCAGCCTGGGCTAAATAGCAAGTTACAGGCAAGTCAGGACAATATAGTAAGACCCTGCCTAAAAAAAAAAGATTTAAAAATAAAAGGAAAAAAAGGCTGTATTATAAGAAAGCCAGGCATTTACACCTTAATCTCTGGGGATACATGCTGTTAGAAGTTGGCCACCATGCTGTGAGGAAACCCAAACTAGAGAAATAGACCATAATGAAAGGCCAGGTGTAGGTGTTCTAAATGACAGTTCATCAGATGTCCTGGCTAAAAGCCAACTCCAGGCAACAAGCCACTTCCATTGTGTCCTATCCAAAAGAATCTAACTCACAGTATCTGTGAACAGAATAAAATGGTTGTTTTGTGACAATAAGCTTTGCAATATTTTTCTGCAGCAATAGATAACTTAAAAGAGGAAGAATATGGAATATCTTTGAGACTATTCAAAGCATAGTTTCATAAGTAACAGGGTACATTTTTGGGTAAGTGTACAACAAATGCATCAAAGCAATCAAACTGGCATGTTGCTAGACAGCTATGTGTCATAGAGCTGCTCTTTCTGGAGAGACTAGCAACTACCAATACATGAATACAAGACAGCTAACTTAAGTCGTACCAGCTGTAGTCAATGGAATAATGAGATGTCATGATTATTTATCAATTATACAACGGTCATCAAGAATTTAATGTCTTCTCAGGGTGAAGAGTAAATCAGCTCTTTATTCTACACTTAGGCATAAACTAAAACCATCAAAGCAAAGAGTTCTTTCCATGACTTTCTTGCTTTTTTTTTTTTTTTTTTTGCTGTACCACTGAGCTATTGCCCCAGCTCCTATGTGTCTCTTCTTAAAACACACACGCACACATATACACACACACCCCTTAAAAATATGTACTCCCAATTAAATTGGGAGGTTTGCAGTTTGAAGCCAGCTGTGGTAAAAAGGTGGCAAGACCCCATCTCAATCAATAACATGGCTGGATGTGCCTGTCACCCCAGCTATGCAGGAGGCCTTAGGTAGGAGGATCAAGGTAGGAGGATCCAGGAAAAAAAAAAAAAAACTTAATAAATCTTTACCATTATTAGTTTCTTAACATCCAACTAACACAGACATGAGATTAAAAGATATTTGAGTATTTCTGATGTTTCATTTGGGAAGTAAAAAGTAGTAGTAAGATTATAGGTACCTTGTACAGAAAAGATGACTGACAATATATTTTTTTCTTGGTGGTACTGCAGTTTGAACTCAGGGGTTCGCACTTGCTAGGCAGGTGCTCTACCACTTGAGCCAAGCCTCCAGCTTGAATAAACTGGATGAAAGAATAAACAAGACTTAAGAGTCAGGATACTTGGATTCTGAACTTAATTTGCCATTGTCTGTGATGCTAAGTAAACTTAAACACCTTTTCTAAACTGACTTCTTAAAATTGCTACAATAATATCTATTCTTACTTCATAAAGATATTGGAAAAATAACCAAGAAGAAATGAAACATAATGCTGTAAGAGCATAATCTCTGAGGGCAGACTGTCTAGGTTCAGTTCCTGGCTCTGTCTGTGATCACTGGTTCTGTGATCATAGGCAATTCATTAATATATATGTCAATTTTCTCAATTGTAAAATGGGGATAATAATACTTACATATTTGTTATGATGATTAAATGAGAAAAATCTATGTGAAAGTACTAGGTCTTTATTGACACAGTCCAAGTACTCAATAATCACTAGATGATAATTATTAAGATATTTTAAATTTATCCTTCAGTAAAATGATTTTTTAAAAAAATCTACTTGGCAGAAAGACCATTTAAATATCAAGCATCTGATTGAAAATCAATTCACAGAATGCTATATATCTTTAGATATCATATTTTAAATTTATATTTAAAAACACAAAGGAACAAATTTTCCTACAATTTCTAGAACTTGAAAGACTATGAAACACAACTTATTATAAATATAATCTCAACAAAACAGCTTTCTTTTAAAATGAATACTCTTTTTGTGCTCTTCAGTTAAAGGGATCCTCCTTCTCATCCACCAAATCTTAGTTCAAATACCCTTCTCCCCTTAGGTCACTCAAGCCTTCACTTACCAAATTATCCTCTACTAGGATCACCCAATTTTCATACATCATAATTACTTTATTTATTTGTTATTGTTATTATCTGTTTATTCCCACTAGAATATAAACTCCACAATGGAAGAAGCTTAATGTTTTCTGTTATTGTGAAAAGACTTGGTACAGATTCACCTGAATCTGGCAAATGACTGAATCAATAAATTGAGGATATTTAGAGATTGTTTTCTTAGGCACTGAAGAAACTAACATGAAGTCTACACAATCTTTCTTAGAAAGAATGATCCTCTAGATTAGCATTTTTCAAACTTTCTTGATCATGATCCATGGTTAAAAATACATTTTATTTCAAGATCTAGTAAGCACACAAACCCATTATCTGAATCAAGTTTCACAAAAAGATGCTATGTTTACTAATTACGACAAATTTTGATATTTTCTAACCTATTCCATTTCTTTTCATTACAAATAATGACCTGGTAAGCTGATTTTATATCTCATTATTTCAGAAAGATGTGAAGTTTGAAAAACAATGCTCAAGATTAGAGATTATTAGACTATTATCTGTGAAGACTTAAAATGAATGTATAGTTTTATGTATATGTGAATTTGGTGGTAGGCAGGGTTAAAACAGTTTTCAGATTCATGAGGAAGTTCATGTGTCCCTACATTTAAGGGCGTCCATTGTTATATGTTTATTATTATTTGTGAAGCACTTCACAAAATATATATAAAATGAGGTTTAATTCAGGAATGGCAGTATATGATAGGAGAAAGCACTGTTTCTAGAGTCTAATAAGGGTTTCATATACTAAATTCACTCTGGGACCTTATACAAGTTACTTTGCCTATGAGCCTCAGTTTTCTTATCTGGAAAGCAGTTGGAATATCTTCACAGATTTATGTAAAATATATATGGTAGGTATTCAATAAATGATAGGTATTATTATTATATTCTCATATTTGCATTAAAATAACTTCCATGAACAAAGTACAATCTTAAACAGAAAGTGAGTACAGATATAAAATGTAAACTAACAAAAACCAGGTTATTTAGGTATATGTGGAATTATATCCCAGGATCTTATTTGTCCTCATAGCTAACACTGCTGTGTAGGAATAATGACAACATGGTCCTATAGGTATGATTTCATCAGTTCAATAGGTATATCAAGTACTCAAAATGGACAAAGTCTGTGGAAAAACAACTTACAAAACTCAGAGCAAATTGCTTCCCACACCCCATTATAACTATGATTATAACGAACAACTTTTAGCTTTTAACCAGCATTCCTTACATCACTTAGCTGCCTATTGCAGAGCGGTGTGGCTGTGTTGGTATTTTGCTTATTCCCTGCCTTTAAAGCTGCATCTCTTCTTGCTTGCTCAAGCAGAACTCTTGCTCTTTCTTTAAGTTCTTCTTGTCTGGATAGCATTCGATGCTTAAAAGCAAAGATACAGAATTAAAAGCCAAAATCAAAAATAACCCCAACAATCTATATTTGTAAACTAATTAAAGGTTAAAGAATCTGTTGAAGGTCAGGAGGAAGACTGTTACATCCATAATAAGATTACCTATATAGAATATTAATGTTGACTAGAAACTGTAGAATAAATACATAAATCTTGACATAAACTGGATTAAATTTAATTATACTTTATTAGAACATATTGTCACAAGTTATGCATTTATACATATGTATGTCTGTGTGTATATATATATACCTCATATTTGCCATGAGAGCAGTATAATCTGGTAGTCAAAGACACTTTTAAAAGTTCAATTTTATTTTTGTAGCTTAATAGAAATAACAATGTACATCCAAATTTATATACTGATATATTCTAAATATCAATGGCAATAATATTTTAAATTTTTTATAATATTTATGGAAAATTCAAAGCTATTATACTTTGTAAAATAAAATTAGAAAACTGGTTCCTTTATTGCTCATTCTCTTTATAATGAAACAGATATATCAGAATTGGAAAAATATTCTCCTGGATTAATTTGTAATTTTACAATGTATTTTTAGAGAACAGAAATCTGTTCTTAAATGCTATCATTAACCAAAAGCACAATCTTCATACTCTTTTTGTTCTTTGGGATAGAACCTTACAAGCAGACCAGGCTGGTTTGGAACTCATGAGACTACTGCCTCAGTCTCCTGAGAAACAGAGATTACAGTTGTTACCACTGCACCCAGTTATCCATACTCTTTATAGTCCAAATTCCTTTTTTCTACTAATGTAGCCAAATTCTGGCTTTAGAAAGCTACTACTGTGGTGCTTAACTTCTTTTACTTCCCTTTCATTATGTAACTTTTATGGTCAAAGAAAAGAAGATAAACAATAAACCTATTATTTCATTTAGCATTATATGAAACTACCTTTTAAAAAAACAGTAATTTCTGTGTCTCTTTGTAATCTTTATATTTGACTAAAACTATTTTTAAACTTTTTTCTGTAATTTTAAGATTTTCCATAAAATGTACAATTCACTGGTGATTGCAATACCTAATTCCAGAACATGTTCATCACTCAAGGCTTGAAGGAAATTAAGCAACAATTTTTCACTTAATAAATACTAATGAAATGAGTAAGTGGTAATGATATACATTAAGTTCATGTTGATAAGACGTGACAGAATTAGTCAGTGGTTAAAATTTCAACACTTTCTCAAAAACAGACAAAATTTAATGAACACTGAATTTTCAATCAAGACTGCAGGCTTTTAATCACTCTCCCACTAATAATAAGCAAAGTCACATTAAGCAGGCTACTTAAAACTATATGCATTCCATTATTTGTCACCTGAAAATTCTGGAATGAGATAGAGCTGGATTCAAATGCTAGTTCCATCACTCAACAGTAGGTAAGTTACTCAACCGCTCTAAGCCTCTGTTTCCTCATTTATAAAATGGGGATAACAGTAGAACATCTCTCATAGGAATGTGTAAAAATTAAGTAATAGAATACCATATTGAACAGTGACACATGGTATGTACTGAGTAAAGGTTCAAATGATGATTTAAAAAACCCATCATTTTCTTTATCTTAGAAATGAGGGCCTTGAAAGTAGATCATCAAGTAGCTCTAACTTCTATAGTTGTTTTCATGATCCCAACCAGCTACATAAATGCTGAAAAACTGTACTGTGGTCTTAAAAGCACATAAGCACCTTTTTCCTGATCAGAAATGTATTTTATATTCATTATAGGGATTTTAGAGGACCCATATAAGTAAAAAGAAGAAAAAATTTAAAAATTAGTAATTGTGGCACCCAGATATCATCACTATAGAATCACGCTTTTCCTTTTCCTCCAGTGCTAGGGATAGAACCCATGGCCTCCTGCATGCTAAGCAACTGCTCTACCATTGAACTATATTCCCAGTTCTAGCATGCTTTTTTTCACTTAATATTTTGTTGTGAATTTGTTCTCATGTCCTTACTATTTTTCTTAAAAACATGATTCCTAGTAGGCTACCTATTCTATTATATAAATATATCATACTAGAGTTAACTTACTTTATTGGACATATAGGTTTTTTGCAATTTTTACCATCATAAATAATGTTTTAATGAACATCCTTCTATGCAAATTTTTATGTACAAGTCTGATTCTCTTCTTAGAAAAAATTCTGGGAAGGAGGATTTCATGAGATACACATTTTTTTTTTTGTGGTACTGGAGATTGAACTCAGGATCACTGAGCTATAATCCTAGACATTTTATCACATTTTTTCACAGGCTGGACTCGAAATTGCAATCCTCCTGCCATAGCCTCTTGAGATGCTGAGATTACAGGCATGTCCCACAGAACTTGACTTGTTTTTTTGGTGTGTGTATATAGGACTGGGGTTTGAACTTAGGCCTTCACACTTGCAAAGTAGGCACTCTGCTGCTTGAGCCACATCTCCAGTCCATTTCTGCTCTGGTTATTTTGGAGATTGGTTTTTGTGAACTATTTGCCAAAGATCCTCTGGATCTAAGCCTCTCATGTAGCTGGGACTATAGCTGTGAGCCACCATACTCAGCTAACATAAACATTTTTTTGAGGGGGGAGGTGTTGGGGTTTGAACCCAGGGCCTTTCACATACCAGACAAGCACTGTATTACTGATCTACATCCCCAGTCCCTGACATAAATATTTTAAAGGGACTTGATATACATTGCTAAATTGCCCTTCAGATGAAAGCCCAGATGCTGTCATTTGGGCTATGCTTTCATCTGGGATATGATTGTTTTTTAGTGTTATTATAATCAAAACTAAAGAAATGCTGTGAGCATAAAATTTAGGAACATGGACTTTGGAGTCAAACACTATCGGTTCTCAATTTAAACTTTAACATTTATTATACGATCTTACATAATTTTGTAAACTCCAGACTTTCTACATATAAAATACAATTCAACCATTTACCTCATAGGTTTTAAAATTTAAAACAGATATGTATAACATATATAACTGTCATAACATGTCATAGGTATTCAAATGGACAACATTGTAAGTGTCATGTCTATAAAGCCATATTGTTGTATTTCCTATAATTCATGCTTATAAGATTCACAATTATTTTACCAATTACTAAGAAGAAAAACACTGCCAATTAAATTCTAATATACTATGTATAAGTAATATCTTGATTAAAATATGAAAAGATATATATCTGAGAACTGATATAATTTAGTGGATAAAAGAGAAACAGATATTTGATTGTCTAAAACTTAGCTGCTACATATAACTTGTAAAAAGCCTATTAAATATCAGCACTCAAATTTCAATTTTTTGTGTCAGACAACCTAGTACCAAACAAATCTTTAGATTTACTCAAAGCAAAATTCTGACCCACAAACCAATGGTCAATGAACAAACATATATGGAGCTATAAATAGATGGTGCTTCCATCACTCAGTACAGAACTTTAATCATGCAAGTGGAATTGTGGCATGACAGAATTTGAACTAAGATGGTTCTTAGAGATTATTTCATTTAATATATATGAAAAAAAAGATTGAGAATTTAAACAGCTAGTTAATGTTGTACACTGGTAATTATTGGCCAAGTTAAAATGAGAATATAGGTTTACAGATTCTCAGTCTAGAGTATTTCTAATTTTTGGTCTTTAACCAAACATACTTGCCTTAAAAATCTGGTTTATAAGGAAAATCTGGATTGAATATTACAACTAAGGCTCATCAAATTCTGCCACAGTCAATCACTAGATGTTTACTCAACTACTCTATAAGCATACTATGTTGTCCTGAAAGCTTTCAGAAAGGTTTAACTACTTAGGACCTTTAATTTGAGATTTTTTTTTTAGGAGAAAAGGGCCTTATTTATAGAAAAGGGCTACTATATTTCTTTTTTATTATAAAAATTAACTAACTGAGTGAATTAATGGGTTTTCTGTGACATTTCCATACATGCATCTATCATGCTTTGATTCTATCTTCTCTACTACTATATTTCTTTGATTCTAATATGCACATTCTTTCATAAGACTTTGAAAATTCATGAATGATGGTACTTTATAACCTGTCACCCAGGTCACAGTTAAGATATAGCTGTATACCTGTTTGTTACCTGATAATTTCTTGGTGTTTCAGTAAACAGCCACTTGAATACAGTCCTTTCTCAGATTGGTTCCAGGACCCCTTGTGGATTTTCTGCAGATGCTTGGGTCACTTATATAAAATAGCATACTATTTGTATATAACCTATGCATATCCTCCCATATACTTTAAATCCACACTAGATTACTTATAATAACTAGTACCATGTAAATGCTATGTCAGTAGTTGTTACACTGTATTGTTCAGAGAATAACAACAAAAACAAAAGTCTGTACATGTTTAATACAGATGCAATATTTTTGCCATATTTTCAATCTGTGGTTGGTTGAATCTGCCGATGTAGAACCTGTGGCTATGAAGGATTGACTATACTATGCAAGAAAGGAACATAATACCAGGTTACTGTCTAAAAATCTTCTTTTGGGACCTTCTGGTAAAGTCAAAAAAGTGCTATTATTAATAAGTGTTAATGACTTGGAAGAAAATATGAGAGATGGTTGTAGAAATATGCTGTAATTCAGAGGTTCTCCAACTTTTTGGACTCAGCACTCTTTGTAAGCTTAAAATTTACTGAAAATAGCAAAGAGTTTTTGCTATGTGGAATATACCTATTGATAACTAGTCATTTTGGAAATTAAAACTGGGAGATTTAAAAACTATGTATTTTTCACTTAGAAATAGCCATAAACATATGGCCATTTAGAAATAGCCATATTTCAATTAAAAATGAACTACTAAACTTTAAGAACAAATACTAAAACTAAGAATGGCATTTTTTTTACACTTTTTATAAATCTTTTTAATGAAAGAAAAAAAGCAACAAACTATTTGTATTCAATCTGGTAAATACCAGGAATTATGCAGCCTCCAGAAAACTCTACAAAAACTCTAAATCAAAAAGTGATTCAGAAGAGTTGGATTATAAATGTGAAAACCTTTTAGGAATACTTTATTCAGTTTAGTTTATTTCAAATTTCCTTTTAGAATAAATACATAAATGTGTTGAAAATCCAGGCATATGACTGGGGGTGTAGCTCAATTAGTAGAGCATTTGGTCAGCCATGTGCATGAGGCCCTCGGTTCAATCCTCCTTCTACAAAAACAAAAAAGTATGCCTAAGTCTAAAAGAATTATTTCAATAGCTATAAGATAAAAACTCAATAATTGGAAAACCTTGTGTCATAATTTCACTGGTAATTTTTTGTACATAATACAATAGTATGTATTTTAGAACTGATGACAACAGATATTCAATATAGTAAATATCCCTCTGAGAGGAAAAGTTTGAATGCTACTGAGTGTTTTTTTTTTTTTTTTGAGGCAGGGTCTACGTAGCCCAGCATCATAAAATTCTTCTGTCTTGACCTCCTAAACACTAGGATTACCAGGAATGAACCACCATTCCTGGTAGTACTGCTACAGGGAAAAATACAATTTGGCATATACATTTTTCCCCCTGGTGGTGGAACTGGGGTTTGAACTCAGAACCTGCACACTTGCTAGGCAAGTGCTCTAGCACTTGAGCCATGCTGTTCCTATCTCACATTTACCCCCCTTTTTTTTTTTTTTGCTTTGGTTTATTTTTCAGATACAGTCTTGCTTTGACCAGGCCTGGCCTTGAACTGCAATCCTTTAACCTCCACCTACTGTGTACCTGAGATTACAGGCATGTACTACCAAACCCAGCTTGTTTTTTGAGGTAGGTTTGTGTTAAGCTTTTGTCCATTTTAGCCTCTAACTATGCTCCTTACATCTACATCTCCCTCATAGACAACAATCACTGCAATGCCTGGCACTGGTGCACTTTCGTTTTTGTGGTGTACTAGAGCTTGAACTCCAGGGCTTCATGTTCGCAAACAGGTGCTCTACTGCTTGACCCACATTTCCAGTCCATTTCATTCTAGTTATTTTGCAAATGAGGTCTCACAAACTATTTGCCCAGGCTGGTCTCGAGCCGTGACTCCTAATCTCAGCCTCCCAAGAAGCTAGGATTACAGGCATGAGCCACTAGTGCCCAGCAAGCATATGCATTTTAAAATGACACTTTCATTAAATAGAACAGAAATATCTTTGACTTATTCTCATGGTAATATATTCTGTTTTTATAAGTTAAGAAATATTACTTTGATTTGAAAAGTTGACATTCTTTATCCTTCAATCTTGCAACTGGGCTTAAAATATCACATCACAAACTTTCTATAGAGAGCATGTATATTTCTGACTTTTCTACAATGAGAAATTATATCTAAATTTTATTATTGTTATTATTTTGTGGTACTAGGGGTTAAACTCAGGGCCTAGCATTTGCTAGGCAGGCACTCTACCACTTGAGCCACTCTACCAGCTCTTTTCGTGTTGATTACTTTTGAGACAAGGTTTTGCTTTATGCCTGGATCTGCTGGACTGTATTCTTCCTATTTTCCCTTCCTTGTACAGCAGGGATGACAGGTGTGAACCACCATAAGCAGCCATTAGTAGAGATGGGGGTCTCGAAAACTTTTAACCAGGTTGGATTCAAATGATCCTTCCAGTCTCTGCTTCCCAAATATGAGGATTACTGGCTTGAGTCACCTTGCCAGTCTCTAACCTTTAATAATTTGTAATGTCTTAAAAGTATTCTATGTATACAAAAAAAATACAAAAACATAAGACTATTACCAAATATGTGTAGTCATTGTTCTAACCCACTTACCTGGACGGTTTTGGTAGAATGATCTGTATGATTTAAAGTGGTTCTATCAGCATCTGGATCAGATTCTGTCTGCCTCAGGGAAGCACATTTTTTCTTCGCAAACTCTGCATCTCTATTGTATGAGTATCCAAGTTTAGAAGTAGGAGATAAACTTGGCTTTTTGAAAGGTGATTCAGCATCTGATCTGCATTGTAGGGGTCTGGAATTCTCTTTTTTATCTTGCTCCAAGTTACTAATGATGTCTACAGTTGGAAGTTTTTGCCGGTCAGCCTCCTCACAAATCAAGGGTGGAGACATATCCTTCTTTTTATCATTAACATATAAGTCACTTAATTCTAAAGTCTCAGTTTTTAGTAGTCTCTTCTTACTTAACAAAAGCTGTGCTTGGGTTGAATCTATATTGGAACATATTCCAGGGTCATCAGATCCTGAAGTCCTTTCAGAGCTCTGCTGGGACTTTTGGGGTTCCGTGTCATTTTTAGTCCTGCGAGAATAAGGGGAGGCTGGACTTGGACTAAGGTGATCATCAGGAGTCTGATGCTCACTTTCTGATTCTCCAACACCACTATCATTTACAAACACTGAGTCGTCCTGTGATAAGAAGTCCACTGCTCCACTCTTAGGCTGTTGCAGTTCAGGTTCCCGATTCAGATCACTAAGCTCTGCATAGAATTTTTCTTGATCAACAGAACTGTTTGTATCTGTTTCATAGATTCCAACTTTATATGTGCTTTTACTGCTGTTTTCCTCTATCTGAACAACATTGAGTTCCTGGCCACTGAAATGTGCCCTTATTTGATACAGATAAGTCATAACAGTCAGTTTGTCAGGAATTGCTAATAAAACCATATCAGAAGGTTCCAATAACCGGGAAATTCCTATGCTGGCAAATCCATCATAAGCCTTCAAAGGGAAGAAAAAAAAAAGATATATTGAAGTACTCAGACAATCCATCCACTTCAAAAACAGCAAAATTAAAATTTTTTTTGTTGTTAGGTAGATAATGTTACTGAGATTATGCCACATGAAAAAAATAAAACTCCCAAAAGTCAGAAATGTGTAAAAATAGGGTAGATGTGAGAGGAAAGAATTTACTAAGTAACAACTGAAATATTCTTTCCCAAAAGAAATGTGAAAATGAGAGTTAAACAAACAAAAATCTTAGAATGGGTTTTTAAGACAAGGAACTAAGATATAAAGAAATATTAGACTAACATATCTTGAGTTTTATCATTCCCTATCAACCTCGCTTTTCCAAGGTCATGTAATTGCAATGATTTGTAAAGAATAAGTAGAGTTAGGTTAAATCCAAAGAACATTACCTGACAAAAAATACAAATAAATGCTACTTAAGCTTATAAACATAGAAATGTTTTTAAATGCCCAATTATGATCCATTTTCATAATGAGAAGAGTGGCTTCATTTTTACTTTATCCATTTTGGAAAGAATGAAACGTTCTGAGTACTACAACCTAGTTGAGAATGTGAGGCTGCATTGTATTTTTTGTTAGCCTTTAAATAACTGTGGCACATCAGGTTTTTCTAGTTTTGAAGAATCAAAGCTGTTTCTCAATTTACAATTAATTATTGTTATCCTGAACTAACTCTTGAAAACAGCATTGTGTTGCTAGGAAGAATAGCTAAAGGTTTATATATACTCTTGGAGAAAGAATTCTAATAAGGATTCTGTAAAATATTCTTGCTTTGGGATATTAAAATGTCTATTCTTAACAACTTAGATTTAGGAGTATGATTCAGAGCCTTTCTTAAAAGAAATGTTAGGAAATTATTTAACAATTGAGAAGGAATCAGTCTTTTGCACTTACATGTTAAAGTACATTTCTATCTTTGAATTTAATCTGTATTCCTCCTGTAGTTTAATGAATGTTGTGGAATAAGTAAGAAAGAAAATGAAAACTAAATCGTGATACCGAAACCTCTTCCAATTTTCACAGCATTATTCTTCACAATATAGGTACTTCAAAATATTTACTAGTGAATGACTCAGTTGGTGTGCATGTATAGGCTTGTTTGTTATTTTACAGTTTTAGGAAAATTAAAGTCACTTTTCTCCTTGTGTGTCTTGACTTGATTGACACACATCAACTGCAGACCATCAGGAAAAGCACCACAGGCAGTATTCTAAACATTTCCTAATTATCTCAAACACTGACATTTTGGTTAAAATCAGATGCCACAGGTAAAATGCCTTTTGTATTCAGCACTTTTTACAGACCTGGGAAAACGATCAGCTTCCTTGTGAGGAAACTCCTCATGGTGTTTTGCTCCATGTAGCAATTCATTTTATGCACACTAAGTGCATGAAAAGCATTTAAACTGCGCGGAAAAACCAGGTTTTTTAGAAGTGAGGCAAGACTTTATAAAAGAATTTTCCCAAAGGATGACCTTTTTCTGCCATGACCAATGTCTTTTTAGTTGTTTGTGTGTGGAGGAAAAAAAGGATTTTTCAAAGGAAATTGCCTTATTCATTCTTAGATGTTATTAAATCAGTTAAGGAGGACTCACTGCAAGTTATACTATGCAGTTTAGTGAAACTTAAGACACTGACATTGCTTTATGAGCTGCTTTAAGTCCATCTGAAAGCACACGGTATTATCAAGAACCTTGTGAAGCTGGAAATAATTTGTAGGTCATAACTAAGATACTCAATGGTATCAGGTAAGAAGTTGCATATGATGAAATGGAAAAACTTTACTAAATAGTGCAATGAACAGCATCATCAAAGTTAAAAATATTTCTAAAAGCCATGGTTATCTGCCCTGAAAGATCTGGGGATTTAGGGATTGAACTAAGGCCTAGCACACGTTAGGCACTCAACTCTGAACTACATCCCCAGCCCTGAGAAAAAAAATTCTTTTTTATATATCAGTAATACGTAAATCCAAGGTATGTTCATCATTATTAAGTTTTTGGAAAAATAATGTAAAGTGTGACTTAAGCCTTAATGAAATTCCCTGTATTTCTTAAAAATGTATAGCTAGGTAAAACGAACAATATTTCCTTTTTAAAATTTTGAACAATAAATTGAAACTCCACTCTATTAAAATAACAATGGTGTAACTAATGAATTAATTAATGAGACAGGGTCTTGCTATGTTGAACTTTTTGGCCAGTACTGTTCTCAATGGCTCCTCCTATCTTAGTTTTCCAAATAGTTGGGACTATAGGCATATTACCACCATGGCCAAATGACAATTAATGGTTTATCTTATGATGCTTATATCAGTATTCAAATTAGCTTACCATATATGTTACATATATGGACATAATTTAATTAATGATAAAAGGCATTTCACTTTAATGGACATAGGCTTTCCAAAACTATACAAGAAATAATCCAAATGACCACAATTCAAATGCCCATCAGAAAGATGATTTCCTTTATTTTTTTTTCCCTGCCTGTGGTACTGGAGATTGAACCCAGGGCCTTCAAGTACTTTCCCACTGATCTAAATCTCCAGTCCCCAGAAAGGTGAAATTATATAAGTACAAAAATTTTTTTTTTTTTAGTGGTACTCAGGGTCTCACTCTTGCTAGGCAGGCACTCCATCACTTGAGACACTCCTCCAGTCCTGTTTTGCATTGGGTATTTTTGAGATAGGGTCTCTTGAACTATTTGCCTGGGCTGGTTTCAAACCGTGATCCCCCTGGTCTCTGCCTAAGTAGCTATGATTACAGGCATGAGCCACTGTGCCTGGCTATAAAGGTAATTTTTAAAGATTACCTTTCTTTTTGTTTGGCAGTAATGAGGATTGAAGTCAGGGCCTCACACTTGCAAGCAGGTACTCTACCACTTGTGCCTTTCCACCAGCCCAAGATTACCTATTTTTAGTGCCATTATTTCAATTTTAAAAAATGGCAGTTTTAAAATGCACTATTATTCTAGGGCCAGCATCATATATTTACAAAGAAATAAGATTTTTACAGCAGTAAATGTAAATTTTTTGTTTTAGAGAGCAGTAAAAGTAAAAAATTGTTTTGATTCAAATTCTTGTTTGTTAGTTGAACTATCAGTGTCTAAAACTTTTTAACATTGGTAGCTCTAATTATCTAACTTAAAGTATACTAAAAACTTTTGTCGCAAGCAAAGGTTATTAATCACTTTGTTCTATGAATCCTTTTGGCAATGGACTTCTTCTCAGAATGCTTTATAGGTATAAAATATATAAAGGTTAAAAGAACCAATTACTGGGCTCAATCCCCAGTACCAAAAGAAAAAAAAGAAAGAGATAAACAATTATATTGAAAAATAAAACTATGAAAATATTATAAAACTGAACTTGAGAAACAGTGAACTATGTGCTTTTTAATGAGCACATTAATGTAATTTTAAAAGAATGATAAAACTAAATGTTATTTGTAGAAATCTAGAACAATATGGTAAGATATGAAAATGTTTGTGATTTCTAAAGGCAACCAAATCTCAGGCATGGTGAATACTGCCATGATTTGTTGTCTTCCACAATTGAAGGAAATGCTGAAGTTTAGCTAAGGAATTTTGAAACCAAATGTATTTTTCCCTCAATGATGTTCAAGGACCTCTTGAATTCTACTGACAGGCCACAGGTTAATAACTCCTCCAAGGCCAGGCCTGGGGGCACATGCCTATAATCCCAGCCACTCCAGATGTGGAGATCAGAAAGATTTCAGTTAGAAGACACCCTGGGCAAAATGTCAGTGAGATGTTTTTAATAGTGGAACTACACTATAGAATTCTGGGAAGGAGGGAAAGAAGAAGGGAATGATCACATCGTAATACATAACATCTGTGAAGGTAGAAGATCTGCATTGAAAACTGTTGAAAAATGGGGGGATGGGAGGGAATGGGTAAGGGAGAGCAATGAAAGGGGCTGAACTGATCAGAGTATACTCACAGTGGGGATACATCAATAAGCCCCTTTGAACATCAACTTAGAAATTAATAATGAAAGACAGACTATAAAATGGGTACAGTGTATGTGGGGGTACTTGTGAGAGGCAGAAGGGTGAATGAAGGAAATTAAGGTGAGGGAATATGGTTAATGGACTTCAGATACTTATATGAAATAGAACAATAAAACCTCTTGCAATTGTTTTAAGTGGGGCAGGAGGGAGTCGAAAGAGAGAGATGGTGGGAACAATCTAACCAATGTACAATGTAAGCCTATTCAGAATTGTCACAACGAATCCCACCTGTACAAAAAATACATTCTAATTTTTAAAAAAACTCAGTGAGACCCCATCTCAATGAATAAGTGAGGCACAATGGCAGTGTGTATGGTCCCAGCTACTCAGGAGGCCATAAGTAAGAGGATTATGGTGAGGCTGGCCCAGGTAAAAACAGGCTAGGAGTGTGGCCCAAGGCAGAGAGTGCTTGCCTAGCAAGCTCACTTTTTGTCTGAAAAAACAAAAACAAAAAACAACAAAGAACTTCAAGAAACTGTGAGACCCTATCTGAAAAGTAGCTAAAGCAAAAAAGAACTGGGGACGTGGCTCAAGTGGTAGGTGGATGCCTAGAAAGCATAAAGCCCTAAATTCAAAATCCAGTATTTGTCCCCCAAAATAAGACAGCAATATATTTCACTGGCTTTTTAGTTGAATTCAATTCAGTGTAAACAAACATTGGATATCTACTGTGTACAGGATTAGGTACTTCCCTTCTTGCATGAAGAAAATTATATATACTATGTACACTGGGGTAAAAAGATATGTCAGCCTGACTATAGCCAGCTGACCTAGGAAGCTCCAGAAACTCACCTCTATGCAGCTGCCTTAAAGGCTGAAAGGATCAATATCCCTGCATACCAGTTAGGAAGCTCTGATCTCAGTATATTAATTATAGTGAAAAAACATATATAATTTACTAGAAAGTGAAGAGAACAAATGTTCCTACCTTTTTGCTTCTATGAACTGAGGCATTCTTTCTTGTTTACCCATTTAGGTTCCTGCTTTTATCTCCTTTTAACAAATTTTTAAAATTTACTTAACAGTTATGGCCTAATACTTTTGGGTATAATTTTTGACAGTTAAATCTTAGAATAAAAGCAATATTCTTTAACAAATATTTAACAGTTAATGAAGGACATAAATTTTATAATCTGATGCCAGCCTGGCACTTGCAATCTTTAAAGTCTATGACAAACCAGAGTGGAGTAAACCATGCATCCTCTTTCAACTGCAGGAAGCAGACTACTTTCTGTGAGCCAAAAAGACTTCACTAAAAAACTCCCTTGCTTTCCTCAAATTAATAAAAATCTACAGAGATGCCAAAATTGAAACTATGTATTTTTTTTCTTTGGCAATTCTTACCTTTTTGTTGTTCTCTTTAATATCTTGAGGATTCAGAGATTTGTAGTCACTAAGGGAGAGAATGGCACAGTGAGTACATACAAATGTTTGACAAAAGCAGCTGTTTTTAAAACAAACTGAATCTAAAAATTTGACATTCAATAGTACCAAAGAGTAAGTAGCAATTTCACAGCAATTCAATCAACAAAACTAACAGTGTGGAAAATTAAGGAAACAAACAAACAGTGATTAAATGTTTCATTGCTTGAAGCTTTCCATCTACAAGAGATGTTAAGGCAGGGTACCAGAAACTAGCCTTGACAACCAAATTTACTGTGAGATAATCCTTTGTTGTCAATGTACAAAGATTTATAGGCTTATTTGTCTCATCTCATTTGTATACTAACACAATTTTTATAGTAACTTGAAGTCAGTTTTTGCTTAAGATTAAGGCGAAAAATCATTTTAAAAAAAAGGAGAGAAGAGATTGTTTATAGGTACGAGGAGCAAAAACTTTTCCTAGCATACACTTCTCTCAATAAAGAAAGGTATAGTTACTAAAAAAGAAATATGAAGTCAAGTATTCCAGGATACATGCTAAGAAATTTTTTTGCAATCTTTTAAAAGTGTCTATTATTTATAAAATGTTAATTTAGAATGGAACCTGTTACTACTTACATTAAATCTGGTCTAAAGTGGTGTAATATTGCGCAGAAAGATAAACCATTTCTCCATGACGTAGTAAAATTGGTGATTTTCACTCCCCTGTAGTTTTTTGTAACTTCTTTGCACCATACAAGCAATGACTGACTAGCATTTGTCTTTCGCCCCAAAACAGGACTTGGTATAGGGCTTGGCTAGAATAAGGGAAAAGAGGAAAACATTAAAAATTTAATGGAAGATGAAAATTAACATTAATTGATCTAACTAGATCATCTGAACTCTTTGATGACAGGTCCTTCAAAACTGTCAATTCATGACAACTGATTTATGTCTCCAAGAGAGAGACATAAATCTTAAGTTATTATCTTTACTTTTAGCCCATGGCATTTGGCTGACAAGGATGTAGATATATGAGATTTTAAACTTATAGGTAAGAACAAGCTAAGAGCTTTATTGATGGAGACATCATGTTAAAGATATTTAAATACTTAAGGCCATATCTGTGTAATTCTTCACATCCTAAAAAAATTTCCCCAAATGCAAAGAAACAAATATGGTTCCTTTTGACTAGACTGAAAATTATGCATTTTGAAATCTAACTATAGACCAAATTGTCAGTAATGGAGAGATCAAAATCATAGTAAGTTTTTAAAATACAGTAATCATATACGCATTTGCAATAGTCTAATGATAATAATATTCAAATATGTTTCCTATATGAATTTAATGACAGCAAAACAGTTTTACAGTTATTAACAACAGTCAGGTGTTGGTAGTAATAGCACACAACAGTATAATATTTTGGATATGC
Organism: Castor canadensis; assembly: GCF_047511655.1. Classification (NCBI taxonomy): domain Eukaryota; kingdom Metazoa; phylum Chordata; class Mammalia; order Rodentia; family Castoridae; genus Castor; species Castor canadensis. The sequence continues at coordinate 54,530,829 of NC_133397.1, read as the reverse complement.
TCAAAATATTTTCTATTTACAATTGAGAACTATTTTTGAATATGAAGTGAGTTAGCGGGGTGTGTGTTTTAAAACTTAAACATATATTTTCCCCCTTGTTCATATACTTAAAACCACAATGATGGTAATAAAATTAAGACTATACTATAAAATTTTTACTCTAGGTTTTTGTTATTCTTAAAATCGTGACATTTTCTTTTAACAACAACTGCATTTTGTCATGGTAACTTTGGAGTCTGATACAATGGAAAACTATAAAGAAACCTACAAAGTATTTCTGAACTTTAACCTTGCTATTAATTAAAAGTGTTGGCTGTGATAATAAAACTTAGATACAAAGTAGAGGCTCTCTAAAAAAGGTAAAAGAAGAATAATTATTTAACTCTAATATCACTTAAGTTGAACAAGTGAGCCATTCTCACCATACTGCTACTTAAAAAGACCAATGATGCCCCCACTTGACAAAAGCATGTTAGTGCCAAACAATTAAGATCATCAGCCCACGTAATTATGATTTATGTATTTACTGCTTCTGGAAGAAGACTAAGGATCACCAAGGATGTAATTTATCATGTTTTATTAACTGTCAGATTAGCAAATCATTATATACAACCATGAATCAGGCAAAGTGCTGTTTTTTTTTAAATGATCACCTCTACAAAGTACATGTTGAAAAGTACACAGATCATAATAAATTTGGATCAATTCTACTTCATATAAAGAAATAGGTAAAATGGAAATCCCAATATAGTAAATTTACTTTAAACATTAGTTCTTTTAACTATCAATCTATGATCTACTATGACTTTTGAATCCCTCTAGTCCTAGTCACTTAAGCTGGTCTATGGATGAGGTAGGGGATCACTAAACTGGCACAAATATTTTTCCTATAGTTTCTATTATTTATTTATTTTTCTATTATTTAAAGGGTTATATTTATCACATTTTTCTATATAAAATGACATTGTCAAGGCATTGAATCATTCTAAGCATGAATAGTATGTACACTGGTCAGATAATCTGCAATTATCATTACACCAATTCATTCAAATTATCAGTTGCATGTACATAGGCAATGTGTAAATGTCTTTATCATTGTTACAACCTAGAATGACCAGATTAAAATGAAAATGTATCATATTATTATGACTATTAATATATCCCTGTCTCTAAGAAGGTTCAATACAAAAAAGCTAGAGGAGCTAAAACAAAATTTGGATTTGTTCCAGTCAAAAGCCTCATATCAGGGAATACTTACTACACTTTCAATTATGGAAATGGATGCAATTACAAGCCCTATAAATAGCCATGTTGCTTGCAGAGAAAGAAAAAGTAGAGGCACTATTAAATCAATCATCTACTCCAGAACTGCTGACCTTTCATCTAGTATTTTGCAGACAGTAATAAATGAATTAATAATTAAATCATCTTGAAACTGTCAGTATGTTACTGGATGACATAGTCTCCATCTTACAGTGATATGGCAGGTTACTTGACTTTTCTATGACTCAAGTTTCCTCATCTGCTATTTTATTAATTATTTTGGAGAAACTGGGGTTTGAACTCAGGGCCTACCACTGGAGCAACACTCCCAGCCCTTCAGTTTCCTCATCTATGAAATGGGGATTAGAATGGTAACTATCTCATAGTGTTGTAGTAGTAAGATCTGTCTCTCTCCTCCGGCTCACTACTTTTCTCTGATCTTATCTCTTGTCTTTCCTTGATCACTTTGAACCCCTGAGTTTTTACTGTTCCTTAGATACCCAAGATATGTCCCAACCTTAGGGCCTTTCTTTCATTTGGCTGGAGCTTTCCTCTTAGACGTCTCCATTCAACATTTTTCACCACTCTAATAATAATGCAACCTATCGCAATACCTACCCCTATCCAGCACTCCTGATTCCCCTTACTTTGCTCCACTGGACAAAGTAAGGGGTACTTGTCATCTTCTTACAGTCCATATACTTTATCTACTATACTTATTGGTTATTGTCTGTCCTCACTAAATAAAAACTCTCTGAGGTCAGGATTTTAGTTTGCTTTATTTATTAACTTATCTCAGATTCTCAGATCAGTTCCTGATGTGCAGTAGGTACACAGTAAATACAGTTAAATGAATAAATGCATATAAAATACTTAGCACAATGTATGGTGAAACCATTCAGTAAATGATAACTATAATTACTATTACCACCAATGTACTATCAGCACTGAATTTCTATCTTTGAGACTCTGTTGGAATTTCAAAGGCTATGAATTTCCTTAAGACATTAAAAAGTTTTATTTTGCAAAGCTTTACCTACAACATTATATTGATTACTTGATATATAATGTGCAAAACAGTGCTCATGAAATGCTTGCTAATATATTTATTTTGATGTGTTTGGTAAAAGAAGTTCTGAATGTCTTTGTAATATATTGCTTTCCAAAAAAGGAAGACACAAAAATATGCTCATCAGAGATAGAACTGAACTTTCAAATAAAGATAATTTTAATATATTATTTCTGCTAACATAGTAGATTACTTGCTAAAGAAAATAAGGCCAGCAAATTATTCTTCCTAACAATGGCAATAGCATTTTTTTCAGAAAACCAAACAAAATAACTTGCTGTAAAAGTTCCTAAATTTTAATAGCTATGAGAAATTTCAGTTTCATTTTTTCCTGCTCTATCCCTCTGTGTATATTTCTTCCTCTTTTGCTATCTCTGTTCTTCCACTGACATAGCCAACACATTCCTCAAGGTATTGCTCTGAATAGCTTTGTCTCTCCATACTTTTCAGCTGATTCACTCTTAGGATTCCAACTATCACTTCAATGCAGATGATTGCCAAATATACATTTATAGTTCAAACTATCTCAAGTTGACATTTCCAGCTGGCTGTCCTTCCTGCCATATAAAACTTGAGCTCAACATGTTCAAAACCATAATTATAATCTTTCCCTGCAACCTGCTCATTTTCATAGTGTTTGCAAATGATAGTGTTATTGTCCCAATTGTCTAGACTTTTAACCTCAGAATCATCTTTGAATTCTTCCTTTAAGTATCATATTTTACTAGTTAATTCATGGGCAATTTTGGTGCAATTGTTGCAAAATTTTTGTAATCTATCTCCTTTTACTTAGGTTATTTAAAGAGTTTCTTTTTTCCAAATTCTCCCTTATCTGATCCATAGTCATAGTAAGGGTCTTCTTAAAGCACAGATAACATCTCTAATGGCTCCCAAGAATATAAAACATGATTTCAAAATATTTCTAACACTGAATCTCAAATCTTTTTCAATGCATTTACTCTCTAGGATGACCTACTATTCTGTAAAATCCCTATGCCTGTCTAAACTCCAGCAACCCCACTTTTAGTCTTTGATCACACAGATCATCATCTCTACTTGGAGTATCTTCCATCACAAGTACAACTACTACAATGCCACATTTGAGGCTGAGGTAAGAGGATCAGGAGCTGGAAGCCAGTGTGGGCAACATAGTAAAATCTTAAAAAAAAAAAAAGAAAAAGAAAAAAAATAAGTTAATCCATAAATTTAAAACTCAGCAGTATTCTGTTAATAAAACCATTTTTTAAACCCATTCTGTTGGATTTTAGATTGGCTAGAACTAGAACAAGAAGTAATTAAGACCAGAGCAATAAGATACTACTATTGCTAAAGCTGCAGAATATTTTGGTCTTTCCACCGCGGGCTTGCAGTCTTTCCCCAATTATCATGGTTGAGGGAACACTGGATAAATCTCAGTATTTAGTAATCCCAAAATAACAGCAGTGGTAAGAGCAATAAGAACACTTGTATCTATACTGATCCCTCCCTCCCTCCCGCCCTCCCTCCTTCTCTTTCTCCCTTCCTTCCTTCCTCCCTCCCTCTCTCCCCTCACTAAACCATCTCACTTTATTTTCATAGTAAAGCTAGTTCTTGTTATCTTGTTATTATACTATTATATAATCAGAAAAACTATGCCACGATTAAAATAATATTGGAAGCAACTTTCACTTACAGTAACATAAGACTATCTTCTCTCTGAACACAACTTTTAAAGAGCTGAGAAAACATCAAACAACTATTCCCAAGCCAAGACATGGAAAAACTGCAAAGCCAGAGACAAATTCAGTGCTGCTTTTTATAATGGCTATCCTCCAAGATTGAGCTGAGAGACAGAGCTGCATTTTAGGTAGACTCCCACCACCTACCTCGAGAAGTAGGAAGAGAAAAGAAACATAAAGATGAGAGCAAAATACAATGCAATAATAAGCACTAGATTTACTTACTCTCAAGGTTTACTGTGAGAAAGAAAAGGAGACTCTAGTTTTGTAAAAATACCATTTTTTTCCCAGGGAGGAAGGGCTAAACAACAGGCCTAAACCCTTTTTTCAAGAATAAATGACCTAGTTTACTTTCTCCTAACACCATTTCCATGGAAATATATAGAACTATAATAGGTGTGAAATGTCACCTGTGTTACAAGGCAACATTATTTATTATAAAAATGAGCCATGGTTGATGAACTGTATGCAGACTTCAAGGCCTATAAGTAACTATAAATGCTACTGAAAACAAAGGCTTTCCTTATGCTTACCACGTTTTTGTAACCAAGCACGTCCCTTGAGGGTCCTTAGAGTTATGTGTACACAGTGTTAAAGATACTGTGTCTTATACACAACAGTGGCTCATACTTATCCACCTGGACTTGTATTCTTACAACTGACAATTTATGGCCCTGCATACCTGATTCTATAATGATAACATTAAAGTTCCCTGTCCTTCTTTAATATACCTGGTGACAAGTAACTATATATTTTCCTCTGAAAAAAAGGTTCTGCAGCTAGAAAATACAAAGAACTTTTACAAATCAATAACAAAAATATGGCCAACTGATAGAATTATGGACAAAAATTGAATGTGCACTTTCAATTTTTTAACTGAATGTGCAATGAAGTCCAAATATCAGGTAAACATGAAAATTTGCTTCATCACATTAGTATTCAGAAAACTACACAAAGTATTAATATTCATTTTCCCCCCAATAATATTAAAAGTCTTTTAATGAAATGAAATAATATCATAATGAAATTTTAAAAACTAAGAGTTGACAAGAATGTGGAGAAAAGGGAGGTTTCATACAGGATATATATTTTTTTAAATGAAAAACCCTCTGGTAACATTTATTATGTTAAATCTAAAGCCTTACCTGTCCTATTCTAGGTTTGTATCCTGTAGAAACATATGCTTATACAGAATCAAATACATGTACAGAAATGTTCACAACAGGACTGTTTAAAATTTTCCAAATCTGAAATTGTCACCAAACAGTAACATGGATTTAAAATTGTAGTCTATTCCGATAGTGAATACTACACACACACACACACACACACATACAGAGTCTATTTAGAGAAAAAATTAAAAATGAAAAAAAGAAAGTATAAAATATATTATCAGAAGCAAGATCAAATATATCTAACAATTATGTAGAATAGAAAGGGCAAAAAAGAAAATAGACCAACATACAAGTGGAGAAAAGAACAGACTTAAGGACTTGTGTGAAAAATATCAGTAGTGATATAATTTTTTTTTAACATTTGGAAGACCCACATAAGTTGGATATCAATGTCTTCCAAATGAACAAGGCATGACATTATAGAACCATGTATCAATAAAAGACTGAGAATGCCACAGAGATTCCACAATGCAACTAACAAACTTTCACTTAAAGAGTTTCAGTGTAGTATCAAAGAAGATAATTACCAATTATTCAAAAAGTCTATTAAAATTTTCTTTTTTCTTTTTTTAGCAGTACTAGGGATTGAACTCAGGGCCTTGTGATTGCTAGGCAAGCGCTCTACCTCTTAAGCAATCTACCGGCCCTAAAATTTTCTTTATTGGTTGGAGATGTAGATCTGTGGTACAGAGCATGTTTAACATGTATAAGGCCCAGGCTTCAATCCCTAGCACACACCCAAAATATTCTCTTTATTTTTCCAACTATGCATCTGAACAAGGTCAACTTTTTTTCATGAACTACAACCAAAACTACATATTACAAGAGACTGAATACAAAACTGTCTTCTATTAAACCAGACATCAAATACTGGCAAAAATGGAAAACAAAAATGTCATCCTTCTCACTAAATTGTTCTTATTTTGGAAAATATAGTCATGAATTCAAGAATATGTATTATTTATGTCAATACATAATATAATGGCTTATTATCATGATTTCAAAGGAATTAATACATTTTTAATTATATAAGTTTTAATTTCTAATATTGTAAATATCAATAGGTATAACTCATATTCTCAATAACTTTAAAAGTTTCTTCTTATTCTGGTAAAATAGAAGTAATAACACTAATCATCTTAGCCATTTTTCAATGCACACTTTAGAATTTTTAAGTACATTCATATTATGAATCACCAGAAATCTTTTCATCTTACAAAACTGAAACTCTAAGCACATTAACCAACAACTTTCCATTATGTTTTCTCAGTGCCGGGGATTAAACCCAGTTCAGTGCTCTAACATTGAGTTATATCCTAGACTCCTGCTTTTGTTTCTATGATTTTCCTAAAATAAGTAGAGTCAAAATATGTCTTTTTATGACTAGCTTTTTCACTTAGCATAATGTTTTCAAAGTTCATCCATGTTGTAGCATGTCAGAATTTCATTCCTTTTAAAGGCTGAATAATATTGTATTACACAGTATGTATAACTCTTATCCACCTTAATGAGATACCCTGGGTTACTTCAATGTCTTAGCTGTTCCGCATTGAGATGATCACGTGTTTTATGTCTTTCAATCTGTTAATGTGGTATATGATACTGAGTATATTGCATTCCAGGTAAAATTCTACTTAGTCATAGTATGTGCCTTTTTAAAAAAAATACTGCTAAATAATTCATTTTGCTAGTATTATTGTTGAGGATCTTTCATTAGTATATATCATAAGTGATAACAGTCTATGTTTCTGTTTTCTTAATATCAGGGTAATACTGACTTCACAGAATGAATTAGGGAGTTTCTCCAATTTTTTAAGAAAAGTTTGAGACTTGGTGTTAGTTCTTTTTTAAAGTTTGGTAGAATAGTTGATGAAACCACTGAGTTTAGGGCTTTTCTTTCTTAGGAGCTTTTTTGGTTTTTTTTGAGAGAGGGTCTCACTATGTTGCCCAGGCTGGCCTTGAACTCTTGATCCTCCTGTCTTAAACTCTGAATACTGGAATTACAGGTGTGAGCCAGTATGCCTGACTTCGGGGATTTTTGATTACTGATTCAGTTTTCTTACTAATCAATGATTGGTGTATTCACATCTTCTATTTACATGGTTTAGTTTTGGTAGGTTTTATTTCTAGGAAATTTCCCATTTTATCTAAGTTATCCAATTTGCTGATGCACTATTGCTCTATAGCAAGATCTCTTATAATCAATTTTATTTCTGTAGAAAAGATAGTAATGCCCACTTTCACTTCTGATTTTAGTAATTTGAGTCTCTTTTTTGTGGTAGTGGGGTTTGAACCTACAACTTTGTGCTTACAAGGCAGACACACTTCCCTTAAGCCACACTTCCAGCCTGTTTTGCTCTGGTTATTTTGGAGATGGGGGCTTGGGATGCAGGTGCAGTCACCGTGCCCAGCTATTGATTGAGATGGGTGTCTCACTATTTGTCTAGCTGGCAAATAGTTCCACCTTATCTCAGCTATAATTATAGGCATGAGCTACAGGTGTGTGACTTCTTTTGTTTTTCTTAGTTCATCTAGTTAAATTTTAATGATCTTTTTTCAAAGAATCAACTTTTGATATCATATCATTAACTTTATTAGTTTTCTGTTTTCTATTTAGTTTACCTTTATTCTAGTTTTTATTAATTTTTTTTTGCTTTTTCTAGCTTTGGATTTAGATTGTTGTTTTTTTTTTCTAGTTCCTTAAGTTACAAAGTTGTTTAGGTTGCTGATTTGAGATCTTTCTTCTCTTTTTAATTTTTTCTTTCTATAGGAAAACAATTTTTATTGAGATCCTACCAGCTGCAAAATCAGCTGATTTCCTAGTTTGGTCTTAAGTGATTCTATGAATGTTTCCTCTCCTCCATACTCTGCAGTGACCATGCCAAACTTAAAGAAGTTTTCCTTTAACAGCTCCATCAACACTTGCTGATGCTACAAAGTTACATCTTTACACAGTGTATGTCCAAAATATAAAATAATATGCACTAATGTTTTAAGCAGATTTCTTTTTCTGAGGCAGAATCTATGTCATCCAGGCTGGTCTTAAAGCTGTGATCTTCTGGCCTCAGCTCCAAGTTCAGGATTACAGGTGTGTGTCATCATGCCAAGCCTCTTAAGGAGAATTTTGCATTTATTAATTTAAGACAATTAGCATATGCCACAAACTAATGCATTTATCCTTAAATTATGTAGAAAACAAAAAGAGTTATATATCATTACAATATTTGCTTTCATAATTGCCTATGTATCTACATTATATAAGATCTTTATTACTTGATACATCTTTGAATTACTGTCCAGTGTCTTTTCATTTCAATCTTTAGGATTTCCTTTAGCATCTCTTGTAGGGTAGGTCTAGTGATAACAAACTCCTTTACATTTGAATAACAGTTTTGTTCTTCACTTCTTTTACCTCTTTGAATATACAAGCCTAATGCTTCCTAGAGTCTAAAGTTTTTAATGAGACATCTACTAATATGAAGATCTCTTGTATATCCCTTGTATGTGATGAGTCATCATTTCTTGCTTCTTTTAAATTTTTCTCTGTCATCTTCTTTTAAAATTTGATTTTAATGGGTATATCAGTGAGACTGAGGATAGTAAAACTAACTGGTGGCTCAAGTTCCAATTCTAGACCCTAAACTAAAGCAACAAGTTCAGAAAGAGTCTCCTTGCTGTGTCATTAATTAAGAGTAAAGAGGCTGCAGACATGGGAGGACACAAATACAGAGGTTTTTCAAGAGTATGTTAATATCCACACATTTCTTATAGGGCCATATGTAATCAGTAATGAAATTAAATATATTGTAATAATAACTTTGTTAGAAATACTGTATTATTACCTACATATAAAAGCAACAAATAAGATATGCAAAGTCCATCATATAATAGAGTATTTGGGCTATATAACTGCCTCACCAAAGCCAGGCATGGTGGTGCACAGGATAAGGAAGGATACTAGCTTGACCTCAGGAGTTGAAGACCAGCCTGGGCAACACAGTGAGACCCTCAACTCAGAAAACAAAACAAAACAAAAATGCTTCACTTGGACCAGCAGCCCTATAACAACTATTTCTTTAAAACTTAACACTGTAGGTGTAAAACAAAGAGTACAATTGTACAGAGACAGTGAAATTTCAGGTCCAGTGATTACAATATAGCAAGTAACATCAACATTTTAGCCATTGCTATAAAAAGCATAACAAAATATACTGGAAATCAAAGCATGGAAGACATTTCCTACATAACTTTCTAGGTTGTCCAAAAATAAAGAACCTTGACTGCTTTTTAGTTAGGCCACTTCTCACAGATAGGAAGCAAAGAGCAGACTTGTTTAATGATTGCTAAAAAAAAAAGTGGCAGAGTAAAACATCTCATCGTACTCCATAAATATGTATAATTTTATATTTTTGTGTATTAATTTTTTAAAAAGGTAGTAAATTCAACAAGCTTAGTGCTTCTAGGAGTAATGCAAACCCACTGTGTATGAAGCATGCATTTGACTCTTCATGCCACCCCTATGGCACTTGGCAAAGGGAACACAACACAAACATGCTGATGTTCATGCCACTGGCTATGCAGTAAGTAAAGAAGTCTGAAATCCTCTATTATCTAATAACAGGCTATTTGATTACTTTGCAAATAGGATAAAATCCTACACCTGACACCATTCTATTCACCATGAGTAAATATGTGTTTACCCACATGTCTAAGTTGACTAATATTGCCTACATGCAAAAGACATGTTAATCTTACCAATGAGTTAATTAAAAATAAACACACACATACTAGCAACAAGTCAGTTAAACGCAATAAACAATTATGAAAATTTTGACTTTTTAACTTGTGAAAGCAATTCTTTGTTGGTTTTCTTATTTAAGACTCAGATGAAGCTGGGTGTGGTGCCTTACATCTGTAAATCCTAGCCACTTGGAAGGTGGAGATCAGGAGGATTTCAGATTGAGGCCAACCCAGAGCGGAAAGTTGCAAGACCGCTGATACGTGCCTATCATCTTACCTATGGTGGAAAGCACAAATAGGAGGATTGGGGTCAATAATAAACAAGGCAAAAAGGGCTGGAGCTGTGGCTCAAGTGGTAGAGTACCTGCCTAGCAAATGCAAGGCCTTGAGTTCAAACCTCAATATTGCCAAAAAAAAAAGAATTAGGTGAAAGGCTAGAAGCCATAACATACTAAGATTTCACAATAACTTGAAATAATTTGTAAAATCTCTGAGTGAATTTCTAAGAGTACATGGAAAATTTTAGAATTACTACAAATAAAGTCCTAAGCATTTAATTATTAGTTATTACAATAACTAATAATTCATATGTATAAGACTACAGAGCAAGGAAAAATAATCACAGGAAGTTAGAAACTCTAGAGAATGAATTAAGGGGCAGGCAAGGTGGTGCACACCTGTAATCCTAGCTACTCAGGAGGCAGAGATAGGAGGATCAAGGTTTGAGATCAAGACCATGTCTCAAAAACAAACTGGAAGTGGTGGTACACATCTATAATCCTAGCTCTACAGAAGCAGAAGTAAGGGGTTGTGGTCCAAGACCAGCCTGGGCAAAAGTACAAGAACCTACCTGAAAAACAACTTCAAAGCAAAGGACTGGGGATTTGGCTCAGGTGGTAAAGTGGGGCCCAAATTCAATCCTCAGTGAGAGAGACCAGCAAGGGGTGGGGGAGAGGGAGAGGGAGGAAGAAAAAAAGAAGGAGGTGGGGAGAAGGGAGGGAGAGAAGGAGGGGAGGGATAGAAGAAGGAGAAGGAGAGAAGGAGGGGAGGGAGAGGAAGGGAGGGACAGAGGGCGGGAAGGGGGAGAGAGAGAGATTTTGACAGATTGATTGATTGATTGATTTGGATTTTTCAGTTAGTTTTACTTGAAAACTACAAACCACTGTTTTTCATCAATACTCAGTCCATTTGTCTGCAGGAAGAAGTAGGCAGGCCAATCCTTTTCTTTTTTGGTCATTTTATTTCATCACGTAATTTTTGCTAGAAAGGATATTCTCTAGTTGTTTTTCAGTGATTCTACCTTTATATAATCCAACAAACAACTGATAAAAAATACAGAGAAGAGGAGCTACAGGTAGGTAGATGCTTTCTTTTTAAGCTAAGTTGTCACTGTGTAGCTCAGACTGGTCTTGAATTTGAGATTATCCTGTCTCAGCCTCCTCAGTACTTAACCACACTCCACTGGTAGATGCATTTTTAAGAGATACTAACTTTAAAATCATGTATGTTTCACCTCTGTAATTTCCATTTGTGGCTGATATTATTATAATCAAATAAAAATTCAATTACCCTATAAATTCAGTATAACTAAACCACACATAGATTTCCATGAATAATATTATATTCACAAGGAGATGTATCTTAAGGAAAGGAAACAGCCTTAGGATTAAGAGCATGCCTGTACTTTGAGTCACTCTGATCTGGGTTTAACTCCTAGTTCTACTACTTAATGTTTTCCTTAAAAACAATATACAGTTAAAGAAGCATCACAAAACAATAAAATGCTATTCAGGAAATGATACTGGTAAAAAATTTAGAACCTTAATTCATACCATTCATGTGAATAATTGCTACTATTTCTCTATTTACTGGAAATGTGTCTTCCTTATATTGCTTTATGACTTTTAGCCATTTTAATTTTTATACAGTTCAATTTGCCTATCTTTTCTTTGGTGGTATTTTGCTTCTTTTGGCTCAAAAAGTTATTTTCATCCAGACATCTAGCAAATATTATTTGCTTTAATGCCTTCATCTACCTAGAATACATTTTGGTGAATGTGTGAATTAAGATTCTTAGTTACTATCCCAACATCATTTCTTTCTCTTTTTTTGGTGAGAAGTGCTAAATAGTCTTCGATATTATACCTAAACCACACTAAAATGCCTTTCAATAAGTAAAAGGTACCATTTTACTTACTAATTAAAAGTTAATTCTATTAAAATGGTATAGTCAAGGCTAAAAATATACATATTGCTTCCTTATCTTTCAACCATTGCCTTTAACAGACAAATGATCACAAGTTGAAGCTCAGATTAGTCTTGCTTGGTTTTGAGAGAGTGAAGGGATTTTCCCAGTGTGTAAGAATATTCACATAACCAGTTATATAAATCTAAACATAAAACCAATCCTCACTAGGTTTTGAGATGGTAGTCTCCATCTTTGTGAAAAGTTGAACATTACTAATCAAGTACAATCATTATCTTTAGAAAGAGAAAAACAATGACAGTATTTATTTAACTGTAATTAAAAAAAACCATATTCATTTAAGTACAAGCCAACTGTACTTAAATAAGAACTGTCCAAATTGGAGAACATCATTCTGAGTGGAGGTTAGCCTGGCCCAAAAGACCAAAAATCGCATGTTCTCCCTCATTTATGCGGACATTAGATTAAGGGCAAACACAACAAGGGGATTGGACTTTGAGCACATGATAAAAGCAAGAGCACACAAGGGAGGTGTGAGGATAGGTAAGACACCTAAAAAATTAGCTAGCATTTGTTGCCCTTAATGCAGAGAAACTAAAGCAGATACCTTAAAAGCAACTGAGGCCAACAGGAGAAGGGGACCAGGAACTAGAGAAAAGGTGAGATCAAAAAGAATTAACCTAGAAGGTAACATACACGCACAGGAAATCAATGTGAGTCAACTCCCTGTATGGCTATCTTTATCTCAACTAGCAAAAACCCTTGTTCCTTCCTATTATTGCTTATACTCTCTTCAACAAAATTAGAGAGTAAGGGCAAAATAGTTTCTGCTGGGTATTGAGGGGGTGGGGGGGGAGAGTGAGGGGGCGGAGTGGGTGGTAAGGGAGTGGGTGGGGGCAGGGGGGAGAAATGACCCAAGCATCATATGCACATATGAATAAAGCAATAAAAATTTTTAAAAAAGGAACTGTCCAACAAAAATATTCTGTCACCCATTCATGATCTAAACTTTGATGTTATGAGCTCAATTAAATTATGGTATACATAAAAAAGCCATGAGACATTTATTTTGTAATAAATAAGGCAGTGGCTATTACTCAATTAGTAACTTTTTTGAGATAAGCTATCAAGTTTGTCATTTCTCCCTTCTTAATGCCAGTAAAGTTTTTTTGTTTTGTTTTGTTTTTTAAAGAAATGTACTTTCTGGGATTCTCCAAATACTCCCATTAGTATATTCTTCCCAGGTGATGGATGCCTTGTTCTTTTTGGCATCTGTGTAAGGGAATTTGGTGGCCTGAACTGTCTTTCACACAAACAGACCATGGAGATTGGGCCCAGTCTTGCGCTTGCCTCTCTTTTCCACAGTGTGGCACTGGGCACATTTCTGAACAAAAATCTTCTTGCCTTTCTCAGCAGCACCTGTTATTAATTTGCTCTTTCACCTCTAACACAAGCATTTCATGTTATATAATGCTTCCTTTGCTGTGTACTAAATTATTGTGTATATATATATGTATGTGTATCTTAATGAGATCCTGTTTGTTTCTGAGCTACATATTCTGCTTCAGTAACATACCTGCTATTTTTATTAGTACAACGCTTTAATTGCTTGGAGGGCTAATCAAGCCTTATCATTTTTTGAATATTTAAAAAATTCCTAACTATTAATTTTTTAAATAAATACTGAACCATTTTGACACCTTCCCATGAAAAGTTTTGTTTGCATTTGATTATGGTTACATAAAATCTATAAAGTATGTAAGGATGCCAGATTGCTTCACAATGCTTAGTGTTCTCATCAAAGTAAAATGACACAGGTGAAATGCCAAGAATAGCCCAGAGTGTTATCTTATTCAGTATATCCTCTTTTAAAAAATAATTATAAAAATAAGTAAAACATTAAAATCTACGTACAAAAGGCATCTATATTATTTAACACTTAGAACAAATCTATTTTCCTAAATTCTAAACATTATTGAATGTATTTTAATGTGTTACCTATGTTATAAATTAAAAAATTAGTAAAATTAAATGGCAGATAATTCATTTTTACAGTATAATTTTATTGTGGGTCTACTGTTCTCTTAGTGTATGCTGAAAAATATAATCTGCAGTTCAAAATTCATTTTAAAAAGTATACAATCAGAATTTGCATATAGAGTAATATACCAAGATAGCAAAAAGAGGTCTTATTAAGGAAATCCTTTATCTTATAGTAACATCAATGAGAATTTTTTAAAAAGCCCACATAGACCACGTTTTAGAAGTGTTAACCATGAGGAAACAGTTTCTAAGAGAAACATTTAACATGTTAATAACGCAACAGGATATAATAAGTCATATATCAAGATAATATCTAAGAATAATACTCATACCTTTGAATCCAGCTTCTCTACAAACTTTGGACTTTATTGGTCTAGGCTAAATCATATGCAATTATGGATGCATTCTAAGTGAGCAATGTAACATGGATTTTATGACATTAGGATCCTCTTCAACTTAAATTTGGTTTTAGATTTTTAAAGGGATGATTTATTGAAGCATAACTTACAACAAAATTCATCCTGCTAGAATGTATGATCTGAGGCCAGGTGTAGTAGCTCACATCTGTAATTCTAGCTACTGGGGAGGTAGAGATCAGGAGGATTGTAGCTTGAGGCCAACCAGCACAAAAAGTTCATGTCACCCCCATCTCAACCAGTAAGTTGGGCATAGTGGTATGCACCTGTCATCTTAGCTGTATGGGAAGTGTAAATAGAAGGATCACAGTCCAAACTTGCTTGGGCATAATCTTCAGACCCTATCACAAAAATAACCAAAGCAAAAAGGACTCCAGACATGTCTCAGTAGAGTACTTGACTAGCAAACACAAGGTCCTGAGTTCAAACTCCGTTGCCATGAAAAAAAAAGTATAATTCAATGAATTGTACAAATGCATATAGCTATGGAACTAACTTAATGTATTTTTTTGTTTGTTTTGTTTTCCTGTTTTGAGACAGGTCTTGCTATGTAGCCAGGTTGGCAATCCTTGAACTTGCAATCCTCCTGCCTCAGCCTCCCAAGTGCTGCCAACTTAGTATTTTTAATTAGCTCTAAGATTCTCTAATTTGACCTAATAATTAGCGGCTTGTTTCCATCCTTTCTCTGACCCCATTTCAGTCCTTTTGCTCAATGAATATGTAGATTTTCACAGTAAATAACCATAATTCATCTAATGAATCTCCCAACATTGATCCTTTGGTGAAGTAATACATTTCAAAATAAGGCCTAAATTGATACAGTATAAATTAATTTGGTATAATATTTGATTTTATCTTTATGGAGTATATTTATGTATTTTTGAAGAAAAAAATTAGAAAGATTAAAGAACTAATGAACTAGTTTCCCAGCATTCCTGTCTTCTTCCTAAGAATATATATATGTAATTTTATGACCAAACTTCATACAACAAAACAAACAATAAAATGAAGATTTCTACAGAGAATTGCAACCTTTATAAATGGTTTATCAAGTAAATTGAGTATGAGATTTTTACTGCTTTGCCCTTGGATGTCTGGATGAAGGCATAAACTTTTTCCACTATCATTTATTTCTGTAATTTCATAAATAATTATTTCCCTAATAGTTATGTATGTAACAGAAGTTTAAAAATGCTTTTCTATCTACGCAGCAACCTCTCTTGATTTAAAAGGTTTGAGACTTTCTTTCTAGGAATCGTTATATTGCCCAAATTACCTTATTGTTGTAAAAAGAGGATAGAAACATTTTACAAGTCTTTTTTAGCTCCTTAATTACCACATGAGCAATTCTGATTTATTTACTATTGAATTTATTTACCTAAGAGAATCATACACAATGTTTAGGCTACAAATTAAGTATTGGGTGGTTATGCTTTACTACATAACAAGTAAAAGCTTGTAATGAAAAACAGAAGCATAATAGCACGGCAATCTTCACCTATACTTCAGTTTTTAAAGAAAAACATTTTCCCTGCCTTGGGTAAAATATAAAAGTAGTTCATAGCTACAAAACTTTGTATTAATGCCTACTGTGAAATAGTACTTAATTGAAAGAGTCTTAATTAAATATGCCCCAACCAAAAACCCTCACCAAATTGCATTTGCCACCAAATGACTAACAAGAACACAACAGTTGGAAACTGTCAAAATATTTTACAGCTTAATTGTAATTACCAAACAAGTCTAAACATACCCTGAGTGGGCGTTAACCACATTTTGGGGGATGCAACACATTAAGCAGCAGTCACTTTTTTGTGGCCTCTAATTTAAATTTATAACTCCTGAATAACTCCAATGATCTTTATTGTCTTCAGTAGAAAAATCAGCAAAACAACAATGAGACATAATAATTTATCATCTTCATAGATTTGTTAGCAAGAAGGGCCTTTAAAAGATCATTTGGCTAATCTCTTCTTATCCTTGAATTTAAGTGAAGGTTATATTAGGTTTTGAGTTATAAATGTATAAACTGTTTATTTAGTTATTTGCCTTTGAAAATGTATTAAGTGATCTTAAGATATAAATATTTTCTGTTATCCTATCACAATAGATGTAGCCAAAATAAATGGGAAGGTGTGATTAGGGTAAAGTGTCAATATGGAAGTACAGCTGGTGAGTTTCCAGAGGAGTGAATACCGACATCGTTTGCCATTTGAAGTAGGACAGCATCCAGCCACTCTTCCCTCCTTACTAGAAGTGTACAGCTTGAGGCTTTCTGATTGGCAGCCACACTCACCAACAGAAAAGAAGTGGGTTAATTACTACCAAAGCACAGGTGGAACGCTACTCCTACTAGGTATCTCATACATCCACTCATCTTTTTAACAGTTGAGGAGAGAGTAGAAGTAGAACATAGTATGGGATATATATGCTTGGCTTTTCTGGGTTCTCATCTACATTTTTTCTAAGAGGTATCAGTCAATGGAGATTGTTCAAAAGCAGATGAGCAACATATTTAGAACATTAGAGTTTCAAATTTAAAATGACGTTATATTTAATTTTTTTTGTAGTATTTATTTACCAGTTCCCATACTGTTGTTTATATTGTTTACATTCAGTTTTCTTCTTTTTTTTTTCTTTTATTATTCATATGTGGATACGAGGCTTGGGTCATTTCTCCCCACTGCCCCCACCACCTCCCTTACCACCCACTCCGCCCCCTCCCTCTCCCCCCCCCTCAATACCCAGCAGAAACTATTTTGCCCTTGTCTCTAATTTTGTTGTAGAGAGAGTATAAGCAATAATAGGAAGGAACAAGGGTTTTTGCTGGTTGAGATAAGGATAGCTACAGG
This sequence comes from Castor canadensis, assembly GCF_047511655.1. NCBI lineage: Eukaryota > Metazoa > Chordata > Mammalia > Rodentia > Castoridae > Castor > Castor canadensis. The sequence goes on along the minus strand of NC_133397.1, from coordinate 54,513,347 downwards.
GCATTGACTCACATTGATTTCCTGTGCGTGTGTGTTACCTTCTAGGTTAATTCTTTTTGATCTAACCTTTTCTCTAGTACCTGTTCCCCTTTTCCTATTGGCCTCAGTTGCTTTTAAGGTATCTGCTTTAGTTTCTCTGCGGTAAGGGCAACAAATGCTAGCTAGTTTTTTAGGTGTCTTACCTATCCTCACCCCTCCCTTGTGTGCTCTCGCTTTTATCATGTGCTCATAGTCCAATCCCATTGTTGTATTTGCCCTTGATCTAATGTCCACATATGAGGGAGAACATACGATTTTTGGTCTTTTGGGCCAGGCTAACCTCACTCAGAATGATGTTCTCCAATTCCATCCATTTACCAGATGATAACATTTCATTCTTCTTCATGGCTGCATAAAATTCCATTGTGTATAGATACCACATTTTCTTAATCCATACGTCAGTGGTGGGGCATCTTGGCTGTTTCCATAACTTGGCTATTGTGAATAGTGCCGCAATAAACATGGGTGTGCAGGTGCCTCTGGAGTAACCTGTGTCAGTCTTAAAATGACGTTATATTTAATTTTAACTTCTTTTTTTTGGCAGTCCTGGGGTTTGAATTCAGACCTTGCACTTGCTAGGCAGGTGCTCTACTACGTGAGTCACAACTCTAGCCCACCATATTTAATTTTAAATATACTTAAACATGTAGCTAATACACAGTAAGCTCAAATTCTTAAAAGATGAGTACACAGGTATTGGTTGAAAATAATCCTTTCATTTTTTATATCTCTGGAAAAACTGCACTGAAAAATCACAAGGAAGAAAATACACATAGTAGCTCCAGAGCTCTCAAATGTTTAAGTACAGTTATTTAATTATGTATCCTATTGGATATTGGTTCAAATTATGCCTGTGAGCTAATGATGAAAAGTTTTCAAAAGGTCAAATAAATTTGAGGTTCTGTTGGCTTTTGGGAAGAATATGATCAGTAAATGGACAGAATATTAAAATAGAACTAAAACTGCTGATTATGGCCAGGGAGTCAAATAGCTAAATGGGTCAGATCTTAACAGGAGAAACTTTTTTAAAAACAATTTTCTCAAAAATTTTAAACAATTTTTTAAAATACTACATTAATTTTTTTTTAATAATGTGGTTAACACCCACCTAGAGCATGCTTAGACTTGCATTTGGTATTTCATTGAATATTTGGATGCAAAATTTGTGGAAAAATTAAGTGCACATTCCCAGAGTATCTAAACTAGAGGTCTCCAAGTGTACTATATGCCAGTGCTAGAAAAAAATTGCAAAAACATATTCTCATAGATATACATGTACCTGTTAATCTGTTATATGTGTATTCCTGTATATTATAAATCATATGCCACAGATGGAATTTAAAAAGATAAAGATGGCTGGTAGAGTGGCTCAAGCAGTAAGAGCACCTGCCTAGCAAGTCAGAGGTCCTGAGTTCAAATCCCAGTGCCGCCAAAACAAACAAAAAAGGTAAAGATGAAATAATTTAAATTAATTTTATATTAATGGGATGAAAACCTTTTTCATTATAAAAAAAGAATAGTTTGATAGAATAGGTTTAATTATCTCTGAAAGTCTTGGTTTAATAATTTGAAGGTCAAGTTCTAAAATTTTTTTTTTTTTTTTTTTGCAGCTTCAAGGTTGGTTTTGGCTCAACTTTTTATTTAGTATTCTGTAGTTGTTTAACATACACTTAAATGGTCTTACTGGGGGAGAGGAATGGAAAGGTTCTTGCAGATTCCCAAGGAAATGTCTGAAAGGGAATATATGGCCTGCATTATCCATTTGCTTTTGGGAGTTTACTGAATGAAAAGCACTTTCCTTATATAGATATCTGATGTCAGGTTTTTCATACCAAGAACATTGTGATTTCAGTTGGAAGACAACCTGAAATCCTGATTCTTTTCTTCTTTTGACAGTACTAGGGTTTGAACTCAGGGTATCCTACTACTTGAGTCATGTACCTTGCTGTTTTTGCTTTAGTTATGTTTCAGATAGGATCTTGTGCTTTTTACCCATGCTGGCCTGAGACCATGATTCTCCACCCCAATGACTCCCATATAACTGGGATCACAGGCACATACCACTTCTACCTGGCTTATTGGTTTGAGATGGTGTCTTGCTAACTTTTTACCCACACTGGCCCTGAATGCTGATCCTCCCAATCTCTTCACATGAGTAGCAGAGATTATGGGGCACTGCATCCAGGCATGGAAAAGGGACTTTTTAAAGGCCTTTTCAGACAATGGTGGATATTCTTCTTTTATACTACATCAGAACTAACAACTGGTGGTTTCTTAATGGTTTACTGCATTGTGAACCTGAAATCATATCAATGAACTTTTCAAACTGTTATATTAAAATCCATTGATCTATCTTGTACTTTGAAAGCTTTCCCTTATCTATTTGTAACTTTGATAGTATGTAAATATATAGGTCACTTGGAAAATAGATTTCTTGAATTATATAGACCTTCCAAATGCTGACATTAATGTAGTATTTAAAAATTCCTTAATATCATTACCAAACTCTTCAGAGAAGTCTTTAAAAGCACTGAGAAAATTTCAAGCTCAAAGTAGCAGACAGTTTTTCAAAATTCTAATTTTTGCTTAAAAGTTCAAATTTTATCATTAGCAACAAATATTTTCAGTTGTTTCCCTTAAAGTGACAGGCTCAATTTGTTCCCTTTCAAGAAAATATCTACTAAATGACCAAGTCTGAATAACCACAGTGTGTCAATCATTCTGGTGTTCCCTGAAAAAGGAACCCAGTTGAGCTTACAACTTAATTGCACAAGTGCTCTGTCTGGAGATAACAGCAGTACTTCATTCTGCAGTAGAATACATATTTCTCATTTTATCACACAGAATTTTAGAGGGATGTGTAGTCTAAAGATCAAGATTTCTAAAAGGCAATAATTTTTCCTGCTTTGTAAAGACATTCTTATATGAAGCTGGCTTAAAAAAAATAGAGTACAAGCCCAGTGTTGTGGTTTATATATGAAGTATCACACAAAAAAAGCTCATGTGTTAGAAGGCTTGGTCCCTAGCCAGCGGTACTATTGAGAAGTAACAGGATTGCGAAGACTCTAGTTTTATAAATGGATTAATCCCTTGATGAATTCAGACCCGAAAAGACTATTACAAAGTAGGGCCTGGTTGTAAGAAGTAGGTCACTGGAGTCATGCCTTTGAAAGGTGTAACTTGTCTCTGGGCTTTTCTGTCTCTCTGCTTTCCTGACTGCCACAAAGTAAGCATCCTTCCTCTACCATGCCCTGCTGCATGATATTCTGCCTCACCTCAAGCCTAAAGGAATGGATCCAGCCAATCTGGAACTGAAATCTCTGAAAATGTGAGCCAAAATAAATAAATCTTTCCTCCTTTAAGTTGTTTTATTTTTCAGGTATTTTGTCACAGTGACAAAAAGTGACTAGCATAGCTACGAAGAATATAATGACTACTACTAACAGTTTATTGCTACTACTATGGTTCATATTACTACTGGTATGGTTCATACCAGTACCCACCTCAGCTTTTGTTCAATCTATGCAAATTTTAACTCAGTGAAAATTGCAAATAATGTCTTCATATTATTATGAAAATGGCCTTTACTTCAAAAGCCCATCCTATCAAACTGTCTTGTGGACCTCTACAGATCATTCTTTGAGAACCTGGCAAAGAGGAGTAGCATCAGGGAAGATGGTTATTCATATAGTTCACCAAGGCATTTATTTTGCTAAGGGTGCTAAGCCCTCGGTTAGGTCTTAGGTTCATCTTGTTGATGAAACAGTCTCTGCCCTCCAGTAGAGATGGACCCAGGATTAGCATTAATAGAAATTAAGATTTGGGAATTTTTCTAACACTTATTATTTTTTACATGTCCAAACTAGTTATCTGAAGACTTGTGGTTTTACACTACGACATCATAAATACTATCAGAAATGAATGGCAACCTAATGTCTACTCATTACTCTACATATTTGAGATTGTGATTTTAGTATTCAAGTTAAATCTTAAAAGCCTTAAAGAAATTAGATGGCTATAGAGTACAGCAAGTGGATAATGTTCATGCAATAAATAGCTGTAAAACAGTATTGAAAGTGATTTGAATTTCTGGCTCCTTTCCTACTTCATTATTTACAAGAGAGCAAGCAGGTAGGCTTGGAGTATCTTGGAAGCTGTGTGTACTACTTACAGTGCGGAAAAGTCTCCCATTACTATTTAGAAACCCCCTCTTTTTTCAGTAATAATGTAGATAGGTAAGGTAAAGGAGAGAATAAAAAACACCTTTAACTGTTAATTAACAAATCTGTGTCTAAATTATATACAGTTTTTCCACCAAGTTTTCTTTTTTCTTAGACAAGGAGAAAACAAAAATAACACAGGACCCTCTGAAGATTCAGAAAAGTAAGTATCTCTAAAAGTTAATCTACCATCAAATAATAGAGATGATTTTTTTGATGCTCCAACTGTGTTAACATGTATAGTCTATCCAGTGGTTTCCAGTCACTTGCAGTTTCCACCTCATCAAGTACATTACTAAAGAATCTAGGTGCCATGTAGAATAAAACTTTTTAAAACCATATTTTCCCCAGAAAATATATTAATATGTTTCATTCATTATATATATATATGTATGTATATATATGTATATATATACATACATATACATATACATATACATATATATGTATATATATATATACATACATACATATATATGTATATACATATATATATATATATATATATATATATATATATATATATATATGGGTTTGTTTTTTATTTTTTTGCGGTACTGGGGTTTGAACTTGGGGCCCACCTCTTGAGTCCCTCCTCCAGCACTTTTTTGTGATGAGTTTTTTCAAGATAGGGTTTCAAGAACTATTTGCCTGGGGTTGGCTTTGAACCTCAAATCATCCTGATCTTTGCCTCCTGAGTAGCTAGGATTACAGGCATGAGCCTGTACCAGAATCACAATATACATATATATATACATACATATATATACATATATACACACATATTAAATTACATGTGTGTATAATACACACACACACACACACACACATACATAATTTCTGTAGGAAAACCTGAAACTATGAAATTCCTGAAACACTGGTCTTGGCAATGACTTTTTAGATATGATACTAAAGCACAGAAAACAATAACAACAACAAACAACAAAAAGAGACAAGTAGACTACACCAAACTACAAAGTTGTACCATGAATGAAACAACAGAGAATGAAGGCAACCCACAGAATGAGAGAAAATATTTGCAAACCATAGACCTGGTAAGGGGGTTAATAACCAAAATATGTAAGGAACTTAATAGTTCATAGTATTATTAATAATAAATTTAAAATAGGCAAAGGACTTAAATAGACATTTCTTCAAAAACATACAAATGGTCAACAGGTAGTACAAGAAAAAAAATGCTCAGCATCATGAATCATCAGTGAAATCTAAATCAAAATCACAGTGTGGTATCCTTCACACCTATTAGGATGGCCATCATAAAAAATAATAATAATTTTTTAAAAACCCAAAAAAGCAAGAGCTGGGGGTGTGGCTCAAGTGGTAGAGTGTTTGCCTACCAAGCACAAGGCCTTGAGTCCCACCAACAAAGCAAAGAAAAAACAAAAAGCAAAACCCAGAAAATAACAACTATTGATGATGATGGGGAGAATCTAGAACTCTGGTATACTGTTGGTGTGAATCTAAATGGCACAGTTGCTATGGAAAACATGGTGGTTCTTCAAAAAATTAAAAATAGATTACTTAACATATGATTCAGCAATCCCACTTTGGGGAATTTATCTAAAAAATCTGAAATCAGGAGCTTGAAGAGATACATATACCCAAATATTCACAAGAATATTATTCACAACATTATTCACAATAGCCAAGATATGGAAATAATCTAAATGCTCATTTACAAATGAATGGATAAAACTAGGAATTTATATGCAAACTGGGGCTATACAGAGAAAAACAAGAAGAGAATCTGTCATTCTACAACATGGAGGAACCCTGGAGACATTATGCTACATAAACTAAGCCAGTCATGAAGGATAAATACTCCATGATTTCACTTCTATGAACCATCTAAAGTAGTCAAAGTCATAGAAACAACAAGTAGAATGATGGTACTGGGACTGGAGAGAGAGGAAAATAGAAAATTGCGGTTCAGTGGTTAGTTTCAGTAATGCAAAATGAAAAAAGTTTTAGAGATTTGTAGTACAACTCTGTGTTTGTAGGTAACAATATTGCCCTGAACACTTAAAATATAAGACAGTAGATCTCATATAGTTGTTGTTGTTAGGGGATTTTTTGGTGGGACTGGGTTTGAAACCAGGGCTTTGAGCTTGCAAAGCAGGCACTGTACTGCTTGACTTACACCTCCAGTCCATGCTCTGGTTATTTTGGAGATGGGGTCTTGAGAACTACTTGCCTAGGCTGGCCTCTCTTGGCCTCCCAAGTAGCTAGGAATACAGGCATAAGCCACTCAGCTTCATGTATTTTCTGTTACATTTTAATTTTTTTTCTAAGACACTATGTTACCCAGGCTGGCTTTGTACTGCTAGGCTCAAGCAATTCTGCCTGCCTCAGCCTCCTGAGTAGTTGCAACTACAGGTGCATGCCACCATGCCTGGCTATTTGGCAGTTACTTAAAACACTAAACATGCAAGTAATCATAAAACCAGCAGTTACACCCCTTGGAATTTCTGTCCAATTAAATGAAAACTTTTATTATTCACACAAAAACCTGTACATAAATGTTAGCCAACTCCTGGAAACTATCAAATGTCCTTTATCAGGTGGGTGGCTAAACAAACTGTGTTCTATTCATAATATGGACTACTATTTTAGCAATATAAAGAAATGAATTATTGGTACATGATTCATTCAAAACCTGAATGAATAGCCAGAGAAATATGTTGATTGAAAAAAGCCAGTCCCAAAAAGTTACATAACTATACAATTCCACTTACATAACCCTGCTGAATTACAAAATTATGGACATGCACCTCTCTCTCCTTTGTCCAACTAGCTAAATTTATACTCATTTTCAGGTCTCATCAAAAATGCCACTTCCAGAGTGGCTTTTTATGACCCCCGCAATCTAAATTTATATCCTAAAACCTTTACACTTGGAATTATAGGCATCTGCCCACACACCTGGCTTTTCTCTCACTCTTTAACCTCTTACCTTGCTTCATTTTCTTATTAAATCTGAAATTATATTCTTTAATTATTTGTTTACTTATTTGTAATCTTTCTCTAGAATGTAAACTCCCCAAGGTCAAGCCTTTGTCTTCTTTACTGCTCTATCCAAATTTCCTAGCAACGAAGCAGGACTTAAGGAATCTATAATATGAATTTAAGAGCTCAATTTTGCAAGGAAGAAAGGTATACAAATGAACCACAATATATAAGATATGGAAAATGAATGAGAGGCACACAGGATGGAGGGATCATCTCTGCTTTGGCAGTCTAGAGGGATCTACATGAGAAGAGTCACTTGGGTTAGACATTAAGGGATATCTAGAAATAGATCAATTAGAAAATGTAGTGTGATGAGTGGTACTCTAGGTAGAAAGCACAGTTCATAAAGGAATGGAATAGAAGTCATTGTACAGGCTTCATGTGAGGGAATACTTATAAACATCTCACTTACTTAAAATGTCCCTTCCCTACTTTTGTGTCTCAATTCTACCAAAACAGTAAGGTATATGCTCAGATGTCATTTTCCACACAAAAGCTTTCCTTTCTTTCAAATTCCATACTACATTGCATATATCAAAGTTTCTTATGGTAACTTATCCTTTAATCTTATTTTATAGTATTTAATTACTGCTCATGTATGATTTCCCCTACAAGTCTTTATACTGCTTATAGTCCAGAGAGAAAAAAAAAATAGATACAAGATTATTTTTTAGCGGTGTAATGGTAATAGAGGGAAAATAAGCATTATCAGGTTTTAAATAATCACTACTAAATCACAGATGGGGTTAGGGACCTATCTAAAAACCTTGTATTACATAAAGAAACTACAGATGAATTTTTCTCCTTTCAGGGAGTAGACCTTTTGACTCAAAGTGTTCAGATTTCTCTTCCTCTTCATCACTCCAAAATTTTATTGCTTATTTTTATCACTTAATACTTTTATTACTATCCTTTTACAATCATTCATTCCTTCATGTTTTAAATTAGAACTATAGGCATTATAGCAGTTAACTATCATTTAAATTCACACTGATAGAAATTTACATAAGGTGCAGTCTTAGCTATTTGGGAAGCTGAGATCAGAACGATCACTGTTCAAGGCCAGTTCAGGCAAACAAAGTTTGTGAGATCTCATCTCAACCAATAGCTGGGCACAGTGGCATGTGCCTGTCATCCCAGCTATGTGGGAGGTTGAGATCGGGAGGATTGTGGTTCCAGGACAGCTCAGGCATAAAAAATTTGCAAGACCACATCTCAACGGGGCGGGGGGAAGGGGGGTGGGGGGGGGGAAGCTGGGCATGGTGGCACATGCCTGCTATGGCAGAAGGCCTAAAATAGGAGGATTGTGGTTCAGGCTGTCCTGGGCAAAAACCCAGAACCTATCTCCAAAACAACCAGAGCAAAATGTGCTAAAGTCATGGCTCAAGTGGTATAGTGTCTGTCTAGCAAGTGTGAAGCCCTAAGCTCAAAACCCATTACCACAAAGGAGAAAGAACACTATCTAAGTTTGAGCATTTGAGTATTTTATATCTATGATGTTCTTTTAAGACTTAGTATGTAATTTTAATAAAACAAATAGATATAATCATTTCACTCTTTATTTTCCTCATAAACCTCCCCAACAAGCTCTCTAAAGAACTTTCAATTTGAACCATTGAAGCAGAAAATTATCCATTTGTTTCAAATGCTTCTTTATGCATTGTGGTTCGTTTTACAGCCCAAAGATTACTCATTACCACAAACTACACTAGCTCACTTAGGAGACTCAATAATCAAGAGCCAGAGCTCACTGATGTCAAACCAGTCAGTAGTTCCAGGATGCACATTTAGCACACAAGAGACATCAAAGATTAGATTTCATTTTATATAAAATCATCTGAAAAGTAAATCTGCATGAAAAACTAGTATTCTTTTAAAAATAAATCAATTCCATTTTTATACAAAGCTATGCAAAATATGACATAAAGTGACTTATAGGTAATAACTGCTTAAAATGTTTCATATGTTACTCACCAATATATGATTATTTTGGAGCCTTACCTTGTTATTTTCTGTTTAGAACATAATAATTTTTTTGGTAATAGTCATAGTTTTAACTATTACAGTCAAAAATGGAACAAATAAGATTACTGGAAAAGGTAGCCTTTACAAACATCATTCAGTAGTAATTCTGACTTCTTTTTCTTTCTTTTTTTGGCAGTACTGGGCTTTGAATTCAGGGTCCCATGCTTGAGCCACTCCACCAGCCCAATTCTGACTTTCTTAATAACCTCCATTTAGCCACCCATATTTTTAAAAAGTGTATATACATATATTTAAAACTATGTTGCTATAATACTAAGGTAAAAATGTTTCAGAGATTTAAAAACTGAAGATAATTTCATCACAACTACAAATGACCTACAGAAGTAATTTGCACTGTCGTTACTCCTCCCCTTTGACATTTTTGATATTTTGGAAAACAAATTTCCTTTTCCTTTTATTCTTCCTCCCTTACCACAGCCACTCCCCTTAGGCAACACTGTGTCAATAACCCTCCCATGTTCAAAGTAGGCTACATCTGTTCTATTTCATTGTTGTAAATTCCTGCTTTAATCCTATTTGACTTTATTTAGGCAGAGATCATCCTAAATTCCACAAATGGAGGAACCAATGGCAAAACACACTATTGAGCATAGCTTTAAACAATGCTGCTGTAAAACATGTGACTAATATATTCCTACTGTCTCAGAATTACTTATCACATGGGCCTCCAATCTTGCAGCCATGTGTTAAGCACATTATTATTACCATATTTGCTAAACAATGTGCTAACAGCACATTGCTATTTCTTTTATTCCTCCCACCCTGAACTAAGTACTGAATGTTCAAATTACTAATCACACAACCTTCACCATTATAAAAGTAACTCAGAGTAGCTGTTTTAACCTTGTTGTTACTACTGGATTTTGGCAAATGGTAGCTTTTTTGTTGTTGTTCCTTCATAGAATGGCATGTCCAATTCCTTTAGTTCTCCAAATCTGTCAAATAAAACTAAATTATTTTATTCAACTTAAAAAATAAGTTCCCAATTCCAATAAACAGCAAAATTAATTGGTTTGGTTTTAAATTAGATGTGATTACGAGGTAAAGCATTACTGGCCTTTTTCTCTACACTAATTGTAGCTCAAATCTATAATTTCTTGCCATCTGTATATATCATATCTGACTATAAAACTCATATACATTAATAGGAAGATTAAAGTAAGAACTACAATAAACTTAAGAAAGGTTTATGAGATGAAGGTAATTATTTTTAATATGCTCAGAACTCACCATGATGTCCAACTTAGAAAAGATGTCTGCCAACGTAAGATAGACCGTGCTCAATTAGTTATAAGCAATCAAAAAAAAGGCCACTGTTGTTTCTACAGCTTAATAAGGAAAAACAAAATCTTTTCTATAAAACACTGGGTTATTGGCCTTAAATATGCATTGCATTATAAGGAAAAAGTAAACACAAATTTTCAAGAAATAATTTAGCTACTATATAAACTTAAAATGATGCTAATACTATCTAGCCATGGTTTCATTATATAAAACAATCTAACACAATTACACACAGATTCAGTGAGTAAGTACTTAATAAACACTTTCTTTTTACAAAAGCAAAATTTGGAAAGCTCTCTTTAAATTGTAAACTTTGCTAGTACATTTAAATGTTCTACAGTGTATTGTCTACTAGAAAAAAGCTTGAGACTAAGGAAGCGTGATATGATAAGCCACTACCAAATCAGAAAAATTTTAAATTGAAGGCTAAATGCTTAGTCTAAATTTGCATCATTGAGAAGATACAGTAAACAAAACCAATTTATACAGAGGCTTTTAATAAAATCGGGTAGGATGACTTAAAATCGAGCTTTTGTCTTTTGAGATTATTTGAATATTATCTAGAGTTTTTTGTCTATCAGAATTGAGAAATTATGGTAGAATGTTATTAACAAACTTGACAAATGATAAAAGATTATTTATACTTGTGTTTTTCTATCAACACAAAACAATGCTTTATAATATCTTCTTGTTTATGTTGCCCATTTCTCTTTTAAGAAATACCTTGTATCTTAAGAGACTATGAAACCAGCTTTATTTTTTCTACATGGGCCTTAACAACATCCTTTATCTAAAGATGTTCTTGTCCCAATCTTAGGGCTCAGTCCTCCATATCTTGTTCTTAATGTTGTTCTGAAGTAGGGAAGACCCTTGGCTCTTGAGTTCATGACTGAAACACCTTCTTGTGAAGGCCACAGTTAGTGAGTTTCTCTTGGGAAGCCTTAACAGGTCAGCACCTTCTAATCACTCTGAGCTCAGGCATCTCTGAAGGAAGTTTAAGGGTAATTTTCTTACACTTTGCTTTTTTATTTTCTTATGCAAGTTTAATATTAATTGCTTATTTTGCAAGATCTAACTAACATTTCACTTACCCCTTGAAAAGGCAAGGCCAATCTCAATCTCACATCTGTGTTTTGGATGGAAGAAGTAGAAAAGAAAAAAATAGAAGTAGAAGCTAAAGTTCAATCTATCTAAAACCAAATTAATATTCTTAAACACAAACTTACATTCACTTTCTCTATTAAGAACAGAGCCAGAACTAACTTTATTACCTTTCTTTCTCTTTTCTCCCCCTCTCCCTCCTTTCCTTGCCTCCTTATTTTCTTTATTTCCTTTTCTTGTTTTCTTTCCTTTTCTTTTGTCTACATATGTATCCAACAAATATTTGTTGAGCATCAATTACATTATAAGCATCTATGCAAGGCTCTGAGGATACAGAAAAAAGAAGACAAAGTCTCTAATCTCATAGAACTCATACAGTAGTGAAAAAGGAACCACCAAAGGATGACAAAATATACAATTAGGAAAAGGGGGACAGTTCATATTGGGTAGTCAGGGAAGGCCTTTTAAAGGAGGTAATTTTAAAAGTGATCTATGTGAAATGAGGAAATAGGTCATAACAATATTTAGGAAGTAATATTTGGGAGCAAGTGAAAGACAATATAAAGGTCCTAATGGTAGAATGAATTGGCATGCTTGAGGATAAGATAACCAGCATAGCTCTAATGGAATTAAAAAGGGAAACAAGGTTGGAGAGAAAGACGAGGACCACATCACATAAGGCTGTATAGGGCATGGAAATTTTATTTTGTAGATTATGGAAAACTATTGATTGGTTCTGAATAGGGAAGTGACATAATCTGATTGATGACTTAAAAAGGTTTTTTTCAGTGAGACTATCAGTTTCCATTCTAGAGACCTTTCTATTACACAACAACAAAATACTGCATAAAATATAGACTTTTATTGATTTGCTGGGCATACACAAGATGTAGCTTTTATAAATTAATACCTGTGAGGTGAGTAGTAAGCTCCTATGAAAGGCAAGGTTATCCCAAGACAGGAACATTTTTTGTTTTGTGGCTATCTTGGTGTGTGTGTGTGTGTGTGTGTGTGTGTGTGTGTGTGTATTGTCTTTCACAGTAAGTAATTAAATAAATAACTTAAATATAATATAGAAGCATACCTCTATACCCAAGAAATCCTATCTCTAGGTGTTAATGGCTTGGATCTTAAATGTCTCCCAAGGCCATGTGTTGAAGGTTTGGTTACCAGCCTCCAGCATATCCTTAAAGGGGATATTGGGACTCTAGCCCCTTCTTCTAGTCCTCTTTGCTTCCTGATTGCCATGAGATGAACATCTTTGCTCCACCATGCACTCCCTACCACAACCATGGACTGAAACCATCAACCAAAATAGCCTTTTTTTTTAAGGGGGGAGTGGTATTAGCATTTGAACTCAGAGCCTCACACTTGCTAGACAGGAAGTCCTAGCCCTTTTATTTTAGGATCTCATGTTTTTGCCCAGACTGGCAAAAAACCTTGCACCACAGTTCTACTCAGTAACTGGGATTCTGGATGTGTACCACCATGCCCAGCTTGTTTTTTTGAAACTTATTTGCCCAGGCTGGCCTCGAACCTGGATCCTCCCATCTCCAACTCCTGCACTGTTAGGATTACAGGAGTGCACAACCATGCCTTCCCCAGCCTTTCTTTTTTATGTTGATTTTCCTCAGTTACTTTGTCACAGCAATGGAAAGCTGACTAAAACACTAGGTATCTATCTTAGCACAATGGTTCTTAGTCCTACGTAAACATAAAATCACCTGGATAATGAAAAACCTAAACAAAATAGATGTTCAATGGCACCACTACAGATTCTTATTTACTTTTCTGTGGTAGGGCCCAAATATTAATATTTTTAGAAAGCTTCCCCAAATTGAAAACCATTATTTCCTCATATCAGCACTATTTCTAATAGGAGAAATTTTGGTGAATATCCTTATCTTTCTCATGAGGAGAATGGACACATAAAGTCCTTGCAATTAAATATTATATGGCATGAAAAAGAATAAACTATAGCAACATGCAACAATATGGTTAAATCTTAGAAACATAATATTGACTAAGCAAAAAAGGAGTGTTTCTAAAAGATAATGGTATTTATTAAAAAAGGAAAAAAAACAAGGAAAATCAAACATTATATTTAGGGTAGTGGTATTTTTGTAAAGTTTGGGAAAAAAACATTGTTCAGGAGGCTCATATAGATAAAGTAATGAATAGCAGTAATGTGTGTGGGGGGAATAACAGGCAGAGTGTTATGAATAAATTTGACATGACTAGTCAATGACATAACTCATCAAACATTGGGTAGTACTCTTCTTGTTACTATGATTCATAACTTACACATACATTTCATATATTCTTTTGCATGTATATCAAAAATAATAAAAATTTAAAAGATTCCAACTGCTATGTAAATAAAACAGACTTGGGATGGGAAACATAAGTAGAAGCAGAGAGAAAAGTTGGGAGGTTACTAAGTATTCCAGGAGATAGTTTGTGGTAGAGTGGGGGAGATAGTGAGAAGTGGCCAGGTTTAGATTACATTTTGAAGAACAGAGCTTCTAAGAACTTATTAATGAACTGAAGAGTCTACATTGTTCAATACAGTAGCAACTACTCCTCATATGTGGCTAATAAATGAAAATGAATTAAAGTTAAATAAAATTTAAAATTCAGTTATTTACTCAAAGTAGTCATTTTAAAGGCTCAACAGGCAGATGTGGCAGGTGGATACTATATTAACACAGATATAAAACATTCTCATCATCACATAAGACATATAGATAGTGTGTAGGAAACAAAAGAGACTCAAGTATTTTGCTCAAGTTAGTAAGTGGGTAAATAATAGTTCCACTTACTTTAAGATGGAGAAAACCCGAGGTACATAGCAAGCTTGGAAGGAAAAGTTCCATTTTGCACAAGAAGAAATGTTAAGTAGTCAGAGTTCAGGGAAAAGTGGGAGCTACAGAGAAATTTGTAATATATCACAATGTAGATACAGATACTATTTAAGTCACAGGATTAAATTTGATCACCGATGATGATCCCTCCTTGGAGGACCTTTTGACAATAACTATTAAAATTATAAAATTTTATTTTAACTCACTTTAGGAAACTCACCCAAAAATATTTATATATTATATATATAATATATATTATATATATAAAGTTATTCATTTATACATCATATATAACAAGAAACAATGCCATCTATGCCTAACTGGCTAAATAATTATGGTACATCCACCTACTGGAATAAAGATGTAAATAGAATAAGAAAGCTCTTCATATACTGAAATGAAACTATTAAGTGAAAAGAGAAAAAACAGAGGGGCAGAACACTGCTTATAGAAATAAGAGTAAGTGTTTAGATTTGTTATAGCTACATAACAAAAATTCACTAAGAATAAACAAGAAGTCAATATGAATTGTTATTAGAGAGCAGGATGGAGAGAGGTAAAATGTGATTAGGACAGAAGTGGCAGCAAGACTCTCCAAGTGTATATTTCTATATTATTTTGACTTTTGAACTATGCTAATATATTATCTAGCTAAAACAATTCTACTAAAATTTTTAAAAAGGAAAAAGCAATCAGAGACAGTGCTGCTGAAGGGATCACTAAGATAAGGACTAAAATCAGCCACTGAATTTGGTAGGATGGAGACAAACTTAACAGAGAGGTAAGTTTCAAAGGACAGAGATAGACTGAAGGAATGAAAAATGATGAATATAATCAACTGTTTCATCAGGAGGTAAAGAAATGAGAAGTAGATGAAGGGACATGTGGAGTCTAGAAAGATTTGCTTATTTATTTTTCTACGATGGGTCACCTATAGTAAATTTGTAAGCTAACTGGTCAGGTACAAAGTAAAAACACCTGATGCAGGAAGCACAGAGATAAATCAAAGTCCTTGAGTAGACCTGAGAGACAGATCTAATATACAAGTTGACGGGTGGGTCCTTGGGATAAAAACCAAGGACACTTCATTATTTAAAACAAGGCCTAGAACAAACAGCATGAGATTACAAATCATGGTTCCTTTCTCCCAACACAAACATACATACAGACACTTTAACTTCAATGGCTTTTCACAACACATGGGTTTAATGCCAAATGGTTCAACAGACCCTTCATCAGACCCGCAGTAGTACCTACCTCCTCAATCTTGTATATCATACTCCCCTTGCTCACTAAATTCCAGTTCTTCAAACATTACACATTATTTCTTTCTGCAGGGCCTTAACATGCTGCTGGAATTCTTTTCTACTACTACACCTACTTTTGCCTTCTTATTATCTCTGAAGGGTTCCATCATCATTCTCTCTAACAGTACCAGATCTTTTCCTCCAATGCATTTACCATAATTTTTATGTACAAATTTGTAAGTTCACTTTGTAGTATCAGCAGGAAGACAAAAACTGTGTCTGTTACACCAAGTGTCTAACACAATGTCTGGCACACTGTGGGTGCTCATAACTCTTTTTTAAATTATAGCAAAAAACTCATGACATTAAATTTATTATCATAACCATTTTTAAGCATACAGTTCAATATTCAAAATTTTTTGAATGAATACAAAGAAAGAAACTTCTGAATCATCCTTGATTCTTACTCTTTCCTTTCTCCTTCAACCCCTATTTTTTTAATCTTGTCTATTCTAACTATAAAATTTCATTTAATTTTTCATCTTCATTGCATTGGTCAATGGTTTTGAGCCCTGTGATTTCTGCCCTGGAATAGTACAAAACTTTCTTATATTTCTGTTTTCAGAAAAATTTCTTCACTTAATATTCTAATGCAACACTGTCTTCAAAGTCTTCATTCTACCGAACTCTAATCATGTTGTTCCTTTACCAAACAGAACCCAGTAGTGTACAAAGCTGAACCTGGAAATAAGCTGAGTAAACCTTGGTTGTTTTCAATCCTAGAGCCATGATCTATCAAAAGTCACAGTGAACAGCTGACACTGAAGTCAAGGAAGAGAGTTAGGGAGAAGGCAGAAAGCAAAAAAGATAAGAATGATATGAGAAGGTTTGTTATAAGAGGGCTCTGTTGCTCAAGACTCACTCTGCGATGATGATAATGACAACAGAACTTACATATGGTAAAACAGATTTATTGTGCAGTTGTGTAAATTTTGTTGAATGCATACACTACAACTGGATAAAGCACAATTGTGTTATTTCCCAAAATCCCTCCTACCAAGGAAAGCTTGCAAAAGAAGATGTAGCAGAGGTATAAGTAATACTCTCACTAGTGTTCTTATAGTTCTGAAGCTATCTCTATTATAACCATAATTAATATTGTATCATACTTTTTGCTTATGCATCTGCCAAAGCTCAAAAGGTAATGAACTTGTTGAAAACAAAGGCTTTGTTTTTTGTGTGGGGGAGGGTGATAATGATTTTTCATTTTTCCTTTATTGTTGTGCTAGGTAGGTGTACATTATTTACAAAATCAAATATATAATACTTGATTTTGTCATGTTTTCCCCGTAGTTCAAAGCACAGTTCCTTGCACACAGTAAGGGCTATATAAATAATGCATACATGAAGAAAAGCATATGAAGGTATGAAGTCAAGGATGCCACAGATGGGTTTTAAGATGTCTTAAGTGTTTAGTGGATACCATACCCCACCACTGGAAAAAAATTTTTTGGGAGCCACTCTCTCATAGAACAATTCTTTCTTAGAATAAGCAAAGTTATATAATGATCATTTTTTTCTGCTTCACTCATTTTTTAATTAGTTCATTTCTCACCTAAACAAACCCAATTAATATTACTATTAATAAAGACTTACTAGAAATAAATGCTCTGCTGCCCCTTGTCCTGGTAAATTTTAAGGAAAGAAATCTCATTTCAGTAAGATAATTTATTTTTACATCATGTTCAAATTACTGCTAGGGTACTAATAAGTATGGTTGAACTTCTGCAGCATTCCGCATGACATGTCTTTAACCTAGTGCCAAATGAGGTTAAATCTTGAGGTTTCAGATCCTATTTTATAGCACTTTAGCATATTTCACCATTTAAAAACATTCTAAGGATGTACATAAATCAGAGTATTTCTTATAATGAAAATACTCTGGTGACTAATGTATTATATAATAATGAGACTTTATTCTGAATACTCAGAATATGTATACTCTATTATTTAAAAAGAATTTGGAAAATTGGTGGTGTGGCTCAAGTGGTAGAACACCTGCCTAGCAAGTATGAAGCCCTGAGTTCAAACCACAGCACTGAATAAAAAATTTGGAAAACGACAATGCTCACTTTTTCAAAAAAGAATTTTGAAGACCTCATATGTTCACTTTTTTTTTAATGGTTCTGGAGTTTTTTAATTCAGGACCTCATACTTGCTAAGCAGGCACTCTTATTACTTGAGCTAGGCCCCAGCCTTTTTTGTGTTGGTTATTTTGATAAGGGGTCTTATAGTTTATGCCAGGCCTAGCCTGGAGCATGAACTTTGTATTTATGCTTCCTGTGTACATGAGATGACACAATGCCTACCTTTCATTGGTTAAGATGGGGTGTATTGAACTTTTTCCCTGGGCTGGCCTCAAACCAAGATCCTCCCAATCTACTTCCCAAGTAACTAGGATAACAGGCCGGAGCACTTGCATCTGGTTTATCTTTTCCTTCTTTTGAGAATTTAGAAATTAGGGTAATATTACCTGCATACTTCCTGAGCAAATAAAAGCTTAACTTCAGATAAAGATAAAAATGATTTTTCTATTAAAATACCTTTTAGAAATTTTCATGAATATCTTTTTTGCTAATGTTTATTAAAGTTAAGACAATTCTCTGGAAATGACAAAGTGCATATTTGCCTGAGTTCATGTTTTCCAAATTAGAGACATATCACTTATATTTTGAGTTAAATATACTCTGAATTCTCATACTTCAACTATTAAAATGTAATTGGTAGTTGTTTGGATATGGTATATTAATATGCCTTAAGTATTTTTCTTTCCAAAAAACTTAGAGGTATTTTATTGGAAACACTTTTTCAGGCTAGGAAAAAAAAAAAAAAAGCAAATAAGTAAAATAATGTTTATACTCAGAATATTTTGTTCTAATCAATTACACTATTATTGTTGTTGCTATTATTATTATAATGCTGAAGATTTAACCCTCTACTTAATTCAGGTTGTAAATCCATTAAACAATAAATTGCTTTTCAGCTAAAATTTAAAAGGATATGTTACTTATATTAATCACTCAATTAGATGAGTTTTTTGGGGTTGAGGTTGGGGTTGTGGCTCAAGTGGTAGAGCACACCCTTAGCAAGCACAAGGCCATGAGTTTAAACTCCAGTTATTACCCCCCTCCCAAAAAAAAGTGCTTTTTCTCTTTTTCTTCCTCATGAAGTTTTACTGTAAGAAGTTAGACTCATATGCTCCTTGAAAAAAGGGGGGGCAATATGTTACAACCTAAGTTTTCTAAAGACAAGAAGAGGTAATAGCATCTTCTAGTGGTAGAAAAACAAGATTTACTATTTTTTATTCAAACTGCTATATATCACTCTAATAAACCTCTAAGAAGTTGCCAATTATGATGTAGTACAAATAAACAATTCTCTCTTTAATTCACAAGGCATTTTAGGTATGAGAATAATCCTGAACTATGGAACTTAGCACTAGAATATACCTATTTTTACTGTAAAGCAATACCTGAAGATTACTTATTGCAGTCAAATACTTAAGAATTTTATATTCCTAAAGAATATTAATTCACGCTCAATGTATTTTCTTTTTTCTTATTATTATTCATATGTGATACAGGCTTGGGTGATTTCTCCCCCCTGCCCCCACCCACTCCCTTACCACCCATTCTGCTCCCTCACTCTCCCCCCCACCCCCTCAATACCCAGCAGAAACTATTTTGCCCTTATTTCTAATTTTGTTGTAGAGAGAGTATAAGCAATAATAGGAAAGAACAAGGGTTTTTGCTGGTTGAGATAAGGATAGCTATATAGGGAGTTGACTCACATTGATTTCCTGTGCGTGTGTGTTACCTTATAGGTTAATTCTTTTTGATCTAACCTTTTCTCTAGTTCCTGGTCCCCTTTTCCTATTGGCCTCAGTTGCTTTTAAGGTATCTGCTTTAGTTTCTCTGCGTTAAGGGCAACAAATGCTAACTCATTTTTTAGGTGTCTTACCTATCCTCACCCCTCCGTTGTGTGCTCTCGCTTTTATCGTGTGCTCAAAGTCCAATCCCCTTGTTGTGTTTCCCCTTGATCTAATGTCCGCATATGAGGGAGAACATAGGATTTTTGGTCTTTTGGGCCAGGCTAACCTCACTCAGAATAATGTTCTCCAATTCCATCCATTTACCAGCGAATGATAACATTTCGTTCTTCTTCATGGCTGTATAAAATTCCATTGTGTATAGATATCACATTTTCTTAATCCATTCGTCACTGGTGGGGCATCTTGGCTGTTTCCATAACTTGGTTATTGTGAATAGTGCTGCAATAAACATGGGTGTGCAGGTGCCTCTGGAGTAACCTGTGTCACAGTCTTTTGGGTATATCCCCAAGAGTGGTATTGCTGGATCAAATGGTAGATCAATGTCTAACTTTTTAAGTAGCCTCCAAATTATTTTCCAGAGTGGTTGTACTAGTTTACATTCCCACCAACAGTGTAAGAGGGTTCCTTTTTCCCCTGCATGATCGCCAACACCTGTTGTTGGTGGTGTTGCTGATGATGGCTATTCTAACAGGGGTGAGGTGGAATCTTAGTGTGATTTTAATTTGCATTTCCTTTATTGCTAGAGATGGTGAGCATTTTTTCATTTGTTTTTTGTCCATTTGAATTTCTTCTTTTGAGAAAGTTCTGTTTAGTTCACTTGCCCATTTCTTTATTGGTTCATTAGTTTTGGGAGAATTTAGTTTTTTAAGTTCCCAATATATTCTGGTTATCAGTCCTTTGTCTGATGTATAGCTGGCAAATATTTTCTACCACTCTGTGGGTGTTCTCTTCAGTTTAGAGACAATTTCTTTTGATGAACAGAAGCTTTTTAGTTTTATTATATGAGGTCCCATTTATCTATGCTATCTCTTAGTTGCTGTGCTGTTGGGATTTCATTGAGAAAGTTCTTACCTATACCTACTAACTCCAGAGTATTTCCTACTCTTTCCTGTATCAACTTTAGAGTTTGTGGTCTGATATTAAGATCCTTGATCCATTTTGAGTTAATCTTGGTATAGGGTGATATACATGGATCTAGTTTCAGTTTTTTGCAGACTGCTACCGAGTTTTCCCAGCAGTTTTTGTTGAAGAGGCTGCTATTTCTCCATCGTATATTTTTAGCTCCTTTGTCAAAGACAAGTTGGTTATAGTTGTGTGGCTTCATATCTGGATCCTCTATTCTGTTCCACTGGTCTTCATGTCTGTTTTTGTGCCAGTACCATGCTGTTTTTATTGTTATTGCTTTGTAATATAGTTTGAAGTCAGGTATTGTGATACCTCCTGCATTGTTCTTTTGACTGAGTATTGCCTTGGCTATTTGTGGCTTCCTGTATTTCCACATAAATTTCACGGTAGATTTTTCGATCTCTTTAATGAATGTCATTGGAATTCTGATGGGAATTGCATTAAACATGTAGATTACTTTTGGGAGTATCGACATTTTTACTATGTTGATTCTACCAATCCATGAGCATGGGAGATCTCTCCACTTTCTATAGTCTTCCTCAATCTCTTTCTTCAGAAGTGTATAGTTTTCCTTGTAGAGGTCTTTCACATCTTTTGTTAGGTTTAAACCTAGGTATTTGATTTTTTTGAGGCTATTGTAAATGGAACTGTTTTCATACATTCATTTTCAGTTTGCTCATTATTAGTGTATAGAAATGCTAATGATTTCTCTATGTTGATTTTATATCCTGCTACCTAGCTATTGATGATGTCTAGAAGCTTCTGAGTAGAGTTTTTTGGGTCTTTAAGGTATAAGCTCATGTCATCTGCAAATAGGGATATTTTGAGTTTCTTTACCTATTTGTATTCCTTTTATTCCTTCTTCTTGCCTAATTGCTATGGCTAGGGATTCCAGTACTATGTTGAATAGGAGTGGAGATAGTGGGCATCCTTGTCTCGTTCCTGATTTTAGAGGGAATGGTTTCAGTTTTTCTCCGTTAAGTATAATGCTGGCTGTAGGTTTGTCATATATAGCTTTTATAATGTTGAGGAACTTTCCTTCTATTCCTAGTTTTCTTAGAGCTTTTATCATGAAATGGTGTTGGATCTTATCAAAGGCTTTTTCTGCATCTATTGAGATGATCAAGTGGTTTTTGTCTTTGCTTCTGTTAATGTGGTTTAGTACGTTTATTGATTTTCGTATGTTGAACCACCCCTGCATCCCTGGGATGAAGCCTACTTGGTCATGGTGAATAATCTTTTTGATGTGTTGTTGAATTCGGTTTGCCATTATTTTGTTGAGGATTTTTGCGTCAATTTTCATTAGGGAGATGGGCCAATAGTTCTTCTTTTTGGAGGTGTCTTTGCCTGGTTTTGGGATAAGTGTAATACAGGCTTCATAAAATGTGTTAGGCAGTTTTCCTTCCCTTTCTATTTGGTGGAACAGTTTAAGGAGGGTTGGTATCAGTTCTTCTTTAAAGGTCTGATAGAATTCAGCAGAGAATCCATCAGGTCCTGGATTTTTCTTTTTGGGGAGACTCTTGATTGCTGCTTCAATTTCACTTTGTGTTATAGATCTATTCAGGTGATTAATTTCCTGTTGATTCAGTTTTGGATGGTCATATGTATCTAGAAATATGTTCATTTCTTTAAGATTTTCAAATTTATTTGAATATAGGTTCTCAAAGTAGTCTCTGATGATTTCCTGGACTTCCATGGTGTTTGTTGTTATCTCCCCTTTTGCATTCCTGATTCTACTAATTTGGGTTTTTTCTCTCCTCATTTTAGTCAGGTTTGCCAGGGGTCTATCGATCTTGTTTATTTTTTCAAAGAACCAACTTTTTGTTTCATTAATTCTTTGTATGGTTTTTTTGGTTTCTATTTCGTTGATTTCAGCTCTTATATTTATTATTTCTCTCCTTCTATTTGTTTTGGGATTTGCTTGTTCTCGTTTTTCTAGGAGTTTGAGATGTATCATTAGGTCATTGATTTGGGATCTTTCAGTCTTTTTAATATATGCACTCCTGGCTATAAACTTTCCTCTCAGGACTGCCTTAGCTGTGTCCCATAGGTTCCGGTAGGTTGTGTTTTCATTTTCATTGACTTCCAGGAACTTTTGGATTTCCTCTTTTATTGCATTGATGATCCATTCTTCATTAAGTAATGAGTTATTTACTTTCCAGCTGTTTGCATATTTTTGTCTTTCCTTTTGTTGTTGAGTTCTACGTTTACTGCATTGTGATCAGATAGTATGCACGGTATAATTTCTATTTTCTTATATTTGCTGAGACTTGCTTTGTGCCCTAGGATATGATCTATTTTGGAGAAGGTTCCATGGGCTGCTGAGAAGAATGTATATTGTGTAGAAGTTGGATGAAATGTTCTGTAGACATCAAGTAGGTCCATTTGATCTGTTGCATCTTTTAGATCTTGGATTTCTTTATTGATTTTTTGTTTGGATGACCTATCTATTGATGATAATGGGGTGTTAAAGTCTCCCACAACCAGTGTGTTGGAGTTTATATATGCTTTTAGGTCTTTCAGGGTATGTTTGATGAAATTGGGTGTGTTGACATTGGGTGCATACAGGTTGATAATTATTTCCTTTTGGTCTATTTCCCCTTTTATTAGTATGGAATGTCCTCCTTTATCTCGTTTGATCAATGTAGGTTTGAAGTCTACTTTGTCAGAGATAAGTATTGCTACTCCTGCCTGTTTTTGGGGGCCAATGGCTTGGTAAATCTTCTTCCAGCCTTCCATCCTTAGCCTATGCTTATTTCTGTCAGTGAGATGGGTCTCCTGTAAGCAACAAATTGTTGGATCTTCCTTTTTAATCCATTTCGTCAAGCAGTGCCTTTTGATGGGTGAATTAAGACCATTAACATTAACTGTCAGTACTGATAGGTATGTGGTGATTCCTGTCATTTAGTTGTCTTAGCTGTTTGAAGGTTTGATTGTGTGTACCTAAGTTGAGGTTACTCTCTACTGTCTTGCTTTTTCTTTTCCTGTGGTTTGGTGCTGCCTGTCTTTTCATGGTTAAGTTGGGTTTCACTTTCTGTGTGCAGAATCCCTTGAATCCTTTGTAGTGGTGGCTTGGTGGTCACATATTGTTTTCGTTTCTGCTTATCATGAAAGACTTTTATTGCTCCATCTATTTTGAATGGTAGTTTTGCTGGGTAGAGTATCCTGGGACTGAAGTTATTTTCATTCAGTGCCCGGAAGATCTCACCCCATGCTCTTCTTGCTTTTAACGTTTCTGTTGAGAAGTCTGCTGTGATTTTGATGGGTTTACCTTTGTATGTTACTTGTTTTTTCTCTCTTACAGCCTTCAATATTCTTTCCTTAGTTTCTGAGCTTCTTGTTTTAATGATGATATGTCATGGGGTAGTTCTATTTTGATCTGGTTTGTTTGGTGTTCTGGAGGCCTCTTGCATCTGTATGGGAATAGCTTTCTCTAGATTTGGGAAATTTTTCATTATTATTTTGTTAAATATATTAACAAAATTATATAATATATTAATTATAATTGATTAATTATAATTAATTATAATATATATATATATATATATGTATTACGCATTCCCTTCTCTTGCACCTCTTTTCCTTCTTCGATGTCCATGATTCTCAAGTTTGGTCTTTTGATGGAATCGGTGAGTTCTTGCACTTTCTTTTCACAGGTCTTGAGTTGTTTAATTAATAGTTCTTCGGTTTTTCCTTTAATTACCATTTCATCTTTGAGTTCTGAGATTCTGTCTTCTGTGTATTCTATTCTGCTGG
The DNA here is from genome assembly GCF_047511655.1 of Castor canadensis. Classification (NCBI taxonomy): domain Eukaryota; kingdom Metazoa; phylum Chordata; class Mammalia; order Rodentia; family Castoridae; genus Castor; species Castor canadensis. The sequence continues at coordinate 54,488,743 of NC_133397.1, read as the reverse complement.
ATTGGCCTTCAGTTTTGTTTGCAATTCTGTTTCATTCTTTTTTCTGAGGTTTTCCATATCCTGGCTGGTTTCCTCTTTAATATTGTCTATTTTTGTCCTGAGTTCATTTATCTGTTTATTCATCGTGTCTCTTTTTCACTTTGGTGTTTATACAGTGCTTCTATGGTTTCCTTTATTTCTTCTTTTGCTTTTTCAAATTCTCTATTTTTGTTGTCCTGGAATTTCTTGAGTGTCTCCTGTACATTTTGTTGACCCTATCCAGTATCTATATACTCCATAAAATTCTCATTGAGTACCTGTAGTATGTCTTCTTTTAAATTATTCTTGTGGGTTTCATTGGGTCCTTTGGCATAGTTTATCTTCATTTTGTTGGAGTCTGGATCTGAGTACCTGATTTCTTCATTCTCATCTGGTTCCTGTACTAATTTTTTTGCTGTGGGGAACTGGTTTCCCTGTTTTTTCTGTCTTCCCGTCATTGTGTTTGGTGTTGTTACTGTCCCTGTACTGTGTGCAATTAAGCATTTTCTAGCTTGTAATAATAACAATGGTAATATTTAGAATGGAAGGGTGAGCTGAAATGGAAAGCAAGAAGTTAAAGAAATGGGAAAAACAAATACACAGACTGGAAAGAGAGAACAGAACAAGGTATCAGACAAGAAGGTTTCAAAGGTATAAACAGGGAGCTTTGCTGTACTAATCGACAGTGAGTTGAACAGACATTAGAGAGACAGAGAGAGGATTGAAAATCAAAAATAAAAAAAAAAGATAAGAATAAAAATAAAAAATAAGTAAATGAAAGAAAAATCTATATATAAAAATGTATTAAAATAAAATGAAAAAATAGAAAATTTAAAAAAACCAAAAAACCTCCAAGTGCAAATGCAATGAAATTTCAGTCTTAATAATTTGGGTGTCCGTCTCAGTCTCCAATCCTGGAGATGGTGCCTCAGATGTTGTTCTGTAGTTGTCTCATCAAAGGGGATGCATAAAGTAGAACTACACACACACACACACACACACACACACACACGCACAAAAAAAACCCCACCAAGTGTCCCAAGTTCAAATGTAATACAGTTTCAGTAAGTTTTTCAGTTTGCAGGTGTAATTCAGTTGTTCTCTCATCAAAGGTAGGGAAACAAAGAAAAAAAAAGAGTCTGGAGACAGCTCTGAGAATGGTATCTGCAGCTGTGGCTTGCCTGCCCGCTGCTGTCAGCCTGCTGTTGCTGGAGGTGTTATTTATGCAGATCTCAGGGGTGAGCTTAGCACTCACCTGGCCCTGCAGGCTTTGTTTACTCAGATTTCTCCTGTGAGTGAGACTCTGCTACAAGCTTTCCCCTTTCCAAACACACTGGGAAAAGTGACACTGCACCCACGTTGTCAGGCCTGCGTGTTTATTTACAGTTCATGTGGGAGGTGGGTCTTCCCCCCTCTCCTGTGCAGTTTTCCTCCCACCGCCACTTTCACAAGCTTTCCTGCTCCTGATTACTGGCGGTGCTGCTGCTCCTGCTAGCCGCCAGCTTACAGTTCACGTGGGAAGTGGGTCTTCCCTGCTCTCCTGTGCAGTTTTCCTCCCTCTGCCACTCTCACAAGCTTTCCCGCTCCTGGTTGCCGGGCGCGCACCCAGCCTCCGCCAGAGGCTCTCCAGCCAGGCTGGCTTGTTTATTTACAGTCCTGGGAAGGGTTCCCTTCCCCCAATCTTCAGCGCTCAGTGCGCCCCACCCTCTTTCCTGCGTGTCTTTATTGCTCTTATTGCTTATTACTCTGTTTCTCTTTTTTCCCCCGGGGTGGAGGTCAGGGGGCTATGCTGCTCTGGCCCAGGCTTGTCTGTGGGAGTACTGCGTACCATGAAGCTCACCTGGTCTGCATCTTCCCAAGCCTTCTGGGTGCCGGCAACTGGCGACCCAGGGGCCCTCCTGGTTTCTCCGTTTAACGTGGAGTGGAGATTCTCTGCGCTGGTGTTAGTTAGATCAAGAAAGAAGAGAAAGGACTGCTGGAGTGGCTCAAGTGGTAGAGTGCCTGTCTAGCAAGAGTGAAGCCCTGACTTCAAATCTCAATGTATTTTCAATTACTGTTTTCCATTTCAATTTTTTTTTTCTCTCTCTCTCTCCTGACAGAGTCTCACAAGCCCAGGTAGGCCCCGAACTCATGATCCTCCTGCCTCAGCCTCCCAAATGCTGGAATTATAGGCAGATGCCACCATGCCTAGCCGGCTTTGGTTTTTCAATAAGGTCATTATTAGAAGGGCTTATCCAGCTTTTCTTTTTAATTAAAGCATTTTTAATTTTTAAAAATTTTTTAAATTTTATCATTTTTACATTTACTCACATGTGTACATGTGGTTTGAGCCAACCTCCCCCACTTCCAACCTCCACTTCCGAGCAGAACCAGTTCCGCCCTCTTGTTCTCTGATTTTGTTGAAAAGAAAACATAAGAAATAATAAGAAAGACATAGTGTTTTTGCTAGTTTGAGATAAAGATAGCTATACAGAGAGATTCCTAGCATTGCTTCCATGCACATGTATATTACTACCCACATTGGTCATCTCTACTAGACCTCTTCACTACTTCCCGGTCCCCTTCCCATAGTGGCCTCAGCCAGTTTAAGATTACTATATTCGCTCCTTTATCATGAGCATATCAACCACATTCAAGTTTTAGGTTTCCTTCCCTTTCTCTATTCTAACAATGTGTGTTCTCCCCTTAGTGTGTGACCCATGTCTACACTACTGCATTTGTTTCAGAAGGAAATGCAAATCAAAACCACACTAAGATTCCACCTCACTTGTGTTAGAATAGTTATCATCACGAACACCACCACCAACAAATGTTGGTGAGGATGCAGGGGAAAAAGGAACCCTCATAACACTGCTGGTGGGAATGTAAGCTAGTATAACCACTTTGGAAAACAATATGGAGGCTTCTTTAAAAACTAAACATAGTAGCTTGGCCCAAAAGACCAAAACTCGTATGTTCTCCCTCATATGCGGACATTAAATCAAGGGCAAACACAAGGTGATTGAACTTTGATCACAAGATAAAAGTGAGAGCACACAAGGGAGATATGAGGATAGGTAAGACACCTAAAAAATTAGTTAGCATTTGTTGCCCTCAATGCAGAGAAACTAAAGCAGATACCTTAAAAGCAACTGAGGCCAATAGGAGAAGGGGACCAGGAACTACAGAAAAGGTTAGATCAAGAAGAATTAACCTAGAAGGTAACACACATGCACAGGAAATTAATGTGAGTCAACTCCCTGTATAGCTATCCTTATCTTAACTAGCAAAAACCCTTGTTCCTTCTTATTATTGCTTTTACTCTCTCTTCAACAAAATTAGAGATAAGGGAAAAATACTTTCTGCCAGGTATCGAGGGGGTGGGGGGGAGAAGGAGGGGGCAGGGTTGGTGGTAAGGGAGGGGGTGGGGGCAGGGGGAAGAAATGACCCAAGCATTGTATGCACATATGAATAATAAAAAATAAATAAATAAGTAAACAAAAATAAAAACTAAACATAGATCTGCCATATGATCCAGTAATTACACTCCTAGGGATATACCTGAAAGAATGCAACTCAGATTATTACAAAGGCACCTGTACACTCGTGTTTATTGCAGCACTATTCACAATAACCAAGTTATGGAAATGGCTAAGATACCCCACTACTGATGAATGGATTAAGAAAATGTGGTATTTATACACAGTAGAATTTTACTCAGCCACAAAGAGCTATGTGTAATGTTGATCATATATTTTTTAAAGCACAAAAAGGTTCCTGTGTTACAAAGTTAAGATCTAGTAAAATGATCTAGTTATATTCAGGTTTGCAAAGAAAATGCTCACACACATCCTTGATAACAGCACTAACAGAACCAAAACATAATATATGTATCATTAATCCTCAGATTATAACTCTTAATCCAGGCATTAAAGAGTTTACATGTCTCACAGAAGTTTGGTCCTCTGTAAGATAGTTAAAAAACATTTATTACCAAGGAAAATGTGTCCTAACCTCTTGCTTAAGTGCCATGGATATAGACAGTAAAAGCAATATGAAGGTATTTTATGATATCCAGTTGCTGCATTAATTCAATTGTACCGTGATTATTTTTGAGACTCTTCTCCAAATTCAAATATGTCAAGCTTGCTTATAAAGCCTTTCAAGTTGAGACTTAACATTAAAAAATCAGAACCAAGCAAGAAGTTTAAGTCAAATATAAAGTCTTCACAGAAACGATTAGGCATACAAGTTATTATAAATATCTTCTCAATGACAAATGAGAAATAGCAAAACAAAAAGTTTCCATTGAATTTATAATTTATATTGTTATAATTTGCTCTTGACCCATAAGTTACTTGAAATATAAAATTTTCAAGTATATTGGCTTGTTCTAGTTATTCTTATGTTATTGATTTCAAGATTAATTATGCTATAGGTGGAGAACATGATTTCAACCTTTAAAAGTTGTTGAATACTTGGCTTTACAGTTTAGAATATGGTCACTTTCTGTAAAGAAGTGAATTATATAGTTGTATGACATAGTATTTTAGGAGGTCAAAGTTATTAATTGACTTCTTAGTCTGCCCCATCAAATGTGGAGAGGAATTTGCTATAATAAATAGTTATCTTCCTGATGAATTGAAGTTTTATCATAATGGAATGATCAGCTTTATAACTAGTAATGCATTTATATTTGATATTAATATGACTACCCTGGTTTTCTTTAGGTTAGTGTTTTCATAGTAAATCTTTTGGCCTTTTAATCTAAACCTTCTATATACCTTTGTTTTTAGATGTGTGTAGTCAGATTATTTTAAGAATCCAGATCAATAATCTTTGTCTTTTTTTTTTGGCTGTACTAGAGATTGAACTGGGTCACGTGCTCTACTGCTTGAGCCATGAGCCCAGTGATTTTGCTTTTTAGTTTGTTTTTCGGATAGAATCTTGAAGTTTTGTGCAGGCAGGCCTCAGATGGCAATCCTCTTACCTCTGCCTCACATGTAGCTGACACTACAGATGTGCACCACAATGTCCAGCTTGGTTTTGAGAGTCTTGCTAACTTTTGCCTGGGCTGATCCCATTACCACCTCCCTGAGTAGCTGGGATTACATATGTGCACTATCACACCCAGTCCTTAAATCTTTGCCCTTTTTGGCGGGGGGGGGGGTACTGGAGTTTGAACTCAGGGCTTCACACTTACAAAGCAGGCACACTTTGAGCCATATCTCTTTGCACTGGTTATTTTGGAGATTGGGTCTTGTGAACTATTTGCCAAGGTTGGCCTTGAACTGCAATCCTTTTGATCTCAGCCTCCAAGTAAAAGCTAGGATTTCAGGCCTGAGTCACTGGCGTACAGATAATCTATGTCTTTTCACAATTCCAAATTTAGCCATTTAGCATTAATTACTAATAATATGAGTTTAAACCTACTATAATATTTCATGTCTTCCATTTGTATCAGCTACATCATGCTTATTTTTCTCCTTTTAAGGGGCTTTTATTGCCTTTTTAAAAATCTATCCTTTATTCTCTCTTCTAGTTTAGAAATTAAGTTATACATTATGTTCCTAGTCTTTTAGTGGTTGCCCTAAAAATTACAGCATTATTAACTAACCAATGTTTAAAGAGCAATCAATATCATTATCCTATTACCATAATACAAGAACCTTAGAATATGTTAATATAATCATTCTACACCCAACTTGTATTATTCTCATATAGTTTAATCTTTTATTTTATTCCATGAGATATTAATACTGCTTTATATTGTCAATGTTTGCTTAGACTTTCTACATATTTGCCATTGTTTGCTCTTTCTCTTTTGAACTTCTGATCTAATGAATTTTTCCTTCTGTTTAAATCACATGTTTTAGAATTTCCTTTAACAAGGGTTTGCTGGAGACAACTTAATTGATAAAAAATTTGTTCTCACTTTTGAAAGATATTTTCACTGGACATACAATTCTAAGTTGATAGCTATTTTCTTTTACCATGTGAGAAATATCACTGAACTTTCTTCTGGCTTCCATTGTTGCTTTTGAGAATTCAGTAGTGTTCCTTTGAAATCATTCTGCCTTTTCCTACCTTTGGGCTTAAATATCTTAGATCGATAGATCTTCTGAAGTTTAACCATGAAGTCTCTGGATCTGAATTTCTTTTATCCTGCCTGGGACTTGCTAGGCTTCCTGAATCAGAAAACTGTATCATCATTCATTTGTTTAGACAAGTTTTTTTAAATCTCTTCAAATATAATTTTTGCTATACTTGCTCCTCACTTTCAGAGTCTAATTAAAATTATCCTAAATCTTATCCTATCCTCAGTCCCTTCTTTATATATGTATTTACAACAGGGATTTTCAAAGGTAGAACAAATATTACAATAAACCCCATGTAACACCACTCAGCTTCAAAAATTAAAGTATTCCCAATCTTGTTTTGTCATTCTCTCCAATACACCCCCATTTTTCTTTTAAAATATTTTAAAGCAAATCCCTAAACCCTTCCATGTCAACAGTAAATAATTCAGTAATATTTCTAAAAGATACATACCTTTAAAATATATAATTTCTCTTTCCCCCTTCTTCATTTTTGCAAAGGTATTCATTTGTTGAATGAATCCAATCATTTTTCTTAGAAGATTTCCCACATTTTTAGTTGGCTGATTGCCTCTTCTTAACATATGCCTCCACTCCTCAATAATTCTTATAAACTGGGTAGTTATCAGTGGCTTGACTAGATCCCAGTTTAATTCTTTGGCAGGAGTATTTATTGGTGGTTTTATGTACTTCCTTTTATAATATATCAGGAGGAACAAAATGACTAGTTATCCAGTTCTTAATGATATCAAGATTTATCAGTATGGTTGACTATTGTCAGCCTGATCTATTCATCTATTTTATAAAAACCTTTGTTGTAATGGTTTCAGCAGCCAGGTTAATTGCTGTAAGATCCATTATTTCTTAGAGATTATGAAGTGGTGAGTTTTGTAATGACATAATTGCTTCTGCATTGCACAGTTGAAATTCTTATATGAGGAAAAACTTCCCCTTACCAACTACTCTGAAATACAGTTGACAAAGGGAAGTCAGGATAAATACTTGATTCTTTTCCTTTATCAATATACAGACTAATAAGGTGATGTCCTAAGAACCTCCAAAGGTAACTTTTTTTACTTCATTATGAATTCATGAATTTTTACATATTTGAGTGACAGCTCAAGTCATTTTTCTATTGTGCAAAATATAAATAAGCACTCATTTTTAGGTCTATATAAGACAGTAAGAATGAATATCTCTTTAAGAATGATGCACCTATTGCAAAAATTTATGGAGACACTAACTCTTGGTTTGTGCTTGTGCTAATTTGTATTTGTAAAACAACAAATTACCTTTGTTCCTCTCTTGTATCACTCTCATTTTAGGATTTGGTATGCATTTTGCTGTGGGTCTTTTTGTTTTTAATCTTATAAGCTGAAGTTTATTAGTGCTGGGAGTTTAGAAGGGTTATAACATAATTTGTGAAAGTACAATCAATAATCCAGATACATTCCGCTTCCTCATAAAGTGAAGGGTAAGCTTCTTTCACCTTTATTGCCAGTATTATACCCTAAAATGTTCCTGCCAATTTGCAGCAATAGCATTTCATTTGCATTTCTTGCTAACTGCTTAGTCTATACAAGACATTTAGCAATATACCAAATTGTGAAACACTCATTGTCATTAAAGTGCACAAATAATTTACCTTATTCAGGTTCTTTTCCTATGCAAGGACATTTTGTGTCCAAAAAGAAAAAATAGTAAGTCAGTCCTCAATTAGAAAATTGTTTCTTTCAAATTCATGGAATACACAGGATAAATACAAAAACATAAATTTAATTTACTTGACTTCTTTACTCTATTGACAGCCAGTTGTTTATATTGTGATTTTTATGGAAGTGGATATGTACCACTTAACTCTTGGCAGATTTATCTGGCAACAATTTCACTTACACTTCTAAGCTCTTTCTTGTAACTCGAATTGCCTTTTATACTAGGTTGCACTAATTATATCTAGAAGTCATCATATTCAAAGTTATATATTTATTAACTTATACCTATAGTCAGTAGATGGTGGTAAATCACCTTTGAACCTAATTTATTATATTTTATTGGATGGTTATGCATTTAATGTCGGCTTATTTGTCTGAACATTGGAGTTTTTTCCTAAGTTGTTTGAAAAAGTGTTGTTTTCTCACCTTACAAATGTAGAAGTTAATTGTATGAAGTGTGGAGTTTAGGATTTATGACACTGAAGTGTTCTTAGCTGCCTTTAGGGGAAGTTCTGATTTAATTTTACAATATAAAACTATGCTTACCTTTTTGTTTAAATTCTAGTCTCAGTTCTTTTTTAGGTATTTCCTTAAAAATAAGTATTTTCAGGTGATAGGTGAGGAAATTAATCATCTGGCTAAGCATCTAAGCATCTGTTATTTTATGACATTGAATATTCTTCAGCCCCTGCAGTCAGTTACTTCTGAGCGAGAGTCTGGCATTTTGTTATACAAACAATTGTGGTGTAATGTCCTTTTATTACTCAACAAAATTTAGGCCTGATTTTTTTCAAAAGCTTCATTTAAATTATTGTCTCCTTTTCAATTATTTCTTTATCTGTACAAGGGAAACAACAGGCCCATAAGCTTATCTTTTTAAATATCAAAATTCTTTAATAAAGGCTGGAGGCATGGCTCAAGTGGTACAGTGCTTGCCCAACAAGTTTGCTTAGTTTAAACACCAGTACTACCAAGAAACAAAAAAAATAATAATTTTAATGAAAATATTTTGATGTAAAATACATTTTCCTAAGTATTGTACAATAATATAATAAGACTCTGTCATATTGACTCAAGATTGCTAAAATGTTCAATTATTTTACTAAGCTTTAATATTACAAAGTCTTCAGGAACTACTGAGATACATTATTCATGTGATGAGTCTCATACCACTTTTTTATTATTGTTAGTAGGCCATTGATTCTAATCTACTGCTTTGTGTCATACATAATTGTATAGTTAGTTATTTCCAATCCTCCCTCCCTCCCTTCCTCCTTTTCTTCCTTCCTTCCACTTTTTTTCCAAATGAAATCTTACATGTTCAAATATGTAAAACGAATGAATGTAGATTTGTGCTATAAAAGTGAAACAAGGGGTCTGGAGCTCTGCTGCCAAACCTCTATTCCCAGCTGCAGTGTAAAACACTAAGTTATCTGACAGAACCTTAGGCCACCAGCTATAGTTTAATGTCACTAATCTAGCCTAAGAGTGACTTCCTGTATTCTGAGGGATAAAATATTTTTGAAAAATGTCATCTTGTATGTATTATATACAGAGGGCAACAAGAATAGATATATGATCTCATTACACACCTATTAGTAAAACAAAACCAGAAGTACGATACACATAAGGTTCGAAAATTCAAACAATGTACAGAAACTAAAGTGAAAAGAAATGTTATCAGTGTTCTGTATACCTTATCAAGACTTTCTCAAAAGTAACCACTTTTTTTTCTACAATACTAGGTTTGAATTATGCCCACAACCCTTTTAGCTTTAGTTTATTTTTCAGACACAATATCAAACTTTTGCCAGGGCCAACCCTATTTCCATCTCATGAGTTGCTGGGATTACAGGCACATTCACTGTGCCTAGCTTTTAAAGGTAACCACTGTTAAATTACTTGTGATTCCTCTCAATGTGTTTATAAGCATGTATGTCTACATGCACATGCATATACATGTGAATAAGATTTTTTAAAAGGATTTTATATATACATAAGAGGTCACTCTATATTTGTTATTTACTCTTTCTTTTTTATTTAATAATATGTTGGCATTCATTTTATTCACTTATTTCTGAGATGGGCTTTTACTATGTTGCCTAGGTTCATCTTAAACTCCTAGATTTAAGTGCTCTTCCCACCTCAGCCTTCCGCATAGCTAGGACTGCAGGTACATGGCAGCATGCCCAGTTAGTCTTTTTTAAAACTGTATTTTTAGTTTTGCTTAACTTGTTATGTTATCCAAACTAACTTCAAGTCCACAAAAAGTTAAAATCTATACAACTATGTTTCTAGTGTCTGTGTCTCAGCATAATGAGGCATTTTCCATGGGAAACATGGTAGTAAAATGGTCAGTCTTCCCATAAACATCATTTATTTCACAGTATATCCAATAGAACATTACCCTCAAAATAATGTCAAAAATAGCAATTCACATAGCTACTGATCACTAGAAGAGAACTTAGCCACCATGTAAACAATGTTTCTATGGAAAAATGTATTTGGAATTCCAACTTGGAACCAGAAATACCTTTCTAAAGGTAGTACAGCACGGTGAGAAAAGTAGGGATTTTATATGCAAAAGAGCTGAATTTTATTCCTGGCACTGTCATTAAGCAAAATTTTGAACATTTCTCAGTTTGCTCTATGGATCAAATGTAGTAATCAGGCACTAGCAGATACTGTTAAGTTCCTTTCCATTTCCCTACAGGAGGAATTCTTGATCCGCCTGAAACCCATAATGAGCTAGAGAGGAGGGATGGGATAAGGAATAGATAATGAAGGACTAGAGATTTGGGGAGAAAAGGGATGATGCAGGTATTCTTTATAGTCAGAATAGTCAAGGGACCTAGCTTATTGATTCCAGCTAATATCTAACCATCCTTATTTTGCACTTATGGGAACTGGAATTAGCCATCTCTTTTGTGTTGTATTTCTACACTTGTTCCTTTCAGAGTCCTTCCCTCTACTCTTTCTCTAGCCATCCTGGAAAAAAAAAAAAAGAATTCAGTCCACTTCCCACTCTGCTCAAAGATTTAAAAACAAAACAACAGCAACAAAACAAAACTCTGATGTCAAAGCAAATGCCAAACACCTAGAGATTGACATCCGGGACGATAAAATGAGGACCTCAGTGAACCCACTCTCCCTTTAAAGTAGCAAAATACAGGAAAATTAAAATTAACTAGCTCAGAACTCTGGAAGAATTAACTGAAAATTTAAGAGAAACTAAATCTAGGAGAAACTCCTGAATATTGATAAAAACCAGTACCTCAGGTAGAATATTAGCCCCAACATCACACAATTACTGAAAACACCAAATTTCAATCCTGTCCTTACTGAGATTAAGTCCATCCTTTTTTTTTCCTAAACCATAACTAATTCTACTTACAGTAATTAAATTGTCTAATATGGAAACAGCAACAATACACCCATGGCCCAAAGTTATTTATCTGAAAAAACTTGCCAAAACCAACATTTCTAATTTATACATGGAAGATACTACATTATTAGTAATCAAACTGTTTTACACCTTGTTCCAATCAGTGTTTTATACTTTCATGAAGTTATTACATAATAAATTTTCTTACAAAGAATAACAGTAAAGGCAAAATTCTAGCAAGTCAACAAGTGACAACGTTGAAATTGTTCAAAAAATAATTTACATTGAACCTTAACCTGTATAGTACATTCATCAAAGGATGACTACTACTCATTACTCTATATTAGTATCAGCTGTCCCATGTACCTAGATGCTTCAGAGTATCCCTTCTTCAAAGCATCAATCCTCTAGTTATAATGTCTTTCTTTCTTTCTTCCTCTGATTTCAAAAAAGTATTTTAGAAATAAATCTTAGAGCTGGGGGAAGAGTGCATGAGGCACTAAGTTCAATCACAGGCTTCCCACAATCAATCAAGCAAGCAAAAATAAATGAATCTAAACAATACAATCATACTATACTATAAATTTATGGGATCATAAGCGTATGTTTTGGGTTGCAGTATTAAAACAGACTTACTTGAATTTTACTTTTAAAACATTAAAATATCAAAAGAGCTAACAATGACTGATTAATTTGTATTAAATTGCATGAAGGAAAAAGAGTAATCATTGATACACGTTTTGTGTAGTATAAAACCCTACCTTAGGAGAAGTAGAGAGATCTCTTCCTTCAGAAACAGCTGTGTTCTCATTTACTCCTCCTGTCTTTGGTGAAAGGATTGGTGGAACAGGGGCCTTTCTTTTCACTCTTCTTTCAGTTTCTACTTCTTGAACCATATTTACCAAATTATTTGGAGAACTTGGTTTTGGTTCATAAAAAGGATTTGATCTAAATGAAAGAAGAATTATTATTGCCTCTCAAACATAGTTTTTTTCTAATTATAATAATAAAACATGTACTGAAAACTATAATGTTTTCCCCAAATAAATCCAAACCATTGAAACCTACCATTCAGAATCAATGACTTCTAATTTTTTGGCCTATTTCTATCCAGATTTAAATAAAAATTCCCCCTTTGAAAAAGTACTTAAAATTACCGAAACATAAGGTCATGCTCAGTTTGAACAGAATAATACAGCCTTAGGAAAATGTAATGTAAGGGAACCCTATCTATTTTCTTCACACTCAGGGAAAGGAAATAAGATAAGAAAATGTTGACTTATTTCCTTTTTCATGCTTCCCTCCCCCCCCCTTTTTTTTTCCTTCTTGCATTTCATCCTTACTTCTGTGTAAAATTTCCTTGTCATTATGGAACATCTTCATTCAGAAAAGTTCTGTAAACAATAAATTCTCCCAGGCTTTGAAATTATCTTTATTTCAGCCTTTAGCTGGACAGAGAATTCTAGTTGTCAGTTGTTCTATCTCAGTGCATTAAAAAATATTAACCCACTATCAGCCTCATGTTGCTCCTGTTTTCATACTCCTTGTATTTCCTAAGTCTGATGAGTCACATGTTTTATCAGTTCTGAAAAATTACCAGCCATTATCTCTTTGATAGTCTCTTCTCCATTTTCCATATTCTCTTCTTCAGAAAAATCTTATTATATATGGAACAACCCATTTGTCTTCTTAATCTCTTCATATTTTTACAAGTCTTTATTTCTTCTGTGCCTCATTCTAGATAATTCCCTCACATCTCTGGTCCAGCTTATGTTTTCTCTGTTTTATCTGTGGCTAATTAAAGTTCAATTATCCACGAGTTTTTAGTTTTAATAAGTCTATTATGTGTCTGTGTGTATGATATCTCAAAGATTTAAGTTATTATTAAACATATTTATAGTTTCCATATGACTAATCCATTGGTTAAAGTTCTTGCATAGTAGTCCTGCTATTTCTTTTGTTTCTTGATTCTTTCTCTTAGTAAACTGCTTTCTTTTGTGTTTTATAATTCTAGTTTGTGAGTTCAGGGCCTAACCTAAGGAGATCTTATGTAGTGGGAGATGGAAGTGCCTCCTTACAGAGTATTTTACATTTGCATTTGCAAAGTACTTTGGGAGTCACTTCTTGGCTTAGGGGTTCCCAGACAATACTGCCGACATGTCAAATCCACATGAGTAAAGGCCTGTCCTTAAAATTCTCAAAGGCTTATTTCCTCCTTTATCGAGAGTAAAATCCAGGCCCTGGACCTTATTAACTTCCTATATTAGTAGGTAATTTTTTTCTAGTTATTTTTCCATTCACTTAAGTATCTGATATCTATGATTATTCTGCATATTGCATAGCAATAGTTATTTATTACTTTGTTGCAGTATTTTCTTCCCCAAACCAGTAGGTTCCTTGGAGTCCATATCCCATGTGCTTAATAACAACAGAATTTCTCAGTCTACATAGCTAAGGACCAGACCACTCAAACATACTGATTATACCAAGGGAATGTTATATAGTTATGTAAGGCTTCTGTTATAACTGTACATGTTCTTTGAACTACAAGAGTCTCAGACTTTGCTACAACTAATAACTAATTATCTGTAGCTATGCCTAAGGATTTATAGACAACCAAAGTACAAGGCTCTGTGCACTAAATAAGTATATATATCTAGACCACAGAAGGGACTATATCAGTTGCTATGCAATTTGCACTCTTGTACTCATGGCAATATAAATGCATGTGACTCCTTCCTGCTGAGCTGGGGTGCAGCCATAGAATCTCTTTGAACACAGTACCCAGGATAATTGCTTTTAACTAAGTGGAATTGGCATCTACAAGGAAACTGATTTGGTATTCATCTTCTGATGACTCTTCAAGAAAAAAAGAACAGGAAATATATATTTGAAAATCAGCCTTTTGGACCAATATATTCTTGTCTAATAATTCAGAAGATATATTTATACTCCATGTTTACCACCTGTAGGAAAACTTGGGGAAACCAAAGTGAAAAATAATGTTAAAATAACTAGTTGTTCAGAAAAAGTTAAAACATGCTCTCTAAAAAGAGGCAGAAAAGTGATCACTTTCAGTCTCAAATGGAGAACTTGTCAATAATATTAACTAACACTTATTGTTTATACTGTGCTAGACACTGTTTTAAGTGCTTCACGTATATTAATCAATTCATTCCTTACAATAATCTTGTTTTCCTGTAAATTTTATCAAGAACTTTGCTTTGCTACTTTTCAAAGTCTAAAAGTAGTTAGAAGGGAGGTTTAAAAAAATTTTTTTTTGTGGTACTAGGGTTTGAACTTAGGGTCTTCACCTTGAGCCACTCTGCCAGCCTTTTTTATGATGGGTGTTTTCAAGATAAGAGTTTCGTGAACTATTTCCTCGGTCTGGCTTTGAACGATGATCCTCCTGATCTCTGCCTCCTGAGTAGCTAGGATTATAGGCGTGAGCAAAAACCTTTTTATGTTTCAAAACTTACTTGCCTACTGATATTAAATGTCTCAGAGTTGAGACACTGAATTAATTCAGTTATGTAAATTATTGGGGGAGGCATTTAAAGAATTATTCTTGGTTAACAAATTTCCATATTATTTTGTAAGATGGTAGCTCTGTAATAATCATTTCACTGTTAATTTTCTGTGTAGGTATGGACTGTTATAAAATCAACCAGTTTTGTTACAGGGTGGATGATTTATATAACAAAAAAGATGTGCTTAACAGAAAAAAAAACAGAATTCCTATAAACAAGCAATTCTTCAGTACACTTCTGACTGTAAAAAAACTTTTGTAAAACTTATCTAGCATGTATAGCAAGGTATTTCAATATTGTCTTTTTACTTTGAGTCTGTTTTTCTGCTTCTACCCAGTTATGTCTCCATTTAACCACTTGAATAATGGTATTTTTTGTATCCAGAAGGTAAACACTAGTATAAGAGAAATTCAGGTTAATTGATTCTCAAAGTTGGTTCCTAAGAATCATATTACTAGAAACATAAACAGACATTTTCTTGAGCCAATTAGAATTGTGTTTCTCAATCTTTTTCATACTACTACTGCATTGAAAAATGAAGTTTGTATGACATGCTAGAGTAAACAAAGGAAGCTGCTAAAAACTGGCGGTATCAGAGACTCCAGCTGCCCTTGACCATGCCTGGACACCAAAAGACAAAGAAAATCAGTATCTCCACACACTGTAATGCATTTGTGAAACAGCAGTGTGCTGGTCAGGTACTAAATCAGAATAAGGACAAGAAACCTCTATTTCTATGAGCTTTGAATGATCCTTCCCCCTCCCGATGTAAGATCCCAAACTAAAACTGAATTCCCTATTCTTCAAAAATGAACTATGTTTCCATTTACATGAACTATCTAAAATAGTTAAATCCACAGTGATAACTAGTAGAGTAAGTGGGTGAATTGAGACTATTAGTCAGTATGAGGTTCCTTTTCGTAGTTGTGAAAATGTTCTAGTATTAGACATAGTCATACAACATAATGAACACACTAAGAATTACTGAAAGATACATTTATAAGTGTGTAACTTTGTTACATGAAGTATGTATATCTCAATTTTAAAAGTGCTGTTAAGAAAACATGAACAGGAATAATGCCAATATTTGGACAGTATTATGTGAATATTTATCCCTTTTTCTAAACAATGAAAAGGAATTATATAATTAATGGTTAATACATTTAAAATCCATGCAATCAACAAGTGACTGCATATACTGTGGTGGACCCATAAGATTATATCATGTAGTGATGCTGTAGCTATCTTGGTTTGTGAAATATACTCTATGATATTCATTCAACATAACTGGCTAATAAAGCATTTCTTAGACCATACCTCCATAATTAAGCAACACATGACTACTATCTAAAATGGTATTTCATGGAAGGAAAAACTGTGTAAGGAATTAGCACAATTTCCACATTTTTTTCTGTTGATCACCTATGATTTGAATAATCTATTTCAGGACTTTTCACATTACTGAATAAGCAAGAATTATTTTTATCTTTGTATTATGTACTTGACTAATAGATTAGTTATATTATTAACGTACTGCTAATTCAAAACTCAGTATATTTATATTAGTTATATTAAGGAAGTAGAAAATTGGACCACGTAATTTTAAATGACATTATTTATTATCTGGAAATTCATCTAGGAAAACAAATTATAGACAAACCAAAGGTGGTTAGTTGGAAGCAGAATTAATTAAAACATACTGAAAACGTAATGCAATGTGAAGCAAGTATATAATGAAATCTGTAGTCTTTTCCTTTCACCTTGAAAATCTGTTTCATTTGAAAAACAATTCAAATTCATTAAAATGGACATGCAGATTCTTTGAGTAAAATTTGATTAGAGGCTTCCTTGAGAAATGGACACACAGCAATACCAGATATAATTGCACAAGGGCTCTCAAAGTTGCTTCATAAGTGTTGTAGTATTATTGCTTTACCAGTCTTCACTTTGCCACATAAACTAGAATAATGAACTATTTGCCAAGAAAACCAAGAAACCCAGTGCAGTTGCTAAGCGTAAAAGATGTCCTTAAAAAGCAGGGAAGATGTAGACTTTCTCTTGGTGCAAATGCATATGCTGGTGCTAAAGATTGTTTTGCACATGAAAGGATTCAGTACTATTTATTTGTGACAATTTTATGTCGGAGGATACAAGAAGAGTTTGGTAATAGATGAGTCACAGAAGTTTTTCACTTAGTGAAAAGTCCTAACCTTATTATTAAAGTAAGAATAAATATTGGAAAATTTCTGCCACTGACAGAGTACCTACAAACTTTGGGAGAGACAAAACTGAGACATACCAAATCAATAATTAACACAAACCAAGTTCTTCCTGGAGTTACTGATATGCAATCAAATAAATCTTATGTTTATTTCTACAAAAAAAGACTGAAGTGTTTACAGGCCCCTTCTGATAACCCCATATAACTGAGCAATTTAGAATGCTCTTTATTCATGGGAAACTTGTAAAGACTCTGATTTTCATGTGAAAAAAGAATGGGAAAAAGGAAACACCCAGTGATTCTGATATTAGTTTTTATTAATGCATTTAAAAATTGCAAGCAAACATTAGCCATCTCTTCAATTTCTTAATATGAGAAAGCAGGGTGTGTAGGTGTGTTGTGTAATATGCATACATCTTGGAATGACTAAATACTTGAACTTAAAGTTTGCATTTACACTCAAATATCTCTAGGTGTGTGGCTATTACTCAGCACCTACACCACCCATGAGAAATTTTATTTTGATCTCACATAGCTATTTCAAAGCAAACAATAGTAACTTTAGCAAGAATTGAGCCAACTTTTCAACCCCCATATAGCTATTAATTAGTATTGAGAACTCAACCTCGGTTTGGAATCAGATGGTCATTATGATGTAATTCTAAGGTTAGAACTTTTTTTTTTTTTGTAGCTTTTAACAAAGTATGCAGCAACTAATACCAACCCTCCAAAAACTATTCCATGAAATAGAAAGGGAAGGAAAACTGCCTAACAATTTTATGAAGCCAATATTACACTTATCCCAAAACCAGGCAAAGACACCTCCAAAAAGAAGAACTATAGGCTAATCTCCTTCATGAACATTGATGCAATAATCCTCAATAAAATAATGGCAAACCAAATTCAACAACACATCAAAAAGATCATTCACCACAACCAAGTAGGCTTCAACCCAGGAACGCAGGGGTGGTTCACATACAAAAATCAATAAACGTAATAAACCACATTAACAGAAGCAAAGACAAAAACCACTTATCATTTCAACAGATGCAGAAAAAGCCTTTGATAAGATCCAACACCATTTCATGATAAAAGCTCTAAGAAAACTAGGAATAGAAGGAAAGTACCACAACATTATAAAAGCTATATATGACAAACCTATAGCCAGCATTATAATTAACGGTGAAAAACTGAAAAAATTCCCTCTAAAATCAGGAACTAGACAAGGATGCCCACTATCTCAACTCCTATTCAACACAGTACTGGAATTCCTAGCCAGAGCAATTAGGCAAGAAGAAGGAATAAAAGGAATACAAATAGGTAAAGAAACTGCCAAAATATCCCTATTTGTAGATGACATGATCCTATACTTTAAAGACCCAAAAAACTCTACTCAAAAGCTCCTAGACACCATCAACAGCTATAGCAAGGTAGCAGGATATACCCAAAAGACTGTGACACAGGGTACTCCAGAGGCACCTGCACACCCATGTTTATTACAGCACTATTCATAATAGCCAATTATGGAAACAGCCAAGATGTCCCACCACTGACGAATGGATTAAGAAATGTGGTATTTATACACAATGGAATTTTATGCAGCCATGAAGAAGAATGAAATGTTATCATTCACAGGTAAATGGATGGCACTGGAGAACATTATTCTGAGTGAGGTTAGCCTGGCCCCAAACCAATAATTGTATGTTCTCCCTCATATGCACACATTAGATCAAGGGCAAACATAAGGGGATTGGACTTTGATCACATGATAAAGCGAGAGCACACAAGGGAGGACCAATAGGAGAAGGGGACCAGGAACTACAGAAAAGGTTAGATCAAGAAGAATTAACCTAGAAGGTAACACACAAGCACAGGAAATTAATGTGAGTCAACTCCCTGTATAGCTATCCTTATCTCAACTAGCAAAAACCCTATTATTGCTTATACTCTCTCTTCAACAAAATTAGAGATAAGGGCAAGATAGTTTCTGCTGGGTATCGAGGGGGTGGCGGGGAGAGGGAGATGGCGGGATGGGTGGTAAAGGAGGGGGTGGGAGCAAGGGGGAGAAATGACCCAAGAGTTGTATGCACATATGAATAAAAATAAATAAATCAATAAAATCAACATAGAAAAATCATTAGCATTTCTATACACTAACAATGAACAAACAGAAAGAATATATGAAAACAATTCCATTTACAATAGCCTCAAAAAAATCAAATACCTAGGTGTAAACCTAACAAAGGATGTGAAAGACCTCTACAAGGAAAACTATACACTTCTGAAGAAAGAGATTGAGGAAGACTATAGAAAGTGGAGAGATCTCCCATGCTCATGGATTGGTAGAATCAACATAGTAAAAATGTCTATACTCCCAAAAGTAATCTACATGTTTAATGCAATTCCCATCAAAATCCCAAAGACATCCATTAAAGAGATTGAAAAATCTACCGCTAAATTTATATGGAAACACAAGAGGCCACAAATAGCCAAGGCAATACTCAGTAAAAAGAACAACACTGGGGGTATCACAATACCCAACTTCAAACTATATTACAAAGCAATAGCAATGAAAACAGCATGGTACTGGCACAAAAACAGACATGAAGACCAGTGGAACAGAATAGAGGACCCAGATATGAAGCCACACAACTATATCCAACTTGTCTTTGACAAAGGTGCCAAAAATATACGATGGAGAAAAGACAGCCTCTTCAACAAAAACTGCTGGGAAAACTGGTTAGCAGTCTGCAAAAAACTGAAACTAGATCCATGTTTATCACTCTATCTATATCAATATTAACTCAAAATGGATCAAGGATCTTAATATCAGACCACAAACTCTAAAGTTGGTACAGGAAAGAGTAGGAAATATTTTGGAACTAATAGGTATAGGCAAGAACTTTCTCAATGGAACCCCAGCAGCACAGCAACTAAGAGATAGCACAGATAAATGGGACTTCATAAAACTAAAAAGCTTCTGCTCAACAAAAGAAATGGTCTCTAAACTGAAGAGAACACCCACAGAGTGGGAGAAAATATTTGCCAGCTACACATCAGACAAAGGACTGATAACCAGAATATACAGGGAACTCAAAAAACTAAATTCTCCCAAAACTAATGAACCAATAAAAAAATGGGCAAGTGAACTAAACAGAACTTTCTCAAAAGAAGAAATTCAAATGGCCAAAAAATACATGAAAAAATGCTCACCATCCCTAGCAATAAAGAAAATGCAAATTAAAACCACACTAAGATTCCACCTCACCCCTGTTAGAATAGCCATCATTAGCAATGCCACTAACAACAGGTGTTGGTGAGGATGCAGGGAAAAAGGAACCCTCTTACACTGTTGGTGGGAATGTAAACTAGTACAACCACTCTGGAAAAAAACTTGGAGGCTCCTTAAAAATCTAAACATAGATCTACCATATGATCCAGCAATACCACTCTTGGGGATATACCCAGAAGAATGAGACTTAGGTTACTCCAGACGCACCTGCACACCCATGTTTATTGCAGCACTATTCATAATAGCCAATTATGGAAACAGCCAAGATGTCCCACCACTGACGAATGGATTAAGAAATGTGGTATTTATACACAATGGAATTTTATGCAGCCATGAAGAAGAATGAAATGTTATCATTCACAGGTAAATGGATGGCACTGGAGAACATTATTCTGAGTGAGGTTAGCCTGGCCCCAAACCAATAATTGTATGTTCTCCCTCATATGCACACATTAGATCAAGGGCAAACATAAGGGGATTGGACTTTGATCACATGATAAAGCGAGAGCACACAAGGGAGGTATGAGGATAGGTAAGACACCCAAAAAACTAGAGAGCATTTGTTGCCCTCAACACAGAGAAACTAATGCAGATACTTTAAAGTGACAGAGGCCAATAGGAGAAGGGGACCAGGAACTAGAGAAAAGGTTAGTTTGAGAAGAATTAATTTAGAAGGTAACACACATGTACAGGAAATCAATGGGAGTCAACTCCCTGTATAGCTATCCTTACCTCAACTGGGAAAAACTCTTGGTCCTTCCTATTATTGTTTATACTCTCTCTTCAACAAAATTAGACATAAGGGCTAATGCCGGGTAGCGAGGGGATGAGGGGAAAGGGAGGGGGTGGGGTGGTTAAGGGGGGGGTGGGGTGAAGGGGGGAGAAATGACCCAAACATTGTATGTACATATGAATAAAAAAATGTATGCAGCACACATAAGAGTTATTATATATATGCCTGGGTTGTAAAATGGGAAAAGGTTTAGAAAGACAGTTCCAGAGCAAGAGAAAACAAATTAACCCCCTCACATTTGAAACAAAAATCTCAAAATATTTGAAATTGATCATTACAGTTCCCTTAAGTCATCTTTATTCTAAGTCAAATAGTCTCTGTGCTCTCAATTATTACTCATTTGATGTGGTTTCTGGACACTTTAACGGCTGTGTTGCTCTACTTGTTAACCCTCTGAATCATCAAATACCCCAATAAAGTGCAGCACCTAGAAGAAGTAAAATAGTTCTCAAAATGGGAGCTATCCACAGTAGAGAGATTACATTTCTCACTTTATATAAATCAATTACTTCCAACTTTCATGCATCAAAGGAGTCTTTTTATTAATCTTCTTCCAATCCACATATCCAATATTTTAAAACATCTTCTGATTAAACTGCATTTAAAATTTTTTATGAGGATCTAAAATGGTGACTGAGACACAGATGCAGACTGCATGAGCTCTGGGAATCAGGTACCTTGCTGAGATGATGGAGACACAATTGGCTGAGGTAAAGCACCTGGGAGAGATGAAACTTCAGCAACTTGAACCTCTAGTGAGTGGAAGGCTTCTCCACACCATGATACACTAAAAGAACAGGCAGGCTATCACTCCGATGCTGCCGCTGCCAGCCCATCAGGCCACTAGACCACCAGGCCTCTATCCTACAGGCCCACCAGACTGCTGTCCCACTGCCCTGTTGATTTCTTTGGTTCTCCTTTTTTTTTTTCTTTCTTTCTTTCTCTTTTTCTTTTTTCTCTTTCTTTCTTGATTTTGTTAGTTTTACCTTTGTAAGTAGCTAATATTAAATTACACATAGACCAGGGACAAAAACAGTACCAAGAGGAATGATGGGAAGATGAAAAAGGGATGGAAACTATTCTCCTCCCAAAAATAAATTAGTACAGGATTCAGAGGGAAATGAAGAAAACGGATATCCAGATCCAGACTCCAACAAAACAAAGATAAACTATACCAAGGAACCCAATGAAGCCCAAAGAACATCTTGAAAGAAGAAATCCTGCAAGTAATCAATGAGTACATCCACTATGAAAACAGTATGTAGGCTCCTCAACAAACTCAAGGTAGAACTGCCATACAATCCAGTAGTTTCACTGTTGGGGATATATACACAAAGGAATGTTAGTCAGGTTACAAAAAAGGCACCTGCACACGCAGGTTTATTGCAGCATTATTCGCAACAGCTAATCCATTGAAATAGTCAAGATGCTCCACTACTGACGAATGGATTAAGAAAATGTGGTACTTATATACAGTGGAATTCTATTCAGCCACAAAGAAGAATGAAATTTTGTTGTTTGTAGGTAAATAGATGGAACTGAAGAACATCATCTTAAGTGAAGTTAGCCTGGTTTAGAAGGCCAAAAGCTGCATGTTTTCTCTAATATGTAGAATATAGACATAATAAAAGTGTCGTAATATTATGAAAAACAGGAAACACTAAGGGGAGGTCACACATGAGACGGGGATAAGGAAGTTAAGAAGGTGAACACGGTTGATGTATTCTCTTTAGAAGAATTAATGTGGAATTTTTAAACTGGTTGAAACAACCATAAAAAAGGACTAGGAAGAAGAAAAATAGAGGAAATGAACTAATGAACTAAATTGGATTGTAATACATATATATATGGAAGTGCCACAGAAAACTCCTTGTGGAGTTTAAGCTGTCTTAAACACAAAACTGTCATTTCTTTTCCCCTTTTTTTTGTTTTCCCCAAAATCAAAGAACAGGAGGGTGGAACAGGTCTTGCCTGGGAGCAGGGGGATAGGGTGTAAGAGGGTGAATATGGTGCAAATACTGTGTACACATGAATGTAAATAGAAAAAAGATACCTGTTGAAACTATTTCTTAAATGAGGGGAGGAGGAATAAAGGAGAATGGTGGAGGGGGGTGAATTCAAGTATGATATATTTAATATTTTATAAGAACCTTTGTAAATGCCACAGTGCAATAATACACTACAATAATAAATTTTTTATTATTCATTTATTCACATGTGCATACATTGTTTGGGTCATTTCTCCCCCCGACCCCTGCCCTCACTTCTAGGCAGAAGCTGTTCTGCCCTTTTCTGTAATTTTGTTGAAGAGAAGACATAAGCGTAATAAGAAAGACAAAGTGTTTTTGCTAGTTGAGTTAAGGATAGCTATACAGAGAGATACTTAGCATTGTTTCCATGTACAAATATGTTACAACCCAAGTTGATTCATCTCTAACTGATCTTTTTACACTGGTTGTTGATCCCCTTCTTGTGTTGAACTCTGTATCAGTTCCTCTGGAGTGGGGACATCAAACACTTTCATGTTTTGGGTTTCTTACCTATCCCCATACCTCCTGTATGTGCTCTCCCCTTGTCATGTGACCCAAATCCAATCACATTGCTGTATTTGCCCTAGGTCTAAAATTCACATATGAGGGAGAACATATGATTTTTGGTCTTCTGAGCCTGGATAACCTCGCTCAGAATGATGTTCTCCAGTTCCATCCATTTATTTGTGAATGATAAGATTTCATTCTTATTCATGGCTGAGTAAAATTCCATTGTGTATAAATACCACATTTTCTTGATCCATTCGTCAGTAGTGGGGCATCTTGGTTGTTTCCATAACTTGGCTATTGTGAATAGCGCTGCAGTAAACATGGGTGTGCAGGTGCCTTTGGAGCAACCTGTGTCACATTCCTTTGGGTATATCCCCAGGAGTGGGATTGCTGGATCATGTGGCAGATCTATGTTTAGATTTTTAAGAAGCCTCCAAATTTTTTTCCAGTGTGGTTGCACTAGCTTGCATTCCCACCAGCAGTGTACGAGCATTCCTTTTTCCCCACATCCTCGCAAACACCTGTTGTTGTTGGTGTTTTTGATGATGGCTATTCTAACAGGGGTGAGGAGGAACCTTAGTGTGGTTTTGATTTGCATTTTCTTTATGGCCAGAAATGGTGAGCATTTTTTCATGTGTTTTTTGGCCATTTGAATTTCTTCTTTTGAGAAAGTTGTGTTGAGTTCAGTTGCCCATTTCTTTATTGGTTCATTGATTTTGGGAGAGTTTAGTTTCTTAAGTTTCCTGTATATTCTGGTTATCAGTCTTTTGTTTGATGTATAGCTGGCAAATATTTTCTTCTACTCTGTGGGTGGATTCTTCAGTTTAGAGATAATTTCTTTTGTTGTGCAGAACCTTTTTAAATTTATGAAGTCCCATTTGTCCATTCTTTCTCTTAGTTGCTAAGCTGCTGGGGTTCTACTGAGGAAATCCTTGCCTATACCTATCACTCCCAGAGTGTTTCCTGCTCCTTCCTGTACTAACTTCAGAGTTTCAGGTCTGATATTAAGGTCCTTGATCCATTTGAGTTGATACTAGTACAGGGTGATGAACATGGATCTAGTTTCACTTTCTTGCAGATGGATAACCACTTTTCCCAGCAACATTTCTTGAAGAGGCTGTCTTTTCTCCATTGTATATTTTTGGCACCTTTGTCAAAAATAAAGTGGGTATAGTTGTGTGGATTCATATCCTGGTCCTCTATTCTGTTCCACTGGTCTTCATGTCTGTTTTTGTTTCAGTACCATGCTGTTTTTACTGCTATTGCTTTGTTGTGATACTTCCAGCATTGCTCTTTTTGCTGAGTATTGCCTTGGCTATTCGCGGTCTCTTGTGTTTCCAAATGAACTTTAGGGTGGATTTTCAATCTCTGTGATGAAAGTCATTGGGATTTTGATGGGAATTGCATTAAACACATAGATTGCTTTTGGTAATACAGCCTTTTTACTATGTTGATTCTACCAGTCCATGAGCACGGGAGATCTTTCCATATTGTGTAGTCTTCTTCAATTTCTTTCTTCAGGGGTTTGTAATTCTCCTTGTAGAGGTCATTCACAGCCTTTGTTAAGTTTACTTCTAGGTATTTGATTTTTTTTTTTTTTGAGGCTATTGTGAATGGAATTGTTTCTGTATATTCCTTCTAGGTTTGTTCATTGTTGGTGTATAGAAAGCTAATGACTTTTGTAAGTTGATTTTGTATCCTGCCACC
The DNA here is from genome assembly GCF_047511655.1 of Castor canadensis. Taxonomy (NCBI): domain Eukaryota; kingdom Metazoa; phylum Chordata; class Mammalia; order Rodentia; family Castoridae; genus Castor; species Castor canadensis. The sequence goes on along the minus strand of NC_133397.1, from coordinate 54,463,468 downwards.
TTGCTATAGCTGTTTTTGGTGCCTAGGAGTTTTTGGGTAGAGTTTTTTGGGTCTTCAAGGTATAGGATCATATCGTCTGCGAATAGGGATATTTTGACAGTTTCTTTACCTATTTGTATTCCTTTTATTTCTTCTTCTTGCCTAATTGCTCTGGCTAGGAATTCCAGTACTGTGTTGAATAGGAGTGGGGTTAGTGGGCACTTGTCTCGTTCCTGATTTTAGTGGAAATGGTTTCAGTTTTTCACCGTTAAGTATGATGTTGGCTGCAGGTTTGTCATATATAGCCTTTACAATGTTGAGGTACTTCAATCCTAGTTTTCTTAGAGCTTTTATCATGAAGTGGTGTTGGATCTTGTCGAAGGCTTTTTCTGCAGCTATTGATGATCAAGTGGTTTTTGTCTTTGCTTCTATTAATATGCTATATTACATTTATAGATTTGCATATGTTGAACCAGTCCTGCATCCCCGGGATGAAGCTGACTTGATCATGGTGGATGATCTTTCTGATGTGTTATTGGATTTGGTTTGCCATTATTTTATTGAGGATTTTTGCATCAATGTTCATTAAGTTCTCCTTTTTGGAGGTGTCCTTCTCTGGTTTTCGGATGAGGGTAATATTGGCTTCATAAAATAAGTTAGGCATTGTTCCTTCCCTTTCTATTTCATGGAACAGTTTAAGGAGGGTTGGTATTAGTTCTTCTTTAAACATCTGATAGAATTCAGCAGAGAATTCATCAGGTCCTGGACTTTTCTTTTTTGGGAGACTTTTTATTGCTGCTTCAATTTCATTTTGTGTTTTAGATCTATTCGGGTGATTAATATCTTCTTGGTTCAGTTTTGGATGGTTGTAAATATGTAGAAATCTGTCCATTTCTTCAAGATTTTCAAATTTATTAGAATAAAGGTTCTCAAAGTAGTCTCTGATGATTTCCTGGATTTCCGTGGTGTTATCTCCCCTCTTGCACTTCCAATTTTACTGATTTGGGTTTTTTCTCTCCTCATTTTAGTCAGGTTTGCCAGGGGTCTGTCAATCTTATTTATTTTTTCAAAGAATCCGCTTTTTGTTTCATTGATTCCTTGTGTCATTTTTTGTTTCTTTGTTTGTTTCTATTTCATTGATTTGAGCCCTTATTTTTACTATTTCGCTCCTTCTGCTTGTTTCTAGGAGTTTGAGATGTAGCATTAGGTCATTGATTTGAGATCTTTCTGACTTTTTAATATATGCACTCATGGCTGTAAACTTTCCTCTTAGGACTGCCTTTGCTGTGTCCCATAGGTTCTGGTACGTTGTGCTTTCTTATTCATTAACTTCCAGGAACCTTTTAATTTCCTCTTTTATTTCATCAATGACCCACTGATCATTGAGCAATGTGTTATTCAGCTTCCAGTTGTTTGCATGTTTTTTACTGTTGTTTTTGTTGTTGAGGTCTAGTTTTAATGCATTATGATCACATAGAATACATGGGATTATTTCTGTTTTCTTGTATTTGGTGAGGCTTGCTTTCTGCCTCATTGTTGGTTTAGGGTAAACATACATCAAATGGAAGCAGGTCAGAGAATAAAGATTAAAGACTACAAAAATCCAGATCAGGAATGAGTTGGATACTAACACAAAAAGTACATATAAACATTTTTACCCATCTAAAGTTATATTATAAAAGAATATCTTCAGTTAATATACAGGTCTGTGATGACAGCAAAATGAAATGTACTTACTCATCCAACTCTTCTTCTGTTTTAGAACTATCAGCATAGAGGTACTTGCTCATGTCCACGGGTCTTATATTTTTTCTTTTTATAGACTGAGGAGAAGAATCCTTTAGAGTCACAAAGGTTTCTAGCTCATCAAATGGGTTCAAATACTGTGGAGTATGTGTATCTTTAAAGGGATTATAGCTGTTATTATAAAAAGATTCTTCTGGCTTTTTAGGTGACACTGTTTCAGTGATTGGTTCTATAAGACAATACCAAAAAAACAAGTTAAATTAAATTAATAGCATATGATACTGTCTTAAATTTCTAGTGTCTTCAAAAATTGCAGCTTTGAGTTAATAAACTATAGGGTTAAAAGAGTACAAAAGCAATAATGAAATAATAATGCATTTTAGAGGTGTGAAGAAATCCTGAGGTTCAAGAAATGTAATATCTAAGATATCTATCTAACTTTTTAGGATGGCACTCTCAAAAATGGTCTCTTTAGATACCACAGCCTTTGGAGCTTTTAATACAGTAGATCCTTGGAACCCATGCGTATGTATTTCCAAGGAAACGGCTATTGAGGAAAACCCACAAATGCTGAGGATACACAGAATTTAGCACTGTACTGCAAATGCTTGATTCATTTTTCCCATAACACCCTCTAACTTCTGCTAAAGAACATGCCACCTTTCAATAAATCTAAATTTTTCACTTCAGTTAAGCACATTAACGTTTATCTTGTTTGGGGGGCACTATTTTCCTTTCCCCTCCCCTCCCCTCCCTGGCAGTACTGAGGATTGAACTCAGGGCCTTGCACTTGTTAAACAAGCTAGAACTATCACTTGAGCCAAACTCCCATCTCTCATTATTTGCTTTTTGGGAAGCAGATTTTCACAAAATCAAGAGCAGGGAAACACTCAAAATGGATCAGAAATCAAAACCACCTAAATTTAGAAAAGTTACATATTTATTTTGCAATGGAAAGCCCCAATACTAATGTCTGAAAGTATTTTGGTAGTATCTTTTTAACATATATTCAGATACATGCAGTAAACAATCAAAGAGAAACTGTGTGGTTAAAAGAAGATATTTGTTTGGAAATTTTACCTCTAACTTCACCTCCAATTACCTTAAATTCAAACTATTTAAACTCCTGGGGGAATTAGCTTTCTAATCTATGAAAAGAAGTAGTTAAACAGACTGTCTCTAAGATTCATTGTAGCCTTTATTAAGATTTAAAATATGGTTCACAATATATAGTCCAAAAACAAAATTAAATCTCATTAATTTAAACTTATTAATTTGGAGTCTGGTAAGAAGGGAAAAAACAAAGGAAGGGAAGGAAATATGATTATGAAATAATATTGCTCTAACAGAGTGAATCCTGAAGCTGCAACTTCATTTTCACCATGATAGGCAGTAGCAAGGTTCTTTAAAGCTCATGAAGATTTCATAAGAACAGTCAAAAAGATATAAACAGTGCTTAATCATTTTTACATTACTTTGAGCAAAGAGCTTAATTATAAAGGGCTCACTTCTTCAATAGCCCTTATGCAAGCTTTGGATATGAAAAATGACTCAGGGAAAAAAATTCTTAATTTTAGTCCTTGTACATCATATATGCGTATATATACACATATATATGATATATATGATGGAGTGGTTCTTAAACCTTTCTGCTCCATGCTATCACATACACAACTTATTCTCATTGGTAACTGATTCTCAGCCATAGACATGGAGATGGAGTGAGCTGAACGTTTGATGGAGCCATCTGAAGATTCTCTGAACGTCAGAGTTGGAAGAGCTAAATGGAGAAAGCTACCACTAGTACATCGATATTGTTATGTCCCACAGCCTGACCTCACTTGGTATGCCTATCAAATGAGACTGTACTATTTGTCAGTTAGGTAACATACCATTTCTAGCACTAGACCTTTACTATCTGTTTTACCAAGCTAATGGAGAACTAAAAGCACAAGACCCAGGTAAGTGTCTATATAAGACTTTCTTTTTTCTTTAAAAGCAATTTAACTCTAAGGGCAAGAACTTGACTATACAAATGCTTTAAATGTATAGAGAAACTTGCTACCTTCTGAGTCAGGATCTCCAAATGGATTTAATTCTGCTAAATCAGGTTCATCAAATGGATTTGAATTCACAGTAGCCAAGTCCTTTTCTGCTTCATCCAAAAAGTTAAGTTTGTTGATAAGTTCTGAAAATAAACATACATGTAAAGTCTACTATTGTTAGGGTGAAGCATAATTATTGATCATTCACGAAACATTTCAAAATTTAAAAATTCACATTAATAATACCTGCAAATAATAAGATACAGTATTTTATCAATGGCAGAATGCCATTCAAGTACATTGTAGTATACCAACATTTTAAAATAAAACAAAATTATCAATTTCAAAATTATATCAGATAATGAACTATATTAAAGAAGCTTTCATTTGAACTGAATTTGATTTAATTTAAAAGTGCTAAATAGGTTTTTAGAAAAAACATACTTCACTCCAATATAGAAGCAATTACCATAAAATACTAATAATTTACAAGATCACTGAAAAAATATCATGTTATATGATCAACTATTAATCTTAGAAGATGTTTTTAAATCACTGTTAAGGATCTTGATACAAGGCTTTGCTAAAAATAAGTTGTTATCTTTGTTGCCTGTTGGTGCACTACAAATTACCAAAGAAAACATTCTAGAAAAGCACAAAGACAAAACTGACAGCTAAGTACAGACAGAAGTCAAGATGTAGCAGGTCACAGTAAATACAGGCAATCAGAAGCAGAAAGAAAGGAGGAAAGCTCTTAGACCTTCAGAGGAACTGGCTGATTTAGCTGAAGGCATATTTGCTTGCTTTATGCAGTCATCTTGATCTTCATCTAAGCTGCTCAGAGCATTCAACTGGTTTACAATTTCTGTAAACAGAAGCCAGTCAAGACAAATGTAAGGTAAGGTCATTTAATTAAAGAGCAGTAGGAGCATGCTATTACTCAAAAAGACAGATGGGGGATGTTTGGTTAGTCAAGAGAATACATCCAAGGATGTTATTCTGATGAACTATAACAGATGTTATTAACTGAATGTTATGTTGTACTCATATTTTAAAACAGAAAGCATTTTACTGTTAAAACTTGTATTAGTAACATAATAACTAAATTAATAAACACAAAACAAAGACAATACATATCCCAAAAGATTGACACAGACTTTCAGCAACCACATTTTGCCATTTGTAAAAATGAGTTGTGCTTTAAACACAATCATTAGAAACAGATTAATAAATATCCTCTGATATTCACCATTTATTTTTATAAAATTCTAAATTTAAACTAACAGTTTTAAGAATACATCTACGATGTTAGAGAGATGGCTCAAATGGTATAGTGCCTGTCTAGCAAATGCAAAACCCTGAGTTCAAACCCCAGTCCAAGAAAAAAACAAATACATGAATAGTGTACGTAGTAAGGATTCATGTTCTAGAATTTTAAATATCATCACTAAAACAATAAAACTAGGCAACAAGTACTATTTTCTACTCCTATTTTGTATGGAATCTTGTCTCTTATAGCAACTCCTACCTAAATATTCACTTTAAAATCTTATTTTGCCAATAAGGAACAGAGCGAAAAAGGTAAGGATAAAGAGAAAAAAAAATTAAAATAGAATTAGTCTTACATATAACAATACTTTAAAAAATTTGGTCGTTTATATTTTGGATGACTTTGATTATGTGGACTTATCATTCATTGAGTAAAAATTAGACAATTTGGAAACAAGATAGTAAGTCCCAACTAGAGTATGTAACTTAATCCTTGACGTTTCCAAAGTTACAACCTGGGAATATCTTAGACATGAGGATAAACCAAACAGACCCAGACCACTCAGTGGAGAAAGAAAAAAATGGTTAGCTACAGAAAACAGTGTTAAATTTGACATTAACAATACTGTTTTTTAACATTGTAAATCTATGTACATACTAAGTTTTATTTGAACCAAATCAAAGATTATTCATTTGTTGAACAAATATTTATCAATGTGTGCCAAATCCTCTGTTTAGGACACAAAGATGAAAAAAAAAAGACAGGTTATTGTCCTTAGAATATTTATATTCTATAAAGATGTAAATAAGTATTGAAACAGAGTTAATAAATGACTTCTAGAATACTAGGCTGTCAGAAATATGCTAAAGATCTTTGAGCAAAATACATATGAAAAGCCAATAAACACATTAACTTCCCTTGTCCAAATGAGAAAACACATTTTGCATGAGCAAAATTGCTGAGATAGTCAAAGTAAACCATGGAAAACAATGAGTTAGCATAATTAAACTCAACTGAACTCTTCAATGGTACCTGAATAGCACTGAAATGGCTAAGGCCTGGTTGGACTTCTGTTCCAACTAAAAGGTGCCTTCTTCTATTTTATTCTGCCAATAATTTTAAACTTTACTCTGACTCAAACTAACCTAGCAAATTTTTAAGAAGGCAGAATTCATTCGACTATATCCTTTACTTTACACTACTAATCATTATAACTATAATTTTTAGAAAATATAATGGAGTGGAGGATCAATGTTAGTTCATGTTTCATTTTTTTTATGCAGTCTAGCTTTTTTTTTTTTTTTTGTGGTTCTAGGGTTTGAACTCAGGACTTCACACTTGCTAGGCAGGCGCTGTACCACTTGAACCACGGTCCTAGATCTTCTGCTTTGGTCACTTTTGAGATAGGTTTTTGATTGTAATACTCCTATTTACAAACTAGGATGACAGGTGTGTGCCACCACACTCAGCTTTTATTGGTTGAGATGGGTCTCGTGAATTTTTTGCCTATGAACTGTGATCTTCCCAATCTCTGCCTCCCAAGTAGCTAGAACAACAGGCTTTAGTCATTGTATACAGGTTAGTTGTGTATTTTCAAAAATTGGCAAATGATTTACTTTTAATTTTGAAAATAGGAACTATGAAAAAGAAATAACAATAGCAGCTAACATATATTAAGCAGTAGGAAGGGTTCTGAATATATTAGTCAATTCTCATGAACAGCCTAAGAGGAAATATTAATGTCTATATTTCATCATATATATTACTATCATTTAAATGCCCTATATTCCTAGATATGCAATTACTGGGTTGAAAAAATTTTAAGTACTCAAAGATTTATAGTTTTCTTTATAGAGCTAAGACATTTTATGTTCTTAAATGTAATCTCAAGGAGAGCAGAAATTACTTATTAAATCTCTTGTATAAAGAGCATTGTAAGAAATACTAGACTTAGTCTTTGCTTTCAAAAGATTAGTATTCTTTCGTGGAGTTTTAGGTATAATATGGGCATTTGTTCAAATATCAAAAGGAATCTATTATGTGACTGAATTATTCACATAGTAAGTTTTGTAAATATTTTGAATTATTTCCTCCCTCATGTTTTTGGTAATATTTAAAACCACTGATGATGACTTCTACATTAAGAACCCAAAGTAATTCTTCTTTCTAGTCTCTTCACTAAATGGCAAAATATCCTCTCTTCATAGATTTATCCTTAGCCTAAGTAAATCCTTACTTCATTCCTAAAACTTCTTTTTCTACATAGTTAGCTCATATTAACACAATGAAAAGGTAACCTGATTATCTTTACTAATGTTCCCTATACTTAGAATGCAAATAAATGCTAACAACTTCTAAAGGTATTATATTTATTTAATAATACTTATCAAATACCTATTATATACCTGAGCTAGTACCTGATCTCATGGCTTTATATTTTCGTGGGCCAGAAAGATAAGTAAAAGAATATCGGATATATGATAAATGTTATAATTAAGATACCACTGAAGGGTATGTGAAACTAAAAGAAGCATATAACTCAGTCTAAGATCAGGAGGATTTTCTAAAATTTACCTATATTTGAGCCAACACAGACAAACAGACATTGTTATTAAAATAAAAAAAGAAGAAACAGCATTTCATGAAGTCAAAAAGGAGGCAAAGAGAACCAGACATATTTGAGGAAATGAAAGTTGTTTGGGGTTTAAAATGCCAGGGATGTGGAATGCAATGACACTGGCTGGTAAATGTTCTATCATAATCAAACTGAAGAATGTGAACTTTATTCTAAAAGCTATGGGAATCCATTGAAAGATCAAAGGTGTATTTTAGAAACATCATTTCAGCAGCAAAAGGGTGGTAGCATTTGCAAGACAAAACAAAACAAAACAGTATAGGAAGTAAAGCAAGCATCACCATTCTGTAAAGGAAGGCACTCAATAAATATTTGTACATTAAAGAATAAATTAAGAAGAAATATTTGATGGTTAATTTGATACAGGAAACAGAGAAAGGAATCTGGGATAAGTGCCAGGTCTTGGGGGATTGTGTAGAAAGTAGTTCTAGCACTGCAACAGGGACTATTCAGTTGAGGACAGCCTGTGAAACTTCCCATGAGAATACTTCAACTGGCAGTTGCTATGTGAGTCTTAGTCTAAAACACATACTTTTGTTACATATTTCTCCTTCTAAAGGATTACTTTTCTGTTTCTTCTAAATTCCTACAGCCAATATGTTTTACTTTTATAAATCAGGAAAAGTTAAAAAATGAAAGACTGGAGGTATGGCTTAAGTGGTAGAGCACCTGATTAGCAAGTATGAAGACCTGAGATTAAACCTCATTACCATAAAAAAAGAGTGGCATTATGTTATAGAAAAATTAAAAACTGAAAATAAGATTTATTACAAAAATTTATTAGCAGAATTTTTTTAATTGGAAACTTTCCCAGGAAATACACTTCTGACTCAATATATTTATATAATACTTTATTTCTTATCAAAGCCATATTTCACTAGAAACTTACACATTTAGAAAATGCTAATAAGGCTACATAACACTGCAAGCAAATTTCTACCCTACTACTGCTTAAATTGAGCAATAAACCCACAGAGCAAAACATTTATAGTTAACAGTGTGTTGGGCTCTACTTGCTTCACGCCAGTGAGAATAAGAAAGGAAACTAAATTAGGGGCAGGCAATCGAAGCAAAGGGTCAAGTAATTTGCGACTCTTCTTTACTGTTAGGAAGGCAAAAGAAGATAGAAATTGACCAACAGAGATTATCACATTGAACAAAACAGGGGGGATGGAGAGGCAGTATGAAGAGTAGGTGGCTTTTTCCTTTTAAGAAAGACTGTGGATGAGTTAAAAGAAAAAAATAAACTGCCAATAGCAAGAACATACCTTCAAATCTTGCATCATTCTCATCTTCTGTAAAGTATAGCTAGATTTAGTAGCAGTATATCTATTTTAAGACAGTCTAAAATAGTAACACTTCAATTTCCTGGCAAAAATCAAGGTAAAAAAGATGTCACTTTCCTCAAAGGTTTAAGCCTATAAATATTTGATGTGTAGACACATTTACCAGGTTTAATAGTGCTATTTCCAGCCCCACAGCAAATCATAATGAGGAAGAAACAGATTGCTTTGGGCAAGCAATCTGCTTTTATTCTCTTTTATTCATCACCCTTATTGAACTACTCTCACTAAGGTCACCAATGTATATTCTAATTGGCAATTATTCTAGATAATTTCTAGTTCTTATATTTTATTTCTATATGAATAAACATACTTCATTATTCCCTCCTTGAAATTCTTTCTGTTCCTTCCTCCTTTTCTCTTCCTATATCTGATCATTCTGTCTTGGCCTCTTTTAATAACTATTCTTCCCCTGCCTCTTTAATTATTGTTATTCCCTAGGATCTCATCATAGGTCTCATTCTTTTTTTTACCACTAAATCTACTCTTCCTGAAAGAATTAATCTAGTCTCAGCTTAAACATACACATAAATGAAGATAATTCTTAAAGATGTACTGAGTGCTAGACTTGAATTTCCATCTATCTACATGGCAATTCAAAAAATGAGCCTAATACTTAACATATAAAAAACAGAATTCAACAGTTGTGCACCTATGTCATGTTCATTTTGTATTTCTAACACCTAGCATTTTTATCATATAGCTAGTACTTAAAGTATGCTATAAATTAATGAATGACCTGAATGAGAGCCAAAATACTTGGCATCATCTTTATAAAGGCATGGTAATATAAGATATGCTTTATTTTTAAATTATAGAAATGTTATGTTTTATTTATCTCTATTTCTGTGTGTATGTATACATATTTATATATGTATATATGTATCTATAATGTCTCATTTATCTTTAGAAATGTTATAGTTTAAGCCAAAATCCCAAAATTTGATGGCTTAAAACAACAAATTTTTATCTCTCACAGCTTTGTGGATTGACTGGACTCGGTTAGGTAGTTCACCGCAGTTAGATGGTAGCTAGGGCTGAAGTCATCTGAAAGCTTAACAGAGCTAAAAGTTCAACATGGCTTCTTCATTTGCATGTTTGGTATTTCAGCTGGAAAGACTAGAACAAAGGGGTCCTGGACAGATATCCTCTCTTCAAGAGTACTGTCTCCATGGATAGTCTAAGGGTCCTCTCAGCATAGCAGTGTCAGTATGGATTTGGCAGCTGATTTCCCCTACAACATGCATTATAGGAGGCCCAACCAGATGCTTTAGAAGTCACATAGTCACTGTATTTTATTCATTAAAAGAGATTTACAGAGCACGATCAGAGGCAAGGAAGAGTACAACAAAAGAGCATGAATATTGGGAAGAAATGTTCATTAGAGAACAATCTTTGAAGAGCAGATATACCACACAGTAGATCAATAAATCAGAAAGTTGTAAATAATTTTCTTACTAATCTATTATCTATACTTTTTACATGTTACTTTCTAGTATTTATTTATGCAGACATGAAACAGGCACAAATCTTAAGTTGCACAATTCAATGACTTTTAACAAATGTATACTTTCATGTCCCCTAAGACACAGAATATTTGCATCTCCTTATATCCCATTTTTAGTCAATTTGCAGCCCCACAAGCTATCACTATTCTGGTGTTTTTCATATAGGATTAGTTTTGCATTTTCTAGACTGCCACATAAGTGGAATAATATACTACATACTTTTCTATATAGTATATATAGTGAATATACTGTTCACTCAGTATAACGGTTTTAAGAAACATCTATGTTACTGAGTATATATCAATAGTTGTATTTATTATTGAATAGTATTCCATTCACAAATAAGTTACAATCTAGCCATTTTTCCTGTTGATATATACATAAAATGTTTCCATCTGAACCATTATGAATAAAATTGCTACAAGCATCTTTGTGCAAATCTTTTTGTGGACAGTTTTCATTTCTTTTAAGTAAATATCAAGGAGTAAAATTGCTGGGTGAAGTATATATTATGTCTACTATTGGAAGAAACTCCACAAGTGATTTTACTACCAATAATGACTTTCAGTTGGTCCAAATCCTTGCCAACAATTAGTGTTGCCAGTATTTTAAGTGTTAACCATTCCATTTGATGGGTAGTTGTATCTCATTGTGATTTTAATTTGCATTTAGTGGATAACAAGTGATGCTGAGAGCTTTTTCATGTGTTTATTGGCTAGTGATGTATCTTTCTTTGTAAACCACATGCTTGTTGTTCATACGTAAAAAGATATTAGATTTTTCTTATACTGACCTTATATCCTGTAACTTTGCTAGGACTTCTAGCATAACGTTAAACATAAATATTGAGAGAAACATGCTTGACTTGGTCCCAATCTTAGGAGGAAAGTGTTCAATATTTCATCATTAAACGTAATGTTAGCTGTGGCTTTTCACAGATTCCCTTATCAAAATGAAGAAATTTCCCTTTATTAAAACTTGGTATTAGATTTTGTCAAATCCTCCTTTCTGTATCTATTGAAATTATTATTATATGATTTTTCTTCTTTATTTTGTAAATATGGTTAAACTAACCTTGAATTCTTAGGATAAATTCTCAGAACTCATTTTGGTACTTAGAATATTGTCTCTGAACTCTTCCCCAAATAATCAGAAGGTTTCTCATTTCTCCTTTAAAATTCTCACTTTCATCCCAGTCCTGTCTACTCAATCAGTAGAATTCTCCCAGACAGGTGGGGGTGGGGGAAGCTAGAAAATGTTCAGTTGTCATTCTATAATAAAGTAGAACTAGGGTTTAAGAATAACACAGAAAGTAAAATGAATTTACAGTCTGCATCTTCTGCTACTTATTGTCTGAGGTGATAATAGCCAGGGTATCCTTTCAAAGGCATCTGTGGTACCTTATAAACTGTTTAGCTCAAGAGATAAGAACTATGTCCCCACTTCCCTGCTTCCTCCCTTACTGCCCAACCTTAGTGACCAAAGAACAGAGGCAATTCTTCAGAAATTCTTATCCTTTAAAAAAAATATGTGGCTATTTAAATTTTTTTCACATTATCAAGTCTACAGCAATCCTACAATTTTGTTTATGAATGTCGTAGGTACTAGAGGGTAAATGCCAAGATAAAAACCCGAAGCAAATTAATGAATATATTCTCTGACCAAAGTTTCTTGTTGGTTGTAAGGAACCTTTTAATCAAAGGTAGGAGACCTAGTTATCCCACTCATAGCCCTGGGAAGTAAGACATTTACTCTCAGAAGGCTGAGTCATACCATCATCAATTCTAGCTCTTCAAATCTGTAACTGGCATCTCCTCTATTACCATCTGTGCTGTTAGATTTTATTCCCTGAAGGTAGCCAATATGTCAGTCTCCCTTCTCCCAAATTAACTTTATAAAGTATGGGAAAAGGATTAACAAATCCCAAGCTATATTGCTTATTATGATAAAAATGAAACCTGACTGATACATTGCCTCTGGATGGCAGGACTCTAAATGGATCTAGTGGAAGGCCATAGCTTTGAGATTCTCTGAATGTGGAAACTTTAAGTGGACATACCCTTTCCATGGCCTTTGGAAACTAAACCTATGAACTATTAGAAAGGTATTAGCTCCTGTATTGGATGGGGATTTTTAGCCAAGGAAATTCCTGTTCCTAAGTATATGGATCTTGTCTCTTTATACCCTAGCTGTCTTTTGGTTGTAGAGGACAAAGAATAGTGCCTAGTTTGCCCTGAGGACCTCAGTGAAGAAGGAATGCTCTGCTATTTCTAATCTAATATTTTTCTAAGTAAAATCTGAGGCAAAACTTGGTCTACTCAGATCATGTGAGCCTAAATGTATGGTTGAACCTAACTAGATCCCTTTGGTGATCTTGTAACAAGCATAAGAATACCACAGATCTTTCATATCTTCTGAGTTTCCCAATAATGTTTGTTGTAAACTGCTTCAGTTGAACTTGATTTTTAAAAAAATTTTTCTTCTTCTTTTTTGGCAGGACTCGGGTTTGAACTCAGGGAGGGCCTCACGCTTGCTAGGCAGGTGCTCTACCAATTAAGTCATTCCACCAACCCTAAACTTGATTTTTTTGAGATATATTAAATAGGGCTGTTATTTATGCAGGAGTCTTTTTTTCTTCCTGTTGGTGTGTATTCTGAAATTTAATATGAGAGCTATAGATGAGGGTCAGTAGTAGATCATTTGCCTAGCATGAAGGAGGCCCTGAGTTCGATCCCCAGCACCACAAAAACAAACAACCAAAACCACAAAAAAAGAAATTCAATATAAATTCCAAAGACGGGCATATTACCAAATATTGCTTCAAGCATTGTGAGGTTACCATATAGGTAGAAGCACTATTTTGAAACCACACATAATTTCTACTACTGGATGCAGTAAACTTTCCACTAAAAGCCTTTGTTTTCCTCCAATTCCAATATCTATTACTCTTGCTACATTTCAGGGATTTCTACAATGGCAATCTAAAATTCCCCTGCCTCTTTGCTGATACTTCATTTCTGTAAATGTATGTATACCTAAATCATCAATAAAAGGTAAGACCTAGTCCCAAAATATGTTTATAGTTAATAAAGGAGTCTGTATCAGACAGAACAGGGTAGGAATTTTTTTATCAGTCCCAATATAGGGCCTATGGTTTATTTTTACCTTCTAGCAAAGACTATAATTTAAGGAGATACATTTTGTCAATTACTGTTGATTTAACAGCAACTTTCCTTAAATTACTAACTAAATTAATTGCCTCTATGCATCTATCTAAGACATAAGTAAAATAATTCCTAGCAGTCTATTCCCTCAAGAAGATGGCAAGCTTAGTTGGGGAAATAATTATAGAGCAAAATGTATTTTTTATCAATATAATGTAACTGCATGCTACAAAATTTACATTGAATGTTAAGGAAAGGGACCATTTAAAATAATGTTTCTTCTTCCATAAAAAATTGTGTCAATAGCTACATAAAATTTGGCAAGAGTAATAAAAGTGTTTTATCTAGTAAATAAGAATACCCACCAGACTATTTGTATCATGTTTATGAAACACATGCATTTTGTCTATTCCTCAGATAGTATTTTAACATTATTACTGTTAAATTTTGATATCTTCTTTCATTATTCTAAAATTACTTCACTCAAACATTTAAAAATGGCGCTAGTGGTAAAAAAAATTCCTGAAAGTTAGTAACTCTGGAATGAAATTTATATGTGCCAAAAAATGCAACTAAGGAAGCCAGTTATTTCAGTTACCACAATCTGCAACTATAATAGAAAATGGTGAGGACAAAAAGTAACACTGAAGCAAAAAATACACTACAATGATGGTGGACTTATTGACTTAGAATATGGACCTAAGGCTTCCATTGCTCCCATCTACCCCTGCTTCTTCAACACATACATTTTACATTCATTACTTCTGGAATACTAGTCTTGAATTATTGAGCTTTGACTTGTTTATCCTCTAGAACATATTCCTTCCATAAAGCAGAACTACCTTACCCTATGTAAGATTTTGTATACTTAAAATTATACTTTAGTAAGATTATGTGTACTTAAAAGTCAATGGAATAAGGTAAAAAGCTAGAGTGATCAAAATGGGCTATAAAAAAGAGAACATGTACTAAATTTGTAAAATGTTCCAGACAATGTGCTAGAAGCTAGAGATGAAAAAAAAATCTGTATTTTGCTTAGAAATAATACTTCCTTTTGTTTTCAATACCAGTGCAGAACTTGTAATATATTTTTATCATCTTTTCTCCCATTGCTATGATCAAAGCAGCACAATACTGCTCAAAACAACTATAAATGTGTGGCTTTTTTTTTTTTTAACTTCCTACTTACTTACTACCTACTACTGTCTGAGATAGTTTTAACCAGAAGCCATCTAGAGAAAACAAACCTTATTCTCTAACTAAAAGATCAAATTAATACCATATTTGAATTACAAAAACTCACACTGTATGAAAATGCCTACATTTGTAAATGGTACAGTATTATAAAAGAAGGAGTAGTCAAGCTTAAAAGAAAGTATGAAAGGCTTCTCAGAGTATTAAATTTTGAAAGATAGGTATACTATGGTCTGAATGTGGGTGTCCCCCAAAATTCATGTTGGAACTTAACCACCAAGGTAATGGCGTTAAAAGATGGAGTCTTTGGAAAGTGATTAGGTCATGAGGGATCTGCTCTTGTGGATGGGGTTAAGCATGTGAGAGAATGAGTTTGTACCTTTTCTTTGCCCTTCTGTCATGTGAGTACACAAAGAAGGTGCGACCCATGAGAAACAGCTCTCTCATCAGACAATGAATCTGCTAGTCCCTTGATCTTGGATTCTTTAGCCTCAATAACTATGAGCAACAAATGTTTGTCATTTACAAATTATCTAGACTAAGGTATTTTGTAGTAGTAGCCCAAGTGAACTAAGACAAGATGGAAGGCGGTGGTAGGAGGATACTTGGAGCGAGCTTTCTCTCATTCCCTTGTTCTCCTGACCTAACTGGGCTAACTGGGGGCGATGAGAGATGCAGAAAGGACAAATGATAGACAGACACGCATAAAGCTGGGGCCAGATGTGCTGGGCACTCAGATGGAGATGCACAACAGCCCCATTGCTTCTTTTCTCTATTATTCTCTTCTCTATTCTTTAAGGCCTTACTCCTTTACAATTCTTTAAAACCTTGCTTCTCTTCTATTCTTTAAAGTCTCTCTCCTTAGACTCACTCTGTCCCGTGTTTTCTTTAATCTCTCTTAAAGTCTTAGCCCTCAGACTTGCACTGTTCCATGTTCCCTTTAATCTCTCTTAAAGTCTTGGCCCTCAGATTTACACTGTCCCATGTTTTCTCTTAAAGTCTCAGTGCTCATACTTGCAAACAACAGCTGCCATATCTAAAAATTGCATTCACATAACTCTTAAAGTCTTGGTCCTTAGACTTGCACTGTCCCATGTTCTCTCTTTAGCTTTCTTAAAGTCTGGGTGCTCAGACTTGCACTGTTCCATGTTTCCTCTAATCTCTAGCATAACTCAGCAGCCCACCAGCAGCATCATTCTCGCAAGCAGCACACCAATCAATCCATCCCCCATCAAAAAAAAGTGACACTGAAACAAGAGAAACCTGCCTTCCTATTTCTCTGAACGTAAACAACTTAGAAAAAACAGCTGTGCTGCATCTTGTACTCTTCTGCAGCTGGGGCCATGCCAAACTCAGCCTGCTGATTATTGGCACAGCTGTGCTAATGTCAAGTTCTCATAGGCTTCTCATAATCTGCTCCCCACAGATACTCACTTATCCTTCTAGAAATATTCCAGCTAGCCAAATGATCAAAACTCAATGGCTTAAAAAAGAAAAAAAAAAAATGGGCTCAAAGATGGGAAAGACAAGACTAGGAAAAAAAAAGTATTGTGCTGTTGCTGACATGAAATATAATGCAAATGTCGGACATTTATTATTGGAAGAACACACAAATGTTATAGAAACAAATATAGTAACAGCCAGAAGGGGTGGAAGGAAAGGGATTGAATAAAGAAGTGAATCATATTGCATCTCTCATCTTACAAGGGGAAAGTAAAAAAATTCTATTTTAATTTTAGTATTTACAGGTTCATTGATTTATCTATTTGGTTTGTTTTAGGGAATATGATTCTAAAATGAAAACAGTACATATAATATCCAAATTACTCTATCAAAAATGTTGAGGTGGAGTAACTCAAGTGTTAGAGCCTAGCAAGCATGAGGCCAAGTTCAAACCCCAGTGCCTCCCCCACAAAAATGTTTAAATAAAAAAAATAAGAAGGTAGCAAAATACAGGAAATGGGAAAGAAACAATAAGAAGAAAATACTTGAAACAAAAATATAAAAAATAATGTAACTGAAATTAAGCATGTCAGTTATCAGATATAACGAAGGACAAAGATTGTAAGGCTATATCAACCAAATGGCATTTATTAAAGAAGTACTTAAAAAAGAAAAGTTAAGAAATGGAATGATAAATACGTTAAGAAAATAAAGCATGGGTACATGGGTAACAAATATCAACACTAGGCAAAATTTCAGGGCAAAAAGCATTAAATGATGCAAATTAAAATGAAGTTTTAAGAGACTAAATTAGCACTGAAGACTAATTTAGCACTGAAGTTCTCTGTCTTTAAACAGATGAACTATACAAAAAGAATAAGACTATAGAGCAGGGGGTGGTGGCACACACCTGTAATCCCAGCATGCTGGAGACTGAGTCAGTAAGATCATGAGTTTGAGGCCAGCCTGGGTTACACAGTGAGACTATGGGGGGGTGGGGAAGGGAGGAAGAACAAATGCATGAAGAGGGAGAAAGAGACAGATAGACAGACAGAAAAAGAGACACAGAAACAGAGACAGAGAGAAAATGAGAATATAAATAGTTTAGCCAGACACCAGTGGTTCACACCTGTAATCCTAGCTACTCAGGAGGCAGAGATCAGGAGGATCTCAGTTTGAAGCCAGCCCAGGCAAATAGTTCATGAGACCCTATCTCAAAAAAAAAAACCCATCACAAAAAAGGGCTGGTGGAGTGGCTCAAGGTTTAGACCCTGAGTTCAAACTCCAGTACTGCCAAAAAATATATATATAAATAGTTTACCATAAATAAAAAGCTTGACCAAATGCTGAATCCAACAAATAGAATATGCATATAAAAATATTTATGGAAAATTCACAGTATATGTGTGTGTATTTACAATTATATATCTATACCACAAAGGAAAAAAAACTGTAATATTTTTCTAAAAATTAAATCCAAGAGTTTTGAGCCCTATTTGAATTTAACTAGCAGTAAATAAACTATAAACAATTTTTTTAAAAAGCATATGGTGAAGCACACTCTTCTAAATACTTTATGTCAAAAAAGAAATCAAAACTTCAGTCAGAAACTAGAAAACAACTTGTAGAATATAAACATGACAAACCATCTATAACTATCCACAAGTCTTATCAATTTCTTGTGGCAGATATCTAGTACAGAATAGATTCACAGTCTATTCTCAAGTCACTGGAGCCAAGAAAGGGAATGAACTTTTTGGCTAAGGAGTTCAATGGGTAATCTAAGTGATCAGTGGCAACTCCCCAGAAGACAATAGGGAGTCGAGTCAGAACCTAGAGATAAGTACCGAAGCTCCAACAAATTTGGAAAAATTACCAACAGGCAAATAGATGGTAGAAGTCAAGGAACATAAATTCAGAAATAGGAGCAATTAATTTAACTACAAAGAATATGTAAATAGTGCTGGATTTTGAGTAGTTCCTTAAGGGTGACAGCCAGATTACCAGTAAGTACATATTGGTAATAAATAAAAAGAGACTTTAGCCACCTAACTACTTAATAGTTTGATCAAACCAGCTATAAGGGATAGCTGCATGGAAACTTCTAAATACAAAAATACATAAATATATACCAAGTCAAAACACAGAAAATCCATATAATTCATGTGAATAAATGAACATGAGCTAGGAGAAGCTAGCCAATATATTCCCTTTTTTTGTACTATCATCACTTTAAGGCAGGTCTTTACTTACAGAGGTTTCACCCACATACTGACAAAAGAAATATGAACATATTTAGTTGCTTTATACTATAATTCAAGAAAATCTTATGCTTCTTTGACTAACCTCAGACATGATCTTAAACTGCTAAAATCTGTTAAGTTATAATCAGCATGCAAGGTTTTCAAAGAGCAAAATAGTATACTGCTGTAGAAAGCTTAAGGGAAAAAAAAAAAAAAACCTGAGTGAAATTGTCATATCCTAGAATACTGAAATTAAGTTTTTCAGTTCTGCATAAAAATATATAATTTTAGTTTAATGCTTAAAACCAACCTGTAATTTTTGCTGCCTTTTCCTCTTGATTTACACGGTTCTCATCGTCATCTTCATTATCTTCTTCAAAGTCATCTAAATTGCCAATGTCAGCTTGCTTCATACTCATCAGACTAGCCAAACTTTGCATATCTTCATCCCTACATCAATGATTCAAATATAATACACAATTCATCAGATAACACTGCTTTAAAAATTGTTTCTTAAGAAAATGCAAGTTAGACATTTCTACTCCAAAATCTGAAATCTAAAATGTTCCAAAACCCCAAGTTTTTGAGGATGCCACATGTGGAAAATTCTATATCTGGCCTCTATGATTCAAGTGCAATCAAAATATATAAAATTACTTTCAGGCTATGGATATAAGGTGTGTCTGAAACATAAAAGAATTCTGTGTTTAGCCCGGGGTGCCATTCTTAAGATATCTCATAATAGACAGGCAAATATTACAAAAGTTGGGAAAAAAAAAAAAACCCTGAAATCTGAAACACTTCTGGTCTTAAGCATTTTGGATAAAGCACTGTCAATCTACAATATTAATATTTTCTCTTTCTGGAATATGTAAATAAGTCTTTTAAGTAGTTGTATAATATTGAAAAATCTAAATACTCATTTGCTAATTTTTAAATGGTTTAATTATTAAAAAGGAAACCAGACTAAAAATTAACTAGTTAGCAGTTAGTTTAATTCTGTATTGAAGACCTCAGAAAACTAAAATTTTCTTCACTGCATTCAATTTGGCTTCCTGAGTAAAATTAGGTTTCCTTAAGTCTAGAAACAAAAATTTGTTTCATAGAGCAGTGGGACAGTCTGCAAGTCAGATGAGATTTAGACTTTTAAAGTAACTGAAACCTTCATAAGGATTTAGAATAACAGCATGAACAGTTTTGAGTTGACGGGTTAGAGGGAAAGAAAGTGGTAAAGCCCCATAAATTATATATAAATCCTATTTAAATGTACAACTTTTTTTCAAAGGGGCCATAATCTCCCAAAGTTAAAAAGTTTTAAGTACTTAAAAATAAAGGAATTACAAAATGAAAAATATTTTGGCTAATTATAAGTTAAATATCATATATTTGATAAAATATAAACTTCAAAAATTGAAAAAAATCTTGAAGTATTTTAAGGATAAATTTATAAGGTTTACTATTTTGTCAAATTATTTAAATTTTCTTGAGCTATTATTTCCACCTTACATTTCAAATAAACCATAGTGAATGAAAGATACTTCTAACATGTTAAAAACAAATTAATTTTCAATCTGGTATACTTTACCCAAGTTCAGATAACAAAATTAAAATGCTGTCTTTTTAATAAAATGTTTATTAACATTTACCTATTGTCTAAATATGGTACGACTTTGCAAACTAAACCAGGTTTTTATATTCTTCACATTTTATCTCATATAGGCTTAGAGTTAACAAAATCATTTTCCCTTTTAAATAAATTTCATAACACAGAGTCTACATAAACAAAAAAAAGTGATATTACATTACATGAGTTCTTTATAAATCTCTCATTTACCAATAATAGATAATAATAGGCCATAAGTTCAAAATATATCATTCTTAAAATGTTAACCTGCTTAATTTTACCACTTTAATCTCTTATTTTAATCTTAAATATTTTTCTTTGGGGGCCGTAGGAGGCAAGGAAAAGGAGGTGGAAGAGGAGTTTAGGATGTTCTGGGAGAATTCCTATTCAGAGGTAATGGAGACATTTGCTTTAGCTGAATTTCCTCTCACCCAGAATTACTGCGAGTGGTGTTGATTCACTTACTGCTTCTGCTCAGTGGAAGGAAGTCCACCCTCAAAGGATCTTTCTGAATTTGTTCTCTCTTCTTCCTGTGTTTTCTTTCCTTTCATTTTAGCTTAAACTTCAGAGTAAGATCTTAATTTTTAATTTCTTAGTATTTATGCTTATAACGTAAGGTCCTGAAATGAAAAGACTAAGATGCTTCCATTCTGGACTGTCTTATAAGCCACACTCACTCAGAACACAACTTCCCCAAGAGGAGACTTATTGTTGCTATTTACTAAGTCATTTGCTGCCATGTAGATGAGTGCCAGGCATCTCATTTTGAGTGACGCACAGAATCTAGCCTTATCAGTCAAGCAGACATGGACAATTATAGGAAACACATTCTATTGGGTCAAGTATGTTCAGAACTATAATTCAGACTGGGCTTAAATGTTCATAGCTGCCTTTTCCCTCTTACATTTAATAGAAAATTCTAGGCATAGCAATTCCATTTATCCTGTGTCTATCTTCATCCAAGTACTAACTCTTTCATTATACCCATAGCATACAGTTATCTGACTTGATGGTATGCAATAACCAGAGTGAATGTTCCTGTTCCCCTCTATACTTTGTACATTCTTTTACCCAATTAGAATTTTACTTTTTAAATATTTTATCATTTATTTATTTATTCATTTATTTATCTATTTATAATAGAAGGTCTCACTATGTGGTCCAGGCTGGCCTGGAACTCACTATTTAGCAACGGCTGGCTTTGAATTCACAATCCTTCCTGACTCGAGTCTCTAGAATGCTGGGATTACAGACATGTACAAACCACACCAACTCAGAATTTCACTCTTTTAAGAGACTAGAACTTTGTCTAGAAATCTTTGTTCAATACTTATTCAGCACCTAAGAAAGGTTTTGTTGTTGTTTTTGAGATGGGATCTCACTATGTTGCCCAGGCTGTTCTAGAACTCCTAGGCTCAAGTGATCCTCTTACCTCAGTCTCCTGAGAGCTGAGACTATACGTACATACCACTGTACCTGACTGAAGTAATTTTTGAAAAGGAAAAAATGGTTACAGTAAATTGTTTATCTAATTCTATCTCCCTAAACAATTTTTGGAAGGCTGAACTAAGAAATATTAATTGGTGTTCCCTCACCTCTTTCATCCCTCTTAAACTTTTTATTTTGGGTTCGTCTCATGTCTCAGTTGCATCAAACAGCTCTACAAATTGAACTGTCTGCACTTCAGAGTACAGGCTGCTACAATGAAAATATGTAACTATAAACAAATATGCATGATACCTTATAATATCCAATTTAAAATTTGAAACCAGCTATAATTACTTTTTTATTACTGTTCATTTTCTGGAAATCAAAAGAGACTATTTATAAATAACAAGGAGTTCATTTAACTCAGCCTCAAAAACAAAGAATAGCAAGAATAATTGGGATGCTACAGTATGCTCAACTTTGCCAGTCCACTGAGAAAAAAGCTACTTATTTAACCTAACGTGTTTTGAAACACAATGTGAATGAAGCAGCACACTTGACAAAACAAACTTACGTAGCTTTTCCTTCCCGAAGGAAAATGCAAGATAATGAAAACTGGAGAGTGGCAGATACAACTTTTTTAGACAATGGCTTGAATTTTAACTTGACATCAGTCTGAGTTGGCATAGGGCTTGCATACTGTTTCATATTGATGCTGCTCGTAGCAAGAGCTTTCCTTCGACCAGAAGGGGATTCCTGGAAGATAAAAATTAATTATGTAATTTAGAGGATTTTTAAAAATAGCCAAATGATATCATCAAATAATAATTGAGGACTCATGTCACCAATTCATTCTTATAACACAATAAATAAAGTTGCAATTAGGCCATATCATAGTTTTTCTATCTAAGTAAGGCAGATAAGAAATTGGAAAGAAATGATTCAGGCAGAAACAAGGAAAGCCTAGAATAATCCTAAATATCTCAGAAAAGGAAAAGCAAGGAATAAACATTAGGGGGAAAAGTCTCCAGAATTCTATGAGAAAAAGATCAAGCACAGGGCTAGGCACCAATAATACTCAACAATTGCTTTCCTTCCTTTGGTTATATTTAATGCATCCTAGTGGTACTTTTCTAAACATTTACAGTGTTTTATACAACTCCCAGAAAAGGTGACACTGCCTCTTTTTTTGCCTATTGCATCTAAATTCTATCTATACTATAATTTGAGCCTTATTTCTTCCCAAGGCCTTTTCTGATCATTCTAGCTTATGATTCTCTCCTTCCCCTGAGATACATGGAAGAAATAGCTAACCCCAGACCTCAAAATTCTTAACACAGTTATTGTCAATTCATCAAAATAGAACACAAAATCTGTTTGCTATCAAAAGTGTTTAGCAATCCATTAATAAGCCACTGTGTTCCACAACTGTCCTCTATAGAGTAATTGCCTAGGAGAATAATAAGAACAGGACAGTAAAATGTATAAGACACCACATAGATTCTGGAGAGATATGATAATAAGGCATAATCCCTGACAGTGTTCTAATGGCAAGGGGAAATTTTTAGGTGTAGGATAAATTATAATTATGTAAATTACAGGTCATATACCATTATTATTTAAGGCTGACTGATCTGGGAGTTGAAACACTTACGGCTTTATTTCTAATGTGCATGACCTTGAACAAGTCAGGAAACTTGAGCCTCAGTAACCTTACCTCTAAAATAAGGAGGGGCTAAGACAGAAACATTCAAATTCTGTAACTATCTTCTATGACATTACTCAGATTTCCAACAAAGGCAACAAAAGCTATCATTAATACTTTTGAACTATTATTTAATAAATCTTTATTTGCCCTATGAGTGACAAATTTGCCTTAAATAAGGACATACTAACTTATATAACACATTAAAACACACTTCAAAAACCTGACATTTCTGCCCAGAAGAATAAGTAAAAATGTAATGTAGCATCCCTAAAGAATACCTTGTTTTAAAATCTGGTCTTATCTGTCAGATTACACACAGCAATATTATACAAAACTATTAGTGCATGTAGATACCTTATGAATGAATTTCAAAAATGCATCAAGCACTTGAGAAGGATTTAAGCCCTCTCAGAAGAAATACTTTAGAATATGCAAATACCCTCAACTGAATCAAGTTGAACAGATGTGACTATCCCAAACAATACAAGTTTTCTTTCCCTGGTCGGTACTGTCAATCAAAGACTAAGATTAAGGTCCAAGGTTCTGACAATGTGAAAAATGAAAAAGTACGATCAGGGAGTATCAATTTATTACACTGATATGAACAATAATCTCTGATTGTACCTTTAGAATAGCTAATAAATTCTACATACAATATAGGATTTAAAAACTCTGTTTTGAAAGCATGACATACAAACTGTCACACATTATTTTCAATATTTGTTAAGCAAATCTGTTTCACATTGATCCCTTCATGTAATTATTGAATTATGTAACAAAATAATTTAAAAGATAAAAATTAAGATAATTTGGAAATAAGCATAATTTTGAAAGTTCAGTTGAAGGATAGTTCCTACAGATTCTAGAGTTTTGATAATTAAAATTTAGCCAATTTCATTTTTAGAACAAAAATTATGTAGAAAAGCTTCTCTGCTGAACTCAGGGTTAAGTATTCAGAAAAATTAGTGTCTTTGAAACAATAGATAGTAAAAGCTGTTAAATTCTAAACACATTTTATTGCACCACTTAAGCAGAGATTCTTAAACATTAGTGTCTATTAAAAAAAAATCAAATAAAACTAGGAGAGTTTGTTTAAAACATATACACACCTGGATTCCCCCCCTTCCAGATCATAAATTCATAGACCCAGAGATGGAACACCTGATTTCTAATAAATAACACATCTTTCTCCCTCTCCTCTTCTCTCTTCCTCCCTCCCTCCTGTCTCTCTCCCTTTCTCTCCTCTCTTCCACTCTCTCCTCCCTCCAGGTGATTCTGATCCAGTTAATTTAACATTGTATTTTCAGAACTACTTCCCCTAAGGAAGTTCTTATATAAAATTCTTTTAACATGAAAATCTCATATTTTTCATAACTACTCTCATCGTTATAAAAAGACAGCCTATATATTTCCATTTCTTTGAAATCCAGACTAATATATTTGGAATAGACAAACCAGGGTTCGAATATGGCACTAGCACTTACTCACTTTGGCAATTTCTTTGTGTATCTAGCCCTCAGTCTCACACTCTCAGATTGGCAAGTATTTTTAAAAACTGAACAATATCAATTACTGGTAAGAATGAAGAATAGTGAAAATGCTTTTATACTGCTGTAAGGAGTTTCAAATTGATACAGCCACTTTAGATTTTTGTTTTGTTTTTTTGTGGTACTGGGGTTTGAACTCAGGGCTTCATGTCTGTTAGGCAGGCAGGCATTCTACCCACTTGAGCCATACCTCCAGCCTGATACAACTACTTTAGAAAATAATTTGACACTACCTTATAAAGTTGTACACATCATATCTTATGACTAAGCAATTCCCATCTTAGAATACATCCTGAAGAAACTCTTGCAGCAATACATGAAAATACTAAATAGTCTTCAGCATGTAGTAGGTGCTCAATAAATACTGTGCATTAGTTTTTTAAAGACCATTTAATCTGGCTTATTACATTAATATCATAAATAATTCAATCAGGATCATCAGTCTTGAACTGAGAAAAACTTACAAATGTACAAGTCAATGCAAGATGTTTAATGTAATGTAGTTACATTATTAAAATTCACGCAAGTACCCCCTACTTTCCTATCATGCTGAAAATGAGTTTTCTACATCAATGTATTCTCACTGTGATTCAGGAGTTAACAAACATTTCCTCTGGAGACAATTATAAAAGGGAAAAGACCTTATAATAATTTGTCTAATAAGGAATGGACTGATTATAAAATGAGTAAATATATTCTAATGAGTTAGAACTTCTTTATAAATATTCTAAACATTGTAGATTTTACCAAAAAAACAAAAAAAAGCATGTAGGAAACTTTACCATTTCTCCCCTAAAATAAACATAGTATATAGCATAACAGAATTAAACAGTATAGTTAAATGGAGTATACTTTACCATATACTATAAGAAGGTGGAGAGGAATGCCTTGTCTAAGTTACTTGTTAGTTTTCTTACATAACAGCTCATCATATGCTCTTTCACTTATTATGGATTCCAAGATGAGTGAAACTAATATAAAGCCTCTTCTATGAAAATAATTGACTGACTTTCTCTATGAAAATATCATATAAACCAAACCACATGCTAGAAATGGAATTCTTTTCCTAGTAAGAAGACGGAGAAAGGGGTGAGGGTCAGAAACATACTTAGATTTTTGTGATTTTATTACACAGAATGTTCTCTGAGATTCTGTCTTCTACTAATATTTTAACTATCAGATCTCTCACGACAATGAAAATTAAACTAATGACATTATCACTTGAAATTTTTGAAAACTATGAAATATATCATATACACTAAAGAGTAAAATTTAAGTACTACTTAATGCATAATAAAATAAGTATCCTATACTCACCACCTTGCTTAAGAAATCGAACATTATCATTATCTTAAAAGCTGCATGTCCCCTCTCAAATTGTTTCTTTCTTCCAATTGGGTTACCCTTTCCCTTCACTTTATCAAAATCTATTATTGAGTATACACACTCCTAAAGAATATACTGCTGGGCTGGGTGTAGCTCAGTGGTAGAGCATTTGTCTGGCATGCACAAGGCCATGGGCTCAATCCCCAGCACCTGAAAAAACATGTATATTGCTGATGAGTGGATAAACAAAATGGGGCATATGTATACAGCAGAAAATAATTCAGTCTTTAAAAGGAATTACATTTTGACATATTCTGAGGCACATTCTCAATGTTGTATAACCACCACCACTGTCTGTTTCCAGACAGACATCCCAAGCAGAAATTCTGTTATTACACAATAACTCCCAATTCTTCCCTCCTCCCTCGTCTCTATAAATTTACGTATTAGTTATGTAAGAGGAATCATAAAATATTTGCCCTTTTGTATTTTGCTTAGCATAATGCTTAAGTTGTAAGAAAATTCCAATTAAGATTTTGATTAGAATCTCATTAAACCTACAAATCAATGTGGGTACTTTGACACAGTATTGAGTTTCCTTATTCTAAATTAGGATACTTCCTCTACATATCTACTTGGATCTTTAATGTCTCAAAGTTTTATCTTTTTCTTCACATAGGTCTTACACATAAATTTATTTCTTGGTTCTTTGTTTCTGTTGTTAGTATAAACCAAATTCTCTTTTAAATTGTATTTCTTAATTAAGTTTCTGGCATACAGAAAGGCAAATGATTTGCAAATAGATCTTGTATCTATGAGATCTTAATACTCTTGTATTAATTTTGTAATATATATTTCCTTTTGGGTTTCTATTTCAATCATACCATCTATAAAACTAGCTATATATTTTCCAATTTTTTTTGTCATACTGAAGTTTCAACTCAGAGCCTCATACTTGCCACTTGGAAGTTCTCAGTCCCTCTTTTTTCTTCAAGGTACACTAACTAGAACCTTCAGTATGATTTGAGTAGGCACAGTGAAAAGGCCATTCTTGTATTATTCTTGACCTTAAAAGGGAATACTTTGACTTTTTTTAACCTTTAAGTATCATGTTTACTGTAAGTTTCTTCCTTTTTAAATACTGCCTTTTAAAATTAAACAAGTTTTCTTCTATTATATTCACTATACAAATGGGTATTGAAATTTATTAAATGATTTTTTTCTGTATCTTTCTGGATAATTTTAAGTTTTTTATCCTTTAATCCTGATATGTGGTAAATTAAGAGAATTTCTAAAATGAAGACAAGCCCTTGCTGGGCACTGGTGGCTCATGCCTATAATCCTAGCTATTCAGGAGACAGAGATCAGAAGGATCGTGGTCCAAAGCCACAGGAACCCTCATATACTGCTGGTGGGAACACAAGCTAGTATAACCACTCTGGAAAACAATATGGAGGCTTCTTAAAAAATTAAACATAGATCTGCCATATGATCCAGCAATCCCACTCCTGGGGATATACCCAAAGGAATGCGACTCAGGTTATACCCATGTTTATTGCAGTGCTATTCACAATAGCCAAGTTATGGAAACAGCCAAGATGCCCCACTACTGATGAATGGATTAAGAAAATGTGGTATTTATACACAATGGAGTTTTACTCAGCCATGAAGAAGAATGAAATCTTATCATTCGCAAGTAAATGGATGGAACTGGAGAACATCATATTAAGCGAAGTTAGCTAGGCTCAGGTGGCCAAAAATCGTATGTTCTCCCTTATATGCAGACTTTAGACCTAAAACAAATGCAGTAATATTACTGGACATGGGTCACACACTAAGGGGAGAACACACACGAGAAATAGGGAAAGGTAGGAAATCCAAAACTTGAAAGTGTTTGATGTGTCCACTGTAGAGGAGTTAATATAGTAACCTTAAAACGACAGAGGTGACTATGGGAAGGTGACCAGGAAGTAGTGAAGAGGTCTGGTAGAGATGAATCAATTCGGGTTGTAATACACATGTGCATGGAAGCAATGCTAGGAATCTCTCTGTATAGCTATCCTTATCTAAAACCAGCAAAAATTATCTCAAACTAGATCATTGCTTATGTCTTCTCTTCAACAAAATTGGAGAAAAGGGCAGAACAGGTTCTGCCTGGAAGTGAGGGGGCTAAAGAGAGGGGGATGGGACAGGGGAGGGTTAGGGGGGAGAAATGGCCTAAACAATGTATACACATATGAATAAAACAAACAAACAAACAAAAACAAAAAAACAAAGCCAGCCCGAGCAAATAGTTCACAAGACCATATCTTTAAAAATCCCATCACAAAAAAAGGTGGAGTGGCTCAAGGTGTAGGACCTGAGTTCAAACCCCAGTACTGAAAAAAAAAGAAAAAAGAAAAGCCCACATTATTGGGAAACACCCAATAATGGGTTTGAAAAACACCCAACTATGTCATGGTATAGTGTATCCTATCTTTTCTTTTTATTAAAACATATTTCTCTATTGTTCCTAATAATTTTTGCTATAAACTGCTTCATTAAGCTTTCCAAAACAACCTTTGGTTTTGCTGATCCTTTCTAGTGATTCTTTGCTTTCTATTTCATTAGTTTCTGTTCCTCTTTATGTCTTACTTTCCTTGGTTACAGTCTGTTCTAACTCCTAAATTTTGGATAGTTCTTCTTTTGACAAGATAAGCATTTAAGACTATATAGTTCTCTAAGTTCCTGCTTCAACTGTATCTAACACAACTGCTTCAACTATGTCTCACAGATTTTATTCAAAGTACTTCTATTATTTTGTAGTTAAGTATTATTCTGTAGTCAATTTATATATAATTTTTTATATTTTATAATTTTTATCAAGTTCTTTGACTCAGAAGATGTTTAAAACTTTTTCTCAACTATACAGTTTTCCTATTTATTTTCTTATAATCAATTACTATTTAATAGCACTGGAGTCCAATTAAATTACTATTTAATTCCACATTTACAGAATGTGATCTGTATAACTGCAATTCTTCAAAATGTATTGAGACAAGCTTTATGGCCCAACCCATGATCAACTTTCATAAATATTCCTTGGATCCTTAAAAAGTATTTAACTTGTATGGATAAACTGCTGTCTACTTTTACAACAGGATCATTTATATGTAAAATCACCTGTAGCAGCCAATCATTTTATTTCCTATGATAAGGATAAATATAGCAATCAAAATGTTCAAATGTGAGATCATGGAATACTTCTAAAGCACACAAATCAAAGAATAAGTAAAGGAGCTGAGAAATTTCTCACAATCTGGGCAAAATTCCGAGTAATAAACCTTATGATAAATTCCCCTTTTCAATTCACCACCCCACCTCCTGAACATACACAAGCATTCACATAATTTTTGAGCACTTTCTTGATATTTGTAACTAAAATTCCATCATTTCTCTCAATTGGTTTGATATAACTTTAAGCTGATCTTGCTGCCCCTCCCTTTGTCCTGCAATTACTCCCAATGCAGCAACTACAATGATCCTCTTAAAGTCAGATCATAGCACTCCTTTACTAAAAAGCCCAGTGTAAAATCCAAAGACCTAGAAGGACATAGGGCTAGGAGGTCCTCGTAGGACCTAGGAGATATGGTCAGATCTCCTTGACTTTGCTCTCAGACTATGTCTTAGTGTAAGTGTCTCCCTTAGGGCCTTGCACTTGCTGTTTCTCTTAACAGGAATGTTCTTCTCATAGACATTATATGGCTAGTTCTCTCACCTCTTTCAAATCTTTTCTCAAAACTCACTTCCTCAGAGAGGCCTTCTCTGATCTCCTTCCCCAAAATCTCAACCACTCTCCTAGTATACGTATTTCAGCATCTCCTTCTTTACTTTTTTCTCCTTAGCTCATACTATCAAATATGAAAATTTTAATTATTCATTTCTCTCACTCCCCTATAAGTTCAACAAAGGTAGAAATTTTTTTTCTATTTTGTTCACCCAAGTATCCTAACTCAAGAATCACTCAATAAGTATTTGTTGAGTTGAATGAAAGAATTCTAATTCTATGACTCATTATCAAAAGTCTGAATTAGCTTTGCATCATTAGTTTCTTCCATTCAAATTTTTTTTCACATCTCTTTAAGGTACCTCCTTCTCATAAACACGTACCTTTCATAAATAAGAGAGAGAAGGATATGAGGTTTCCTAAAAGTAGAGTGACTTATAATTTAGTAATAAGAACTGTACTGTCTATCGAGCTGGGCAGAGGTTTACCTAAGCCACAAAGGGATCTAACAAGTACAAGAGACCCTAAGCGTAAAGAAGAATAGGACAAAGTAGGGATTCCTTCATCAAGTTCATATGGGGTGGGAGGAAGTGAAAGTGGTAAACAATATCAATATACCCCTAGAAACATATTCCAAAAACACTTTGTGGGAGGGAAGCCAGAGGCCAGAGGCAAAGAATTAGGAACATTATTATGGAAAGGATTCCTATTTGAATGTCCACGACTCAACACCATACACAAATTACTCTCCAACCAGAAGCCATAGACTTCTTTAGACTCTTCCTCCTCCTCCTTTTGACATTTAACCCCCTCTTATTTTAGTAATGTCTCTTGTAAACAGCATATTGCCAGAGAAAGAAATTTGACCCAGTCTGATAATCACTGACTTTTACCTGGACAGTTTAGATCAAGACTTCTCAAACGTTTTGTCTTGGCCCTTTTGACATGCTTTAATTGAGATATCTAAACAGTTTTTGTTTATGTAGGTTATATCTACATAATAGTTGCTCTATGAAAAATTCAAAACAAGAATCTTAGAAAATAATACAGTATGTTTGCATTATTCACAGATTTATTACATGCAGTTTTGACCAAGCATGTTCAAAAAATAAATTAAAAAGCAAAATAAATTTCAAAAGCAAAAGTTTTTTTTTCAAAAGTAAAAGTTTTAAACTCCACATATTATTACACAGTCTGTCCAGTCCCTTGGTTGTGTTTAAATCATTGTATATAATTTGCTGAGAGTTTTCTGTCCTTAGTTTTGTGAAAACCTGCCTCCCCAAAAGCAAATGATGACCAAAATCAAGGTTAAAAGTTATGGTAATCCTCTCAGCCAAAAAAAAAAAAGGGGGGGGGACGACATGTAATGTACTTAATTTTAAGTGATAAAGTAAAAATTTTAGATTTGTTGATAGATGGCATATTTTTAGCACAAGTTGGGCAAACCTTATGGGAAAAATGAATCAAGCATCCACAACACAGTATTGAACTCTATGCATCCTGAGCATTTGTGGGTTTTACTCAACAGTGGTCTCCTTGCAACCATTTAGGTAGATCCCTAAGGATCTACTTTAAATTCATGTTAACATGTTTTTCTGAAGAATAAATATACTTTCTATACAAAACAACTTAAAAAGCATGTTTCTCTTTTTACATTTTTGCAAATTCAATGTCTTTTGGCCTCTCTAAAATCTTTTGAATGTCTGGTTTAGAAGACAGCTCTACTGCCATATTCAATCTATGATATGTTTTTGGTTAAAGTATATGAAGAAAAGCAAGTCTCACACAGATAGGTAGTCAAAAAAGACAGGAATATTTTAATAACCTTTTTAGATAATCTTGGGTCTTCATATTTGGTACTATACCCAAAACCCTACAAGTAGTACTTTCTTAAAGGTTAATGATAATGCAGAATCTAAAACTTACTAATGAACTTCTTAAACTCCATTAAATTAAAATTCATTGTTCTATCACACACACTGAATTGATCTTTTTATATGCATGATTTTATAATCTTATATGTTGGTCATATGGAAATACCATACATCCAACAACTTCTAGTAACACATTTCATTATTCAATACCAAAACAAATCATATTTTTATATAACTATCTATTCCATCAGAAAAACCTTTAAACTTAAGGTAATGGGTTTTTCAAAACTATAATTTTCCACTGAAAGATTAAATTTTATCTTCGACAATATATAATTTTAGTTGCCTACTTTTAAGTGGTTAGTTCACTTTGTTCAGTTTAAAAAACAAAACAAAAAAAGCTTGCCAATGCTGAATAACCTTGTTTGCATGTCAGTTACTTTTTTCAAGTAACAACAGTGGTTCCAGGAAAAAAGTGGCTACTTTAGTTTACAACTCAAATAATAGCATAAGTGCTTTTTCTCAACTAACTTTTTCTTTTGTAACACAGCATTAATACTTTATGCATGCTTCTCATTTTGTCACAGAGCATATTAAAAAGACAAGTACTCAAATGTTGAAATTTAACCCTTACTCAGAAGATACAACTCTGGAGTCTTGGCTTAATGCAAAGAGGGGTTCTTATTAGAGCTTCTGGCAAAGAGAAAGAAAAATGCTAAACTTCTCCTGCATCTCCAGGCAGAGATAAAAGCAGTAAATCGTGAGTTTAATAGAAGCCCTCAGTGAGAAAGCTTTGACAAATGAATATCATCCAGTCTGTTTGTTTTCAATTATTACTACTACTGTTTTATGTTTTGGCTTCTATGAGTGTCATTTCAGGAATACATTTAAAAAACATAATTGTCTTCATATTTTACCTGTGGTTTTAGTTGTACTTAAATAGGGCTTACTATACTATCTAGTTTGTCTCATTGCTAGAAACAGAATTTTTTATTTCAGTTTTATAGAAACAGAATTGAATATTTTGATAAACAACCATCACAACAAAGTTTACCTGCCTCACATTGGCCTAAATGTTTCAATTTAGTAACTCTTAAAACTTACCAAGATTGCTTGAAGCCAGGTGTGGTGATAGTGGCACACATTTATAATCTTAGTACTCAGGAAGCTGAAACAGGAGGCTCTTGAGTTCAAGGCAGACTGGTGAGTTTGAGACAAGCCTGGGCTACGCAGAGAAACCCTGCCTCAAACGACATAAAACAACAACTACAATAATATTAACAGCAAAAAAGGAACAAACAAAAAAAGATTGAAACTTATTTTACTGGAATTCTCTAGATGTGCACTTGTGATCATCAATGAAACCATGTCATACTCTTTATTTTGTCTGTTTAGAGCTATACTTTAACATCGCCATAAGCCGGTAGTAAATGCCTAATGATACATCACTGTTTGTGGCACACACCTCTCTACCGTCTCATAGTCTAAAGCCAGATTCTATTCATTTCCTTGTTTTGTTCTGAATAGTACTGAATCAAGGCCAAGAAATAAAAGCAACAGGTAACTAGAATTCTGAGCAGCATTCTAAGAACATATGACTAGATTAATGATGGTCTTAAAAGCTTCAGTTTTTAGATCTTGCTCTCTGTCTCATGATTACTTAAATTATTTTGCAATGTAATATGTATAAATATCAGTACTCTCTACTGACTCAAGAAGTAAAACTGTCCAATGAGACAAGGAGTTTGAAGATACTTTAGAAGTTTCTTAATCCAACCTATCACCCCAAATGCAAGGACACCTTATACTGTATCTAACAGGGAGTTTCTCAATACTTTTCTTTCAAATTCCATCTAAACACTCCCAAAACTTCACTATTTCTGAAACAAAATAATCTGGGGTACGCTACAATATCAAGACCAACAATTTTGCTTTATTTATTCTATAAATGGTTATTGAGAGTTTATTATATGTCTTGCATTCATTCATTTAGCTGTGATAACACTTTAAACCTTATTCTGAAATGATAAAGTCAATCTGGAAGTCAAACAGTTCCAACTTTTTCAAAATCGTGATGCTGGTCCTTTCAACTGTCACAGTGAAACATTTCTCAGGCCATGCTGAAAAGACCTTTGCTTCATCAGCAGACCAAAATAAAATACTACAGAATTTAATTTGAAATTCATGGAGCAATTAAATGCTAAAGTAGACATGTCACAGGGAGCTCTCTCAACCACAAAGACTTAATTAGAAACCATATCAGCTAAAATAACCAAGTTAGATGGTCGGATGAAAAGAGTTTAGTAGCACAAATGTAAATAAAAAGAATCAAAATTTAAATCTCTGTTTAGATATGTACTCAAAAGCACTAATAAAAATTGTTGTATTGATTTTGTAATAAAATCTAACTTTCCTTTTAAAAATTCCAAATTAAAAAAAAACATTCTTTCTCTGAGGGAAACTCCACATAGCATAAAAATACAAGTTAAAGTATTTAGGTCAAAGTTCTAAGTGGGTTGTATGCTGTCCAAATTGGAAAGAAAAAAAAAAATGACCTTAATGTCAAGTCCACTGTAAAATTGCTAAAGGGCAAGTTTATATCTACCCTTTCCCCTGAAACCTTAATGAAAATGACAAAAAATTTACTTACACTATTCCATGAAGCAGTTTAATCTTAAACAAGAAACTAAATTGGCAGATTTTAAAAATTAGTTTCCACTAGATGTACTAAGAGATATATAATCATCTGTTCCTTTGAAAAAGACCTGGTATTCAAGGATTTATATCTCTCAAGAGCAGGGCTCAAATCACTCACAAATTTTCATAGACTGAGCTCAAAATCTAAGCACTCAAATGTCACTGTTCATTTTCACCATGTCATAAACACAACATAGTCAAACTGAGCTTATCTCTTCCCCATAAGCTGTTTCTTCCCTTAGTTTTTCATTTCATTCAATCATACCACCATCTATCAAGCCTCTTCATTCCAGGATTCATCAAACCAAACTGGTTCATGACCACTGAATATATTTTTATGTTTATTGTTCATCTGAATTTTCTCTTTTGTAAAACTGATCATATCCTTTGTGCACTTATCTATTTGGATCTTAGTGTTTCTTTTTTCAAAAAGACTTCTAAAGCTCTTTAATAAGGAAAATATTAAGCTTTTGCTTGCCATTTTTGTTGGTTATATGCTTAATATTTTGTCCCTTACTTTCATGATTTCTAAAACTTTTTTTTCATTACATAAGTAATGGGACTTCCAGTTTCAGGTTCCATTCCTAAGGAGCTTTGAAATCATCACTCTGTCCTAACAATAAGTAAAAGCTGAACAAACTGAAAAATCAACAGTTCTTCTTAGATCTGTAAGAAAAGTGGTGTCATGGGGCAAACTGATGCCCCCTAAATTGTAGAGACAGATAAAAAGAATTATAACATTCTAGAGCAGAAACCTCCTTGGGAACTGGTGCTAAGGGAGGAAACGCTAAACTGTAATTGAAGAACTGCTGGAGGCTAAATATGAACAAATCCAAGAATTAATATTCTAGAGGGACCCAGTCATAGTGGTCACCCCAGGCTACTTAAGTTTTACCTACAGGTGCTTGATCAGGTTCCTACTGTAACTACTACAGAAAAATCACTTGTGCTTTCAGCAGAGGGGGAAAAAGAACCAATGTGAAGTACAGCAGAGTAATTCTGTGTTCTTGTCAAGGTCTACCATAAAGACAAACTAACTGTTTAACTACAGCCTAACCTGCTGGGATTTTATCAGAACCTAACTGATATGGGGGAAGAGAAATACCCAACCTTGCTAGCCCACTACCACAGTCCTGTCCCACCTAAGAAGGGAGAAAAAAATATATAAGAAACATTTGTGAAATTCACAATCAGAGGCACAGGCTCACTAAAAGACTGAGACCTCATTACAGGAATAATATTTTGCCTCCTCCACACCTTACCACATTACTCAAAGGTCACCTATAGCAATTCCTTTTACCTAGTACATCAAGCCCTGCTATCAAGAAAAGTTACAAGGATACTAAAAGGTATACAGAGAGAGAGAGAGAGAGAGAGAGAGAGAGACAGAAAGTAGTCTGAAGAAGCAAGTATTAGACCAGACTCAGATATGGAAGGCATGTTAGAATTATCAGACCAGGAATTAAAAACAGCTAAAATTAACATGCTAAGGGTTCAAATGGATAAAGGAACCAGTATGCAGGACAGGATGAGCATAATAAGCAATGAGATGGCCATTCTAAGAAAGAACCATTACTTGTGTAATAAGAACATTTTTGTAATAGAAAAGAAGAATGTATTTGATGGGCTTATTAACAGACACAGCTGAGGGAAATAAAACAAAACAAAAACTCCGAGCTTTAATATATGCTAGTAGAAACTTCCAAAATTGAAAGCAAAACAGAATAAATAAAAGTCTAAAAAAATAAACCCAGAACAGAAAAGCCAAGGACTGTGGGACAACTACAAAAGGGTTGGTAATATCAGAAGGAGAGAAAAGAATAGAAACAATACCTGAAACAATAATGACTGAGAATTTCTACAAATTAATGTCAAACACCAAACCCACTGATCTAGGAAGCTCAAAAAACATCAAGGAGGATAAAGGACAAAAAATCCTATACCTAGGCGCATTATTTTCAAACTACAGAAAAGCAAAAATTGGGCTGTTGGGTGTGGTTCTGTGATACAGCACATGCTTAACATACATGAGGTCCTAGGTCCAATCCTTAACACCAAGGGGAAAAAAAGTCAAAGATAAAGACAACAATCATGAAAAGACAACAGGGGTGTAGAAGAACTACCTCATCTTCAGAACAAAGACAAGATTTATACCCACTTTTATTCAGAAACCGTGCAAGCAAGAAGAGGGTGGAAATATTTAAGTGTTGAAAGAAAAAAAAAAAAACCAACAACAAGTCAGTGCTCTGGGAAATTATTCTTCAAAACTGAAGAAGAAGAAGAAAAAAGACTTTCTCAGACAAACAAAAATTAAGGGACTATTTGTCAATGTACTTTCCTTGTAAATGTTAAAAGGTCTTCACAGAGAAGGAAAATAGTATTGGACAGGAACTTAAATCTATATAAAGAAGAGTACCAAACAAGGAATAAGTGAAGATAAAATAAACCTTTTTATTTTTCTATTCTTATTTATTTTGGCAGTACAGGGGTTTGAACCCAGGTCCTCACACTTCCTAGGCAGGCACTCTACCGCTTGTACCACACTTCTAAACCTTATTTTTCTTATTCTTAATTGATCTAACAGATAACAGTTTATTCAAAATAGTAATAGCAATACTATTACCAATTATGTATCCTTACATGTGTATATGTGTATGCTCATATATAAGGTACACACACTACCTGTGAAGCAGTGCAGTGTTACTTTTAGAGTGGGCTTAATTGGTTACAAATGTGTATTGCAAACTCTGAAGCTATCATTACAATACAATTTAAAAAATAACTAACTGATATGCTAAGAAAGGAAAGAAAACATAATCATATAAAATTCTCAATTCTCAACTAGTACCACAAAAGGCAGAAATGGAAGACAAAATGGAACACAGGACCGAGCATGGGGGGAGGGAGGCAGAAGCAGGTACTGTGATCCTCACTACATGGGAGGCTTAGGTAGAATAATAGGGTCCATGGCTGGCCTAGGCAAAAAAGGAGACCCTAAATGAAGTAAAAATTAATTAATTAATGAATTAATTAATTAATTAAAGGGGGGGAGAGGCTGGAGGCATACCTCAAGTGGTAGAGCATATGCCTAGCAAGCATGAGGCCCTGGGTTCTAAAACCCCAGTATGACCAAAAACAAAAGGAAACAGAAAAAGGGCAACAATTAGAAAACAGTAACAAATAAATTAGATATTAATCCAAGCATATAATCACTTAATGCTATAAAATGTACCAATTAAAATTCAGAGATTGTCAGAGTAAATAAAAAAATTTGAACATAGAAAGCCTGGCTCTGGCTGAGAGTAGTGGCTCAAGGCTGTAAAAATCCTAGCTACCCAGGAAGCAGAGATTGGGAGGATCACAGTTTGAAGCCAGCCCCAGCAAAAATGTTACAAGACCCCATCTCAACTAATGACTTAGCACCTGCCTGTTAAATCAGCTATGTGGGGATATGGAGAAGCACAAATAGGATGATCGTAGTGTAGGCTGGCCAAGCATAAAGCAAGACCCTACCTCAAAAGTAACCGATACAAAAAGAGCTGGTTCAAATGGTAATGTGCTTGCCTAGCAAGTGTGGGACCCTGAGTTCGACCCCCAGTCCTGAAAAAAAAAACCTGGGAAATATCTGCAAAAAATATAATAAGCAATGTACAGAATACCTAAAGATCTACAATGAATAAGAAAAATGCAATCATTTCAATTGAAAATTAGCAATGAGTACGCATGGGCAATTCAGAGAAAAATGTAAGTGGCTAATAAACATGTAACAGATGCTCAACATCACTAGTTCAGGGAAATACAAATTATGATGATAATAGGATAGTATTTTCACTCAACACAATAACAAAAATCAAAGTCTGTTAATATCCAGTATTGGTGAGTGTGTGGAAAACAGGCTTTTCAATCACTGTTGGTGGGAATATAAACAGCTACAGGTTATAATAAGGATATTCATTTAGCATTATAACTATCTAAATAAAACAAATGTCCTTTTGATTGAATAGTTCTATTTCTGCGAACCTATCATGCAAGTATGCATAAATTCTAAATGCAGTACTATTCATACCACCACCAAGTAAAATGGAAACAGTATTAACATCCACCACTTAACCCATTATGGTACATCCATCTGCACTATGGAAAACTGTTCAGCAATTATATACTGTAGTGTAAGAAAAGAAAGTCATGAAACAGAAACCTAACAACATTCAATGTGTATGTGTTATTTCATGAAAAAAATGTCTAGAAGAGTTGGGGAGGATTTCATTTTTTACTTTATATATTTTTTTATTGTTTATCTTTTACAATAACCACCTATTTTATATCTAATATCATCTATTCTTCTTTAACACTTGTGAATTTTTTTTAAAAAACCATATATGTATGGGGAGATGGGTGCAACAGATACTAAGGTGGGAGAAAAATAATTTAAACTAAGACAAGTTTTCTCAGCATTTTGCACTGAATAATTATTTTGTTGTGGGTGGCTTGCCCATGCACCGGGGGGTGTTTAGCTGCATTCCAGGCCTCTACCCACTAGATTTCAGCAGCACACCCTGATTATCTTCTAAAATGTTATGACAATCAAAAATATCTTCAGACATTTCCAGATGTTCCATAAGGGACAAAAATGTCCCACACCTTACCCACCACTATATATTCATTGAGAATCACGGAATTATGGTATCAAATATTCTGAGAGGCTTCCCCTAGTTCCTCAGCCAGAGTCAGATAGAATTCCTGGCATCTGACCCCACATGTCAATTATTGCTTCTGTTTCCTTGTTTGTCTCTATAAGACTGAGAGCCTCTTCTAGGCAGGTGTTCAGTTGGGTTAGTGAGTTATCCATTGGGTCAAGTTCCTCATAGTGCAGAAGAGGACAAGCTATCAGCAACACTTGAAATCTTGGCTAAAAGACAGAGTTCTGTTATCTCACCTGGGCTGATGGAGTGGCTCAAGTTAAAAACACAACACCGCAAAAAAAAAAAAAAAATTTAACAAGCACCCCCCAGATGATTCTGCTTAATAAAGCTTGAAAAATATATTGACGTTTAATACAATTTCTGCACACAGCAGGTGCTTAATAATTTTTAAATGAATGAATTTTATTCTATGAAGATAGTGAGTAAAATGGTCACCAGTTAAGAAATATACAGCTAACCAACTTGCTTGTGAAATTCAAATATATGAACTCTATGAGCTAAAAAGGGCTATAACAAAACAATTTAATTATGCTACTTAATAACAGATATGTAAACATGATTCTAAGTATTAGTAATAAATTCACTAAGAGTTGTATGAAGAAAATTAAAAGTCAGACCTATCCCTCAATTCTCTGATGAAGAAAAAAGTATCAGCAAATAAAAGAGCTGATCATGTGTGTTTCTGAGTTGATTGTGAATTTTGGAACAGATTTTACCATAGGGCTATAGGGTGATTACCTGAACAATGGCAATTACAATACTTCTACTATTTCAATTAATTAAGAACAGCCCTGTTTATGATGTCTTTAATATGTATCTTCTTTGAGTATAGATAATGTGATTGACATGAATGTGTCAGTTAAGCTTCAATTCCAGAGACAGTTTTCCCAATTGAGGAACCATATGAAAGCCACAAAGTGTACTGTTTAGACCAAGATGAATGTTACAAATGGGATTTTGTTGCTAATTAAAATATCAGAGAATTGTGAGTTCAGTAAAATATTTCATAGTTATTCTCCACTTTTGAATAAACTAGTCATAGATTATATGTATATCTAGTCACTGATTTAGGAGCATTTCTGGTTGCCTGATGTTAACTAAAATGCCATCTGAATCTTATCTTGCAAATACTGTGTATCAAATCAGGTTCTACTGAACCTTTCACACAAGGTGATGGTTGAAATACCTAAAGTGAGAGAGTGTTCAAAGCTTCCTTCATACACCTTATATAACAGTTTGTAATAAATTGCTTTGTGTCTTCATGCTAATGATGTTTGCTTAAAAATATGTACATGTGACAGAATGTGGTAATTTCTTTATTATCTTACAGTAAGGATCCAGAGAAATATCTTTATTATTATTATTATTGTTATTATTATGCTGGGTGGGGTACATTGAAGTATTTATAAAAGTTTTTATAATGTATCAAATATAACATACTTGATATCTCTAAAAATCTCAGTGGCCACCATTGCCAAAAACAAATGAAAAAAAAAACCCTAAAATTTTAAAACGTAATCAGCCAAGTTTAAGTCACTTCACAACAACCACATCTATATGTTTTTCCCTAGAGATATAGTTTAGATAGTCTGGACAACTGCCAAATAAAAACATAATCCAATGGTCTTTAAAACCTCTTAACCAGAAAATCTTAGGATAGAATCCTGGATTTTTATATCCTGTGCTGCTAAAAATCACCCTCGCGCTATTAAAAATATTTTCTGTTACTAACTTTAAACAATCACTACAGATTTGACATCACAAATAACATTAAAGAAAGTTAAATGAAAAGTTGGGTTATCTACTGCCCTAGACATACTATAACAAAATCACTAGGTAGATAATTTTTCAAGGACACAAGAATACATGAGGACAATCTGGAGTTAAAGCATCACACACACGCTTCAAAATTCAAATATCATCATTGCTATCACTATAAAAAGAACAAGAGACATTCAGTTTGTGCAAAGAAGCGGAGAATAAGTGAAAGACCCAATTATGGGCTGAACATGACTGGCATAAAAACTACTGAACACTTGAGTTTTCTTAGGTTACAGATAGCACTTTTCACCTTTATGTGATGAAACAGCACTTTTGCATTCTATGATATGGTACTATTTTAATGTTGTAGCTACAGTGCTTGAATTTGAATATGGTAGTTTCTAAAGGACATATGGTAGCCTTACGGAAGTTTCATCTTCTCCTCCAGACAGCTAAGGCAATTTATTTATGGATGTATGGCCAACTTCAAAACCATCTGAAGGGTGGGCATAGTGGCACATGCTGGTATCCTAGCACTTGGGAGGGAAGTGGAGGCAGGAGGATTGCTGAGCTCGAGGCCAGCCTGGGCTAGCCAAACCTGTGGTACATAGTGAGACTCTGTCTCAAAAAATAAACAACAAAA
The DNA here is from genome assembly GCF_047511655.1 of Castor canadensis. NCBI lineage: Eukaryota > Metazoa > Chordata > Mammalia > Rodentia > Castoridae > Castor > Castor canadensis. Next base: position 54,421,821 of record NC_133397.1, on the reverse strand, counting down.
GTCCAAAAGCAAAAACAAAGCTACCAGAAGAATATGTGTTAAAGTACCATTATTAGAATACATACTTCTTTTCTTGAACTTTTAGATTATGGTCCCATAGAACATGATTTTCACAAATATTTACTTGCTTTTGAACCGAGTGAATTGGGCGCTTCTTAGTTATTTTGCCCCTAGAGGTAAGCAAAAAAACATGAAAGGTGAGGATATGGAGGTATCCAGGTCCTCATACTTAATAGTTTCCAATATAATTATATACTTAAATAATTTTGATAGCACTGAGCTCACTGCAGGGAAATTTGAAAGATTTTCTTTCTTTAGATTAAAAAAAATCACACAGATAATTGCCATAGCTTTCTGTGATGTTTTAGGTACAGCCTTGCCTAAGAGCAGGAAGGCAGGCAGGTGATTTCTTAAAGTATTTTTCAGCTCCAGGGTGATAAAAATATCTAAAACTTTCTAAAGTTGAAAAGGCATAATTAACCATTAAAATTTAAAACTGAACAGTCATACACACTTCCAGTACAATTTGCTAAAATACAGTGCAAATAAAGGGAGCAGTATAAAGATCAATTAGTATTTTCAACTAAAAGTCAGCAAATAGTGTTAAAATAGGACTCAATACTTCGAATTACTATGATTTTCAAGTAAAAATCAGTAGGCAATGTTAAAATGAAAAATTCAATACTTCAAATCACTACCATTTCAAATGAGTAATTTACTTGGCTATGGGAACTTCTTCAAAAAGCAATGTGAATAGCATGATTTGTATATCTATTAAACAGCGCCACAGAAGCTCAGTAGTAGAAATGGGAGAGTGCTTAGCATGTACAAGGCCCTGGGTCCAATCCCCAGCACCAGAAAAAAAAAAAAAAAAAAGAGTTGTGTAAGCTCTTCAATGCTAATCATAGAGTTCTTTCCTTTTCAAGCATTTAATATGAAAGTTTGAAAACTATAGAAGAGACTTTTTTTCTATAGTGGCAATAAATAATTCTGAGGATTTTTCAACTGTAATTGCTGCTTAAGCCAAATAAAAAAAATAACACAACTAATGATGATTTACCATGTGTCAGACACTGTCTTAAGCATATATGGTAATGCAGAACACTTCTATGAAGTACACATGCTATTATCCTCATTTACAGATAAGCAAATTGAGGTACAGAGAGGTTCACTGATCACACAGGGTCTATATTCTTAAATACCACAACAACTATATTAAAGTGTCCCTAAGGGCCAGGCATGGTGGTTCACACCTATAATCCCAGCTACTTGGGAGGTGAAGATAGGAGAATCACAGTTTGAGGCTGGCTTGGGCAAAATAAAGCTAGTGAGACCCTCTCTGAGAATTAAAGCAAAAAAAGCTGAGGGCATGGGTCAAGTGGTAGAGTGATTGCCTAGTAAGCAAAAGGCCCTGAGTTCAAACCCCAGTACTAAAGGAAAATAAAAGTGTCCTAAAGAGGCAAACAACTGGCAGCAGCTGATAGTGTACAAAGAAATAAAAATTGAGATTTTTAAAGATATTTAATTTTCTATGAAAGAAAAGTTGCCTTTCAATTCTACTTACATCTCTTTCCTTGTTTCCATATATTTCTGACACTACTGAGAGAAAAAATGATCTGTTTCCATATCATTTGACCTAACAACATTCAGAAAATGAATGACCATTTTTATCATAAGCTTTGTTACTTACTCCAAGATAATTATTTATTTCATCGGCATTAACATCTTGTTAACTAGGTGAGGCTGGTGTTATCACCCCTGCTTACAGATGACGAAGGAAATTTATGCTCAAAAAGTTTAAACTTGCAGCTGGTACCAGTGGTTCATGCCTGCAATCCTAGCTACTTGGGAGGCTGAAATCGGGAGGATCATGGTTCAAGGCCAGCCCAGGCAAATGATTCTTGAGACCCCATTTCTAAAATAACCAGAGCAAAATGGACTGGAGGTGTGGCTCAAGCAGTAGAGCACCTGCTTTGCAAGTGCAAAGCCCTGAGTTCAAACCCCAGGTCCCCCCACAAAAAAAAAAAAAGTTTAAACTTACTATGAGTTTATCGAAAAATATCTTCGTTTAAATCCTATCCTCAGTTCTAAAATTGTTTTCACTGGCAGTTTTTTTGTTGTTGTTTACTTATTTTTCATAAAGATGTAGGCCAAAAGTTCATGTCTGGGTATCCTCCACCTATTATTAATAGGCAAAAGGGTGCTGTACTGAAGTAAATGAAATAACTTGGTCCTTCATGTACTACACTAGTATAGCAGCACACCTGGCTGACATGTTTTTGTTTGGTCGTTAACATAGTAACTATAATAACTACCTAAAAAGGTAGTATTTTTGAAAAACAAACCTTTAAGTAGACTTTTATTGGGAGAACCTTCTAGCAAGAGTTGCTTCAAGTTAACTATTGATAAAAATTTCAGTTCAGTTTCTTTTGCTTTTATGCAGCTACTATCATTCTATGAGAACAGCTTTCTGCCAATCAAACTGTGCCCATGGGGCTGAGATGTGTCTGGTGTGGCAGCCTATGTGCTGTTGCTTGTTAAAATACAAGCAACAACAACCACTACCAGGTTACTGCACGCAAAATGATCTGACACAAAAGCCATACATAGCTAAAAGTCAAACTGTAAGCAGTTATTTTAATCACTTCTTTTGAATATAAGCAGAAAATTGTATTTTATATCTACATGTTCATATTCTAGCAGTTAGAACAAGTTCACTGCATAGGACAAAAAAATGATCATTTAGTTAGGTTTTTCTAAATGCTTGTCCTTTTTAAGAAGAGAATAGGATCATTTCACAGCGCCTCAAAGTTTCACAGACAAGGTTTTTGTTTTGTTTTGTTTTTAAAGAATGCATGTGCTTATTTCCAGAGTAGAGAGAACTTAGAAGAGAAAGGAAAAGATCTGCTTCTACCTGTTCTTCAAAATTAAAAACAATTTAGAAGTCAAGGAGGAAGATATTTGAGAAAGTTAAAATTTTAAACTTCAGTAAACCCATAACAAACAACATGCAATCCTAAGGTTTTAATTTAACAAAGTTTTAAAGAAGATTCAGTAACATGAAATGCATGAAAGTGCCTGGGATATGGTATATGCTATAGAAGTCAAAGTATTAAAATGAATTGGAACTCTAAACAAAGATTCATGATTAAGACTTTACATTTAAAACAATGAAAATTCTAAGTTTTATATAGGAAAAAATGAGATATAGTAAAACATTTACAGCATATTTCCTCTATACTTAAAAACTATCAATGTATATGATTAAATAAAAAGGGTACAGAATATTATTATTTTGCTCTTATTGTGTATTAAAAGGTAACATGTATTTCTGGAGATAGACAAAGGAAACATAACAGTAAGTTCCCTAAGTAACAAGGACAAAATACAAAGACAGAATTACTTTTATTCTTTTACACTAGTTCTTTAAAATAAAACTTTGGCCACCTCTCACTTTTTCAATTTAAAAGTTAATTCTTAAAATTAATTATGAAATTTAAAAATAGAGAATTTTTTCATTTTCCTGTTTTACTACCAAAAGTATAGTGAAATTTAAAAACTAATTCCAGAAAAAACTCAAGTTTATACAAAACTTTTAAAAAGACAATAGATTATCTAATATATAATTTTTTAATGCAACAGACTTACCATTTCTTTATTTATTTTTATTCCCCTAAATTTCACCATTCTCCACTTGGCACTAGATACAGTTTTTTAATTCATAGTAATAGTATGGGTAGCTGCAGTGTCAGAAATCAAATTTCACGGTCATTTACATTATATTACTGCCTTGTGTATTTTTTTAAACAGCTTCAAATTTCTTAGACATTTAAAGTTTCTTGAGATAATTCTTATTTTGGTGTTTTAGAAGTAGTTCATGCATTTTAAAAGGGAAAAATATTCTCTACACATAAAAAATGTAAAAAAGGAAAATATTTCAAGGTCATGTCAACTTAAAAGGCAAAATTCAATTATTTTAAATAGGTTGATCAGTTCTTTATTGTTTAAACTATTAATGATTTAAAAACAGCCTAAAGACAGAGAAACATAGGAATAAAATTATCACTGCTTCATTTAAAATCATGAATGATACTAATTCCTTTGGAAAATAATACCATAAAATACGTATTTTACAAATTACATGATAAAGAGAAAAGAAAAAAAAAAAAAAGGCATGGCAGCTCATGGCTGTAACCTCAGCTACAGAAGAATCACAGTTCAAGGCCAGCCTGGGCAAAAAGTTAGCAAGACCCCATCGCAAAAAAGCAAGCTAGGCGTGTGGCACACATATCCCAGCTATGCAGGAGATATAGATAGGAGGATGGAAGTCTAGGCCTGCCTAGGTAAAAACAAAAGCCCATTCTAAAAACAAAAGTCAAAAAGGATGGAATGTGGTTCAAGTAGTAAACCACCTGCCTAGCAAGCATGAGGCTCTGAGTTCAAACTTCAGTACTACAAAAAAAACCTTATCAATATGTACTATGTATTATGTATTCTGTAAAGGGGGAAGACTCTAACATAGATACTGGAATGACTGAATGAAAAAAAAATGAACCAGTAGCACAAAAAAAAAAAAAAAAAAAAAGAGGAAGGAAGGAAATTAATTTGGGCTGGAGGCATGGCTCAAGTGGTAGAGTGCTTGCCTAGCAAGCATGAAGCCCTGAGTTCAAACTCAAAAACTACAATCAATAAATCAATATGCATATTTATGTTTAACTCCTAAATTGGCAAAAACAACAATAAATCATACTAATTATCCTACGGGAGGTATCAGATCCTTAAGGCATACTTGGGCTACCTCAAAAGGCAAGGCCTTTCACATCCTGGAATATTTTTCCATTTATAGATTGCATGACAATCAGAAAGAAACTTAATGATAACCTAGTAGTGCTGATCCATAACCTAATAACCCTATTCTGAAGGCAGGAATTCTGACTTAATTACCTATATACAATTGACTTTATAAAGTAACAGAAGTTAACAAAGGTAATTCATAAAATACTGAGAAAGATGTAGGTAGTTACATGGTTTCATGTGTATTTCCAGGCAGAGTCCCAAACAAGCTGTTTAAAATGGACTAAAGTCAGCACAAGAATCTCTAGAAGTAACTGATGTATTCTAGTAAAAATAAATTCTAAAATTAAATACTGAGCTCTATTTTTACCCAGGTTACCATTTTAAGTTGGAATAATCTAGGAAAAGATGGAGGGTGGGGATGAATTATGTTGAAAGGTTTGTTGAGAAAAAGAGTAGACTGGACTAGCTGAGCCAAGAAGGGGCAGAGAGAAAAACATAGAATTTATTTCTTGTTACATTGCTTTTAAGAGCCCTTTGAGAACAAGAGAAAATTATAGAGCATAAAATCAAGTCAAATTTATACCAGGTCTGTTCTTTCCATTTTTTTAAATCAAAATTTTTCTACCAATATACTATCCACTGAGGAAGGGTAGGAAGCTTACATTTTACCAAAGACCAGTGACCCATGGCAGCAGGGGTGGGGATTAAAACAAAGCAAAACAGAAGCAATTACTTGGCCATATGTACATTTTTCTTTTTTGAGACACGATTTCATTATATAGCACAAGCTAGCCTCAAACTCACAATCTCCTACCTCAGCCTCTCCAGCGCTGGGATTAAAGAAGTGTACCACCACACCCAGCCTATACTGATACTTTTGGTAAGAGTTTCTGTATTTTAAAAAGGAAAAATATAAAATTTTCCTAATCTGAATCTATGACTTATTCAAACTTTAATACTAAAGAAGAGGCAAAGAATAGATTTTAATTAGGGAAAACAATGAAAAGAAATCAGAGAGCAGGTACAGATGGTGAATATTGGATTGCTATGTAGAAGGAAGTAGGAACAATGGGAAGCATAACGGCAGAGTGAGACTGATTCCTTGAGGAATTTTATAAGAAAGGAAGTGGACTGAAGAAATCCGCAAGGAAGCCTTATTATTTCTAAAATGTTCCAAGGTAAGCATGTGCAATCTGAATTGAAGATTCCATAAATGTTGCCTAGAATTGATAAATCATGAAATAGAAAGTACACACATAATATACAGAGTTAGAACCACAGAGAAAACCATTAGAAGAACTGGAATCTGAAGCAGTTCAAAGATGTTAGCTACTTCAAATGGAGTAGGATGGAGGTGGGTAAGGAGAGGTAGGAGCAGGTAAATAGTGATTTTCATTAAAAGTTCTTCCATACTGTTTGACTTGCTACTATGTGCCTATATCAATAAAAATTAAAACATGACTTTTAAGCTCAAAAATTATAAACAGGCTGGCCTGTGCTAAAAGTTTGGGGGTTTTTTTGCTTTTCACCTTTTTTCTAATTCCATCAAAGGATTTTGTCAAAAACAGATCTGATTTTTTTTTCTGTGTATACACACGTTAGTTATGGATGATTAATAAAGCATTCATTCTTCTATTTGCCTTGGCTGAGAACTAACTTGCATTGTGTTAAGGAAATATTTCACTTCATATGAAGAAGATATGATAAGTGTTGCTTTTTAAAATATACGTATCGTAAAAGAAAAGGTTTAATACATTTTTAGGCTCACAAACACTAAAAACATTTAAGTAAGTGGAAGTGCAGAGTTCATCCAACTTAGAAAGTAGGAAAATGCTATACTTTTTCTCTTTATCCAAAATAGGCTTTGTGAACTTATCTATTCAGCATTTCAGTTTTGATGGGATGACAAAAAGGTTATTTAAAGAAGATCTGATTTAAATGTGGCAAAACCTGTAATTTTTAAAGAAATTTAAATACTCAAGCTTTAAAAGAATGAAATTTTACCAATATAAAAAGTACTATATTACAAAAGGAGTTCCCCAAGTTTAGGTTATCTGAAAATGTGTACCCAAATTTATCCTGACACACAGTTACTTTTAAAAGTTTTTACTTTTTACAAGTACAATGTTTAGGAAACAATATTCACTTAGAGAAGTTTGCTTAATATATGAACACATAGGAAGAGTAAGTAAGAAATACAAAATGCTATCTATCCTTTCATAACTTTTACAAAATTGTTTTCTAAATCTAGAAATACTAGATACAGAAATTTAGCTTCTTGCAACTCCCAATTGATTTAAGAGTGAATGCAGGCAGTCAGTAATATGATTTGAGTCATACTGTGACTGACTTTTAGGTAGATTTTCACTAATCAGATTCACCAACACAAAGAAAAACAAAGGTGCATAGAAAAAATGCTATGGATTATTCAGAAACCAGCAACTAAAGGTCAAAAAAGTTAGTCTGTACTTGAAATCAGTTCTCTCAGATCTCATTTTATTCTAAATTGTTAATGATAGCAATCCATAAATAAAGAATTAGACATGGGATAGAAATTAGGAGTGGGGCAGGTTTAAGAAATACTGGTGGCAAATGATTTTAACATTCTAGAACTTGTCTAAAAATTTATAGTAAGCTAGACTTCAAATTCAGGGCTTAGCCTCACAGATAGTTTTTCTAACATAAATTCAGATTTCTTTTCCTCTCATTTTTCCCTCCTTCCTAACACATTTGGCAACTATTATTTCTTCAATCTAAGCTAAATTATATCCTTCTTGTACTTTCCCCCAGTGAGGAATAAAGAAACTTAGTCTTTTCTATTCCCCATCTTTCTTTAGAAGATCATATGCAGCATAGATCCATTATTTACAAAATAAGAATTAATGCCAATTTAGACTTATTCTTTTCAATTTCATGAGAGGTAATAAGACCTTCTTATTTAATTTCTGACCAAATTAAATCAAGCAATCTCAGGTGGTTCCCGTTAATTTTATTTCATTTTTACCACACCCCCCCAGTCATCACTTTCATTTTATATGATCTACTCGTTGACATGTATGTATTTAAATCTACTTCTAAACTCAACTCTGAACCTAGTCACAAAAACTCCTTGAATCAACAAGACCACTCCAAAAGCCTGAGTGAATGATGGGTTTTGTGTAATAATCTGAAGCCCTATAGATTTTCACTAAGTCAAGTCATCACTGAGTGAATTCCAAAATGAGAGTCACTGCAGCGGAAGTAGAGGTCCCCTTATAGCTTACACCTGGAAAGTAGTTCTGCCAGTGGCTAAAAGAATTCAATCACTGTGTAAATTTTTAGTTAATAAACACATTGCTCTTTTTATACATATGCAGAAGCATTAGTTCTTGCATAAAAGTCTGAAAATGACAGGCATAATGCAATTTTTAAAAAGAACATAGGAATGCTAATTATGATGTAATCTATACTAAATGCAAACAAAGAATAGCAATCTAAAAAAACATACAACATGCATATGCGTAAAACAAAAAGAACAATGCTAAATTGAAATCAGCCAACTTATTAATAAGTTAAAGATAATTTTCCTTTGTAATATTTCCAATATTGTCATTATGTCAGCTGTGTTAATAAACATCAGAATTTTTAAGGACACATTAAGTGGTATTAAACAAGTCTAAAGAACAAAAAATTACACCTGTCAATTTTGTTTGCACATTACTCCCAACACATCAGACTCACAGACTGTTACAGATGTCTTCCTCAGGAATGAAGCACATAGCAGAATTTAAATGTCTTCCTCTAAGTTTACTCAGAATTAAATCAATTGAAAATTTACAAATGTATTACATCTTGCTGGGTTTTGTAAGTCAACAACAAAAAAATACTCTTCCAACACTTAGGTAGCTGCTTAAAATTAGCAGGGAGATACAAGACTTCTACATGAAAAATTAAATAACTGGGTAAAGTTAAATTAAAAGAAAAGCCACAAGTATAGGACATGAATAGTTTTTAAACTCATTTTTAAACACTCTGTGAGGTTCTACTATTTAAAAGCATTATTCTAAGTGCACCAATTAATTATGCACAGTAAGGTATCTGTCAGTCCCAAAATAAGCAAAAATATGAGATGATTTATGAAGGAGAAAGGAATATGAACCTCTAATTTAGCTGAACTATAGGACATTACTGGCTGATGGGCAGATCTCATGTTAAGGTACAATCATTCTGTAACTCACAGAACTGGAAATACATGCCCTGTTCTTTAAACTGGCTTAGACAGCAGCATGTGTAGCACTTTAATTAACTGCAGCAATTGACATACCTTAAAGTATATACAGAGATCTAAAGTAATGTGTTGTAAGTAGTACTTGTAAGTAAATTTTAATCCAAGTTTAACCTATATATAACAATGAGAAGGGTGAGTATAATACAACCTTCAAAAATCCTGAAGCAAAAAATGCTTTATGAGCAAATTTCTAATTAGTTAACAATATGTAGAGAATAGGCATTATTGCTGAGTGTTATTTTTTGAATGCTAGGACAGAAATTTATAAATTAACATTAAAATTACCTTATCATAAAGCAGTCTCTAAATATCTAAACAACCATCAAAATATTGTTAAAGGATATTTGGTCACTATTCTTGACTAAATCATATTTCCAGACTTATTTTAATAATTTATAAATACAAAACTATTTTAATTAAGAAAATTTAAGATGGTCATTTCATATACAAAAACTGAATTAAAAATTTATCTCTTTGAAAGTTTAATTTAAACTAACAACTTTGTTACCTAACAAATGATATCATAACTTCTTTTTAAAACATTTATGCTCATATTTTTCACTAATTATATAACTGGAACTTTTCTAATGACCATCTTTTGAAATAAAACTATAACATACATAGCTTATATTATTCAATAAACTTATTTTCCAAAAATATTACCAAGACTTGCAATTATGTAAGGTTTTAAATTTTAGAATGTAGTTAATAGATGTATAAGATCTGAAGCAGGTGAACTTTTGCACTTAACTTAAATGGATAATCAAGGTGTGGCTGCTGGGTATTTCAGTCTTGTTTTGTTTTGTTCAAGTACTATCAAATAATCTACCTTAGTAAACCTGATCTTTATCAAAAATCTTAGACAACAAAATATCTTTTTTTTTTTTTTTACAAAATACCAAATTCTAGTTTTCTAATTCAATTGAATTCTGTTCTATTTGAAGCTATACAAAAGCAACACTTGAAGTCATGCTATCACAGGCATATGAATATTTAAAGCTGGTGGACAGAACCTCAGACTAGAAGTAAAGAAATGAATGAGAATGGTTTGTTACTTATTACCAATATGATGTTGGGTTAGTTTCTAAATCATGACATCTTAAGTTTCTTTATCTGTAAAATGAGGGAGGAGAACTTAATGATTTCTAAGCCTTCTTTAATTTCGAAATTTCTATGATTTAATAATCCTAATCAAGAAACTCACATCTGCATAAGGAAACTAGATTCTATAGTATAACACAATGGTAAGTTATAACTTGAAGAAAACAACAGAAATAGTAAAACATTAACATGAAATATATTAACAGTCTAAAAGCAATGTGTTCAAGATAAAACAGGACAACTGCACATAGCTCTGCTCACTTAATGATAGTATGGATACCGACACCTATAAAATAGGGTATTTCACTTACACTTCTTTCAGGAATATTTAATTTACCTGTAAAGCTAAAACTATGGACAAATGATGAAATAATTATACTAAAATACTTCAGACCTTACTTTTGAAATAGAGTTCTATTATACCCTATATAACTTACATGTAGAAACCACAAGTATTTGGAAGTGATGATCACTAAAACTGCAACACAATAAAACTGCATGTAGATAGAGCCTTATCTCTTTTAACACCACATAACCAATCATATAATACTTGTATGAATTAACATTACTTTGTGTAAAATTCTAAATGTTTAAGATTAAAATATGTCACCAACAAGAATGTGATTGATAAAATGCAACTTTAAAAAGGGAAACAACTTACTTCCTATTATTAATCTGACACAGGTATTACTGGAATTCAATTTTCTTTCAAAGGTGTGTTTTCTCAAAGAACATCTAGCTATCCATCCATTATTTTAAAAACAAAACAAACAAAAAAGCTCAACAAACCTTTGTGCTACAAATTGTTCCAGAACTCCATTTTGACATTTTTAGCAACCTGACAAACCACTCTGTTTGGTTTCTTCTGCCAATACAAATCAAGCCAAAGAGCAGTTTCTTCATTTATTTCATTCAGTGTCCCAAGCTACACTATGTCAGGGTAAAGGTCACCATTAATAATGCATGCTGTTGCTACAGTGAAAATATAAATGTTTACCTGGGACTTATTTAAAAAACTATTGAAATCTACTTGTGGCCTATAAAACTAGAAGGATTTGGGGAAACAAAGAAGTATAAAATACCTTTATCCCACCCAACTATGTTCACCGACCCAATATCATACCTCAAATGAAAGAAGGTACTTAGAAAACAAATAAGCTTTAGGTAGTTGGCAAAAGAAAGAGTTTTTTCCTAGTAGCTTTAACAATCTCATGTTTTTAAAAATGTGCAGGAGTACTACCCTGCAGGCATCTATGATAGCATCACAAGGTTTAGTGTGGGTGGCTGGATAAAGTTGGACATTGACCAGTTTTGTGTGCGCTGAAAAGGCACCAGGCTAGAAGACTGTACTCAGCGCTGGGTTATGATATTGCCAGTGCAGTGGGTTGAAAAATGTATGCATTGGCACCATATGAAACCAGGAGGCTTGCTTAAAACGTTACAGCAGTCTTGACTTTGGCAGTTGTCTTTTTAAATGATCATGAAAAGTTAAGGGTGAGATCCAAAGTCATACCTGTGAATACCAGAAGTGGTACATATTTGAGGCACTGTCTGTCCTTTATAACATTAAGTCCTGAGAAATAGAAAGCACAAAGTAGTCCTTTGGGTAGGAGGAGGTTACAAAGTTGAGAGTACCACATTTAAAAACTCAGTTAACTTGAAACTCTAACAACTTTCATGGTGGCACTTAAATTAAAACATCAGTGGATTAATTACAGATATAGATGAAGCAACTTTATAATATTTGAACATCAAGTGAAGAGCCCTGAGGTTTTTTCTCTACTAGTTAATGTTTTTGTCTTTCCAAGGTATATTTTGAACCCACCTTCTGCCTCCAGAAGTAATTTTGAATGGCTACTCAGTCTCATAGCATTCTTATTAATGGTAGCAGATAAAAGACTATTCCAAACTATCTCTTTTTAGCAACTAGATATCAAAAGGACAAGCGGTGACTTAAACATGGACAATTATGCACAGCTAGTCTCTATAGGTACATCTCTGGATCTGTCTCAATTCTTCATGAATTGAGGTATACAGCTCAGTGATAGAGCAATTGCCTAGCATTTACAAGGTCCTAGATTTGATCCTCAGTACAGGAAAACAAAACACACCAAAAAAAAGATAGCTGTTAAACAAGTAACTTTCACAGGACATGTTTTTCACAGTGACTTTTGCTACTTTCCTCATCACCACAAAATCAATTTTATCAGAGATAAAATATGACAAGATAGACTTACACATGCACAGGTGAGTGATATTTTATGATCTGTGCTACATTATATATCATCAATGGGATCATAGTACTCCTTCAACATCTACAATCAAACAAGGTACTGAAATGTTATGCTCTACTAGGTGTACATTAAATACAGGTTTCTTTTAGAGATCAAACCTATTGATGGGCCTGCAGAAATAAATACAAAGAATCTAAAAACAAAGAGAAGTAAAATAATTTCTTAATAATCAAACAGAAAATAATTGCTTTTCTTAATTCTAAGAAGGCAAAAGGAAGTCTCTGACAAATAAGCATGATAAAGTTGAAAGGAATCATATATAGTTAAACTGCAATTTCAAGATTCTAGATTTAGAAAAAGACTTTTAAGCCTCTTGATTTTTAAAAAGTTCCATTTTTTGTAGATAAGAAAAGTCCATAACATGACTATGACTATACTATTAAAATTTAGTTTTCTAAATTGGGAGAGCTTGGTTTTAAAGAAGAAAACATCATAAACACATACTAATTATGCTAGTATTCAGTATTCCCTAGAGGGAGAAGTTTGGTATTTCAGATAAGAAGAAACATACAAATATATGACATATTAGAATAGAAAGTCCATATAAATCCTAAAGAACAAAAGAATCAGCTACAGTATTTTTAAGCAATGTCAGAGGTATATTACAGAATCATTCTATTATAAAAATATCTTTAGCATGTCAAAGAAAATAATTCTAGACCATTTAACAGGAAGCATTCTTTAAAAATCTCTTTTTCCAATGCCCTAAAACTGAACTGTCATTAAAAGAAAAGCAGAAGATTCCCAAAAGCCTTCCATTTAAGATACAATTACTATTTTGATGTAAAGAAACCACCCCACTGCATCCTCCCAAATCACCTTAAAGAGTTGCTACTTAAATATTAGCCAGTCCTTGGTGAATCATTTTATATTAAAATTGGATAGTTTAAACATCACACATATAAAAAGTATTGTCTGACACAGTGCCATTTTGATGACAAATTGCAATCTATAGCTCAAATAATTCTACCCAGGGATTAACATTTCAGAGGCTGAGCCAGAGATTATGTGTGTGGATCTTGAATTTCATCATCTCCCTTTGGCACAATAGCTTATTCTTCCTTTTCTCATCTATTCTCTCATGAAGGGTCAGGAAAGCTTAGCCTTGCTATTGCATTCATTTCATCTCTACATTAACCAGATACCTTGCAGTCTCTTTAGTTCTTATGTGTTATTCCACTCAAATACTATCATGCACTGTGCTATGGCTAATGAGGTTTCTACCAAATCAAAGGGTGCCCTCAAGTGGTTATAATACTCTAAACAGCATTACACCAAATGACTATTCCAGATAGACTTTCTTCAATATAGACAAACTGCGCCACTCTGCTATAAAAGACCACATTAAGGAGGGTGAGTGACAGAGTGGGGGCTGCTCACATTAAATTTTTGCTCTTTATTTCCTATTTTTCAGGAATGGCTTTTCTGCATATTAGTCTAATTTTAGAGCCATAGTTAGGGTTAATATTGATGTCAGCAGATTATCAAATGATATTAGGGACAATCCAATCAGAGGAGCACTACTGAGAACTAAACAAAATTATCAAAATTCATTTCTAAATCAATAGTTTTAAAAAAATAAGTAGCATACATACATTTAAAAAGATAGTGTCTTGTTAGATTCATTATCTCCCACTAATGAAAAATTATAATGTTATCAAATTACAATGCTGTTATTTAATCTATTTCATGCAGCCATGCCTAAGGTCTAATAGGCAACCTAGAATTAAAGTGAAAATATATACTTTTTCACATACTTAGAAAACTTTCAACAGTTTATTCAACAGGCTAAGGGGTCATTTAGGATTCTAAAGATAGAAATCTAGAACTACTGTTAAAACATGCATACACACACGGTAACATGCAATTCAAAACGCCCACAGGCTAAACAGCTGCTGCTTAGAGCTGTCCTGCACAAGGAAAACATAAACATACACATAAACTTAAAGCTTCTTCATAACTATACACTTCATTCTGCTGCAAAGAAATCAAACTGATATAGAAAATTAAATCATAAAAGCTAACTTTATCTTTAGAAGGTTTAAGGAACACCACCAACATGGTAGGAAACTCCATGAAAACTAAAGTTACATGACATCCATTTATCTTCCCACATTTTCTTCTAGAGCCATGCCACTCCCCTGTTAAGAGGTAGAGTCTAGTTCCTGTACTCTTTGAACATGGGCAGGTTGTGACTAAGAGAAAGTTGGGAACTAACATCATGTAGCAAGACAAGGCTAGGTCAGAAAATGTGCACTTTAAGTCTTTGGCTGCCACAACAGCAATCCAACTATCCTGAAAAAATATCCAAACTAACCCACTTAGAAAGATCACTTAAGACTTCATTTTTTACCCCAACTACCTCAATTACAACTGTGTAAGACACTACAAGCCAGAACTGCCCAGTCAAGCCCTTCCACAGTTCATGACCTAAGAACCCAAATAATTTGTACCATAGCTTACAATTCATCTAATAATACTGAATCGTAAGTGTCAGAAAACTACCAAGTTTCACAAAATGGGGTCAGCAAACTATTTTGCTCATAATAACTGTATTGCTTAGAATAACACTTAGCTGGTTACACATGGGAATACAATAGACATAAATAATAACCAAGAATCTATGGGATAACAGAATGGTGACAACAACTAGAAAGGTAAGAAAAACGAGATCACCACCTCTGACAGATGGGGAAAGGATGATATGGTTTGGAAAGAAAAAAAAAAGTTTTGTGCAGAGGGGAATTGCTTATTTGTTTGGTTTTTTTTGGCAAGGAGTCATATGTCCTGGAAAATACTGAACTGATGGGGCAATTCAAACAAAATTATTACAAACTGACATCAGAAAAAGAAGGTTGTTTTGGAAAGTTTTTCTTATGGTAGTTTTTTTTTAATTTATTTATTCACATGTGTATACATTGTTTGGATCATTTTTCCCCCCTGCCCTCTACCCCCACCGTCTCCCTCCCTCCCCCCTCATTTCCAGGCAGAACCTGTTCTGCACTTTTCTCCAATTCTGTGGAAGAGTAGAAATAAGCAATAATAAGAAAGATATAGCATTTTTGCTAGCTGAGATAAGGACAGCTATACAGAGAGATACCTAGCATTGTTTTCAAGTACAAATGTGTTACAACCCAGGTTGATTCATCTCTAATGATCTTTATACTGGTTCCTGATCCCCTTCTCATGTAAAGAACTTTAAGGCATGCATTCTAAAAAGAAAAAAGAGGAAAGTAAAATTTACTTAAAGAAATCTGAATGGAAAAAGTTGTTGATATATCTCCAATTGCTTTTTGGATTGCCCCCCGCTCCACACACACACACACACACACACACACACAATTCACTCCTACCAATTTTTCCCTTATATCTTCTATATTGTTTAAGAGCACAAACATCCAAATGTTAGTTATAAGCCTAGAAACCATCCTAGACTCCCTGACCTCCCTTAGCCCTTGAACTAAGTCACTAAGAAGTGATTCCACCACACTCTAAGAATCTTTAAATCTCTCTCCCTTCTTCTCTGTCTATACCTCCTAATGTCACTATCCTAGCTCCAGCCCACATCACCTATTGTCCTGATAACGGAATTAATAGCCTATCTGATCTCCAGCCCTTCAGTTTTGCACCTCAATTCATTCTTGGAACCAGGACCTGTTTCAAACTGTAGGCTACACCCATTAGTTGATCACAAAATCACATAATGGGTTGCAAAAGAAATTTAGTGACTTGTAAACAGCATTTCTTAAACAGCAGGACAGAATAGGAAACATGAGAATATATCATGCAATACTACAATTTCATGAGCCTTCATTTTAAGTACATATGTGTGTAAAGTAGATAATATAAAATATATTTCATATTTAGAGCTATAAAGGGAAAAAATGATATATTTTAATAGACCCATAGGTGATTCTAATAGGTAGTCAGGCTTGGAACAGACAAACCTCTAGGATAAAGTTCAAATTCCTTGGTGTGGCATACACGACCACTCACCATCTAGCCTTTGCTCATAGCTTCAGCTCCTGCTGCCCTCCCTGCTTTGAATATAAAGATGCTGTAATTTTAGCTCTGTTCCTTTATCAAGGCTATTCCCTCTGTCCTTACCTTAGACCCCGCTCTCCACACACAGCTCTATTTGGTTAAAGTCTTTTGAGTCATAGTTTATATGTCACTTTTCTAAAGCATTCCCCATGTGTCTGACAGATGAGAACACTTCTGTCACCCTCATTGAATCTTCTACCTGCCTCTTTTCTAGTTTCATCAATGTATTCCCATCACTAGCTTACAGATCTACCTCCCTGACAAGACTGAGAACTACTTGAGCGCTAAACCTTTGTTTTATTTCTATCCCCAGAGTCTAGGAAGTAAATACATAATCAATTCCATAGTACCTACCATAATTAAGTCCAAAAAACACTCATTCCATGACTCTAAGTAGAACAATAATCTTTTTTTTTTTTTCTAATTTTATTTTATCATTTTTACATTTGCTCACATGTATATACATTGTTTGAGCCACCTCCCTCCCCCCTCCACTTTCTTTCAGGTTCCTTTCTACTACATATTGAACAATAATCTTCATAAACAGCTTAATTCTACTCTTTTCTGGTTTGAAAAGAAAACCAATAGAAAACTTTAATTTAGGGGAATATCACAAGAAAAGAGGGAAGAAAGTATGTATCATGGAATGCATTAACAATATGAGAGATTTAATATGGAGTAAACAATCCCTTTGATTTCTAGTGATCTAATTAAGAGTTTCACACCCATTTCATGACATTTTGCTTACTTTTCTAAATTTTTCCCTAATTTTAAGAAGGGAAAGTTCTTAATATTTATCTTAATGATAGGCTTATTTTTAAACTAACCCTAAAATCAAAAGAATGCAAATATTCGAGTATTATAAAATCAAAGCTACAATTCAGAACAAAAACAGGAAATGAAAGGAAAAGCAAAAAGAAAGTTAAAGCAAGAACTTTTAGGTAAAGTTGCAACAAAGTACTCTCCCTACCTCACACTCTCCCTACCTCCAAAGGATAGCTCTGTGCTTTTTAGCAAGCAGGGCATAGTTATAGTTCAGTTATAGAGAGATAAATGAAAGAAACAGAGTGCTGTTTTTCTATTGAAGCTATTAAACAAATTTATAACTAACATTTTTGAGCCAGGCATGGTGGTACACACCTGTAATCCCAGCTACTCAGGAGGCAGAGGTAAGAGAATTACAAGTTCAAGGACAGCATGGGCAAAGTTAGTGAGACCCTACCTCAAAAAAAAAAAGAAAGAAAGGATTCTGGGTATGGCTCAACCAGTAGAGCATCTGCAACATGAGGCCCTCAATTCAATTCCCCCAGTACCACACACACACAAACACACACACAAAATAGTTAAGACATACTTTTCCTTTCAGTATATTCTCGTGTTTTGAGGAGTCTAGTTTATTCTAATGATTTGGTTGAAATAATTAACAAATGAAACAAGACAACTCAGATTACCAGCGGAAAGGTAAATTAACTCCAGGAAAAAAAAAAGTTATTCAGTAAAATAATGAGAAACTTCCCTTTCTAATTGTCACAATGCTGATAAAAATAACCTATTATATCCAATTATGTAAGTTCAAACCCCAGTACTACAGAGAGGTAGATGATAGATAGATACACAAACAGACAGATAGATAGATATACATATACATATAGATGTCATATTTCATCTTTAAAATTTTTATTACTTTTGCCTTTCATTCTAAAATGATTCTATGGATTTTATTATAAAAATACCTCCTGATATTCTATATCAGAGAATAACATTTCTAATGCAAAAAAACAGAAACTGTCACATACCTCTAGAGATACACATACCTGTGTTTGTGAAGCTACACCTAAAATGTTCTTGATCATTTCAGTCCATGCTAATAAATCTACCTTTCATTTCTATTGTACTTCTTAAATAACATTATACATTTAGCATACTATACATAACCTTATTTCTGTTTCACATGAGATCCCCGAAATCAATCTGAGTAAACCTGTTCTCTTGTATCCCTTACAGTAGTTAATACAGTACCAATTTCTATACTAGTACCCATGTTGACAAATGTTTGATGACTGAATGAATGGATGAACAAATAGTAAACTGGTGTCAGAGTTTGAAGAGTTGGGCTTGAGATCAGGATAAGTTGTTTTTTGTATATTCTTGAACTAGCCATTTATCTTCACTGAGTCAAGCAAATTATAATATTAGCTGGTTTCATAAAAGTGTTTTTTATTTAAAAATGCTTTGTATTCTTTAACAAAAATTATCAAATTCTATTTGTGATTTATGAAATTATTAGTTAGTTGATATATTTTAATTTTATTGCAAGAGGCAAGTGAAGCAAGATCTTATGGTTAACATATCACACTGGCCTACCTAAGTAATTTTAGAAAAAAAAGTAATCCATAATAAATTCCAGTATAATACACCATCTGCTTAACTGATCTAAATATGTGGGTGTAAAATTATTTTCATAATGCAATACATTTCAAAATGTATAAAGTGCTGCTTTTTATAATCATCTACCCTCCTATTTAATCGAATCGCTAATTTGATAAAAGATACCAAAGAAGGTGACGCCGATATTTTCAAAATAATTTTTCTTCTGCATCAGAATTCTAATGTAGTAGGTCCAAGTTGGGGCTCAGCTATTTGCATTGTTAAAAAGCAACACAGATGACTTTAGGGGCAACAGGCATTGGCAAAACAGCGATATCAATATCTCTTTCCTTTAACATTCTTACTCAACATGAGTGCCATGTAATTTTCTAACTCCATAGCAACTATAGAGTGAATTACTTAATTCCTTCATTAAATAACTCAACTAAATGGCTATAAATTACTACAACTGTAGAAAAATCAACCATCCTTTTTAAAATGAAATATTCAAGAAGGTAATCTACTAAACAATATGCTGTTCCATAAAGGATCAAGTCTCTCTTGCCTTCAGACCTCTGCTCAAGCTACTCCAGTTACCTGAAGCACCCTCCAAATCCCCTATAAATGACCATCAAAAGTACTTACAATCTTATCTGAAATCTCTAACTGGATTTTACACAGACCATATGCTACAGCATACTCCCAAAGAGGTCTGTGGCAGCACCTGTTACCAAGCATGTTAATATTTCTATAACAAAACAGACAAACATTCACACTAAGTGCAATAAATACCATGAATAGTCTCATTTCAAATTTAGTCATTTGCCACCAAATGAATTTGAAATAATTTTTTTAATTTAACCTTGTATAAGCAATTTTGAATTTTAAGTTTACAGATAAAGAATTATAAAAAATTTATGTTAAGCTTCAATTTTACATCACTTTCAATAAAAAGCCTCCCTTACCCTACTAAGACTGGGTTAGGTGCTCTTTATATGGGCACATGCAACATCATAAACTGAATCTTAGTGGTTGCTTGTTTATATCCCCTTACACTATAGGATATCTGGAGACAGGGACCACACCTTTTCTATGATTACACTCTCAACAAGTAGCAAATATCTGCCATTTGGTATCCATCAAATAAAACCTCATCAAATCAATGAGAAATTATGAGTACTAAGATATTAATCTACTGATTTCTTATACTATTTCTCTACTTGCTTGATCTGTGAGGAATGATTAACATCACTAAAGATTAATTTTCACAAAATGAACTAGGATGAAAGTCAGAAAATCCAACCAAAATGTATTTGCATTGCAAAGTAAAACTCTTCCTTAACTTTGTTAGGACATTTCACAAACTAAACTGCTATATGAAATAAATTATCTGGCATGCATTTCTTATTTATTATTTTATCATAGTGTTTCTTCCATTACAAACATAAATACAATATAGCTGGCTTTTAATGTTAATCGAGTTCCCTTTCTGCATCAGGAATTTCAGAATGCAGTATCTGAAGATTGAAACTTGCTTTCTTCTAATTAATACACTCAAAAAATTGACAAACAACACAAAGAATGACAGGCAGTAGACAAGATGAAAATAGAAAATTACAGGGGAGTGAGGGTTGGGGAAATGGATAATCAAAAAGTACTAAGTTACAGTTAGATGGGTTAACTATGGATCACAATAATTTAGTATACATTTCAAAACCTACATGAAAGGATTTTGAAAGTTTTCACCATTAAGAAATGACAGATGGGCTGGCAGAGTGGCTCAAGTGGTAGAGTGCCTGCCTAGCAAGTGTTAGGCCCTGAGTTCAAGCCCCAGAACCGCAAAATAAATAAAAATAAAGAAATGATAGATGGGTTGAAAGTGGAAAGGAGAGCACTGCATGTATAAGTAATCTATCACCCACAGTTTTGTCCTTTTCCAGGTAGTATTACCAATACCATGCTGTTGGTTCAAAGATCCTTAGATTTGGGATTTGAGGGAAACTGAACCATGTCTTTGTTCAACTCCAGGCTGCAGTTAGACGTCTGAAGAAACAGCAAGGTGAATATAAATGCAATCATGTTTTGAACATTGGATAATATCAAAAAGGGATTTTCAGACCTTATATAACCTAGCTATTCAAGTTAACATACTGTCATTTTAAATTTTCTAATAAAACTGCTTTTCTTAATGTGAAAAAAAAATAAATGATAGATGGGGCTGGCAGAGTGGCTCAAGTGATAGAGCATCTGCCTAGCAAGCATGAGGCCTGGAGTTCAAACCCCAGTACCACCAAAAAAAGAGAAAAGAAAAGAAGAAAAAAGTTTTGGGGAAAAAAAGAAATGACAGATATGAGAAGATAGTTAGGCTTAATCCAATTTAAACATGACACAATGTATACACATATCAAAATATCACTAATGTACCATTTAATATGTACTTTACATTTTAATGTATGTTAACACAGGTTACTCCAGAGGCACTTGCACACCCATGTTTATTGCAGCACTATTCACAATAGCCAAGTTATGGAAACAGCCAAGATACCCCACTACTGACAAATGGATTAAGAAAATGTGGTATTTATACACAATGGAATTTTATGCAGCCATGAAGAAGAATGAAATCTTATCATTCAAAAGTAAATGGATGGAACTGGAGAACATCATTCTGAGCGAGGTTAGCCTGGCCCAAAAGACCAAAAATCTTATGTTCTCCTTCATATGTGGACATTAGATCAAGGGTAAACACAACAAGGGGATTGGACTTTGATCACACAATAAAGCGAGTGCACACAAGGGAGGTATGAGGATAGGTAAGACACCCAAAAAACTAGATAGCATTTGTTGCCCTCAATGCAGAGAAACTAAAGCAGATACTTTAAAGTGACAGAGGCCAATAGGAGAAGGGTACTAGGAACGAGAGAAAAGGTTAATTCGAGAAGAATTAATTTAGAAGGTAACACACATGCACAGGAAAGCAATGTGAGTCAACTCCCTGTATAGCTATCCTTATCTCAACTAGCAAAAACCCTTGGTCCCTCCTATTATTGCTTATACTCTCTCTACAACAAAATCAGGGATAAGGACAAAATAGTTTCTGCCTGGTAGTGGGGGCGGGAGGGGGGGAGGAAAGGAGTGGGGGGAAAGGGGGAGAAATGACCCAAACATTGTGTGCACATATGAATAAAAGAAAAAATAAATTCAATTTATAAAAGAAAATGGAAAGCTAAGTAGTAGTATACAAGAATCTTAGGATTCTGACAGTTTTAAACCATGTACAGTCATTCCTGGGCATACATTTTTTAAGACCAACAAAAGTTTCTCCACTATTATCTTTAAAGTCAAAGGAGCACTTGATAATAAAAGGATGGGCTTTTCTTTTCATTTTTTTTTTGGGGGGGGGGCGGCAGTACTAGGACTTGAACTTGGGGCCTCATACTTGCTGGGCAGGCACTCTGCCACTTGAGCCACTCCACCAGCCCTTTTTTGGGATGGGTATTTTTCGAAGTAGGGTCTCATGAACTATTTGCCTGGGCTGGCTTTGAACTGCAATCCTCCTATCTCTGCCTCCTGAGTAACTAGGATAACAGGTATGAGCCACTGACACCTGGCTGAAATGGACTTTTTCTCCAGAAGTATGACCTGTAAGATTTCTGAACTAGAACAACACATTTAATATTTAATATAAAACAAAACTAAGGAGGAAAAAAATGTATGGACTTCTCTGAAATTTAACCAAAATGAGAGTGTGCTGACTTACAAAGTTTCATTTAACTTAGTCATATCTAGAATACCCAGCCTATTTTACATGGACAACCAGTCTCCACTCACATAACCATATACACAGACAATTGGCAAGATAATTAAGAGCCTGTCTCAACTATTAGCTTTTTACTCTAAATTCAAAAGTTTAATTCTAAGAAGGTTAAATGGAAAGCTTTGTTGCTTCTAAAAATCATTTTTTCTACATAGAAACAAGAACAAATAACATCACTTCTTTCTCTTATTTGGTGGTGCTAGAGTATCACTTTCAAAAAATCAAAATAGCTAATTTTGAACCTTCAACCTAGTAAGTCAGAGAGATCACCTAAAAGGAAGTTAAGTTTACAACAACAAATTCACTTCTACATGGATCACTTTTTCTGACATGGCAGTATCTTAGCAAATTCCTAAGCTGATATTGTTCAAGTGGCCTTATTTACAGGGGAGATGATTTTAAAAAAAAAAAATCTGAGATTCACTTTAGAGAAATTGGTAAAGCAAAGCTAAGAGGGAGTACTGATAAAATAAGTTTGGCAAAAGATTGAAGACTGTTGAGCAGGGAGATGTGTACAAAGAGGCTTAGTGTACTATTCCTTCTATTTTTGTGTATGTTTCAAAAATAACAAAAAGTTGAGTGGATTTTTTTATTGGACTTATCCAAACAACTAAGTTTGTATGAATGAACAGAGGTCCTTTTAAATTTTTTAAATATTTTAAAATCCCAAAGGATCTAATACAGTCATAGAAGAAAAGAACATGGTTAGGAAGTTTATACCAGAAGAATGGTCTGAGTGACCTAACAATATGGACATCTTCAATTTATCAGTCTTCATATGTATTCTGGCCAAGGCTCTCAGTGCTATAAAAGACAGTCTTCTATTCTTTCACCAAGAGGACACTAAGACTAAGCACATGAATTTTTTTGCCATTTGGAAAGAACAAGAGAGTTTACTGCATTTTTCTGACCAACTGCAATTAATGAGGTGGGAAAAGGACTTCTTTCTTACACACAGAGTTGAATAAATCAAAGGGGAAACAATTAACACATATACAGTATATAATGCTAACAAACACAGATATGTGGCATTATTAAGTAAATCATCCTATAGTTATTGGATTAATAGAAGAACAAAAAGTCAAGCATACTACCTAGTAGAATTTTGATCAGGTTCAAGAAAGTTTACTGGGTCACATTTCTATAGGAAGTGGTAGAACATTAGGAAGAAGGCCATAAATAGGACTATACTAGGAAAAATGTTGCCCTGCCCTAAAAAGGATAAGCCATCTCTAATTGGTACTTAGATTATAAATTATATTGATTACATTGTGGGGGAGAGATGTTTCTAATTTTTGTGATATGAGTTGTGGTATTCTTATATGTACCTTTTGAATCTTTGAAAAAAGAGGTAGTCAGGAAAGGGTTGGGGCTGAAACAATAATTCATTTGCAGCTCCTAAAGAAGCTACATCAGTTCAAATGGAACAAAATGCAAGGTACCGTACAGTTCCTTTAAAAGATATCCAGTCTTTACTCACACCTTAGAGTAAATTCATTGACCAAGAAAACAATTAGAGGAGAAAAGAAGTATTTGTGTGTGTTTCTTTTAACAAAAAAGTAGAGGGTATTTATCAGAATGTAATTTTGTGAGATCAATAAATTGACTCAATTAAACTTAATAAGATCAGAAACTTTTGATTTGGGGGTTGATTATATTATTTAACCTATTCTTGACAGGTGACTTTAGTTGGGCTACCAAACCAACACAATTCAACAAAAGAAACAGAACAGAGGACTTATAGTGCTGCCTTAGAATTAACATATTAATATCCCACCAAAAAGGCTTCATTAATAAACAGCAAAAACAAAGGTGCTAAGGAGCTTTAACTGTCAATCTCACTGGTCACAGCTGGAAATAGTGGGAAAGACTAGATAGTTGGCCTCAATAAAACACATTTTGATATCCCACTGATCTCCAAGAGGACATAAAACCTCAAGTTAGGGCTGGGATATAGCTCAGTGGTTAAATGTTTGCCTAGCATGCACAAGGCCCTGGGTTCGATCCTCGGTAACACAAAAACAAGCAAAAAAAAAAAAAAAACTCAAGTTAATCACATGCCTATTATTAAGATCATTGGGTCAAGAGTTTTTTTTAAAAAGTAAATGTCTGTTATTGATAAACAGTAGACATCCAATGGGGGAGCTCATATTTTCTTTCAGTTTTTTGTTTCCTTCTCTTCTTCTCATTTTTCTTTCTCTAAACTTACCACTATCTCTCTTGTCCTTATCTTTCTGTCCTTATATTTATTTGGTCTATTTGGAATGTCTTCTTTGCTAACTTCATTTTTTCTTGAAAACTAAACTCTGCAGCCACTTCCTCCCGAAAGTCTTTCCTGACTTTACATATTTTTACTATCCTCTAGTATCCTATGGATAGCTCTTCCCGAAGTTCTTTCTTTACTTATTTGATACCTCACTAGTTTAATAAGCTTCGTTTATTCTGTATCATCAAATATAAGTCTCCCTTGGTTTAAAGATAATACGTCCTTATTTTATATAGCCCAAAGAAAAGGAAAAAAAATCACTCCTGGTTATTACTGAGATTCCATAAGATGATCCCAATTTCACCAAAAAAAAAAAAAATTGAGGAAAAAACCATGCATCTGATAATCAATGAAATTCTGTGCCTTTTTTGGGGGTGTGGGGAAAGTGCTAAGGATTAACCTCAGGGCATTAAGCAAATGCTCTGACAGTTGAGCTATGCCTAACCCTTTTGTTTTTATTTTGTTTTCTTGTTTTTGTTTTTGGCAATACTGGGACTTGAACTCAGGGCCTCACACTTGCTATGCAGGCGCTCTATCACTTGAGCCACTCTACCAGTCCTATTTTGTTTTTGAGACAAGATCTCACCACTACCTTTGTTGAGGCTGGAACTCATGACCCTCCTGGCTCCACCTCCTGAGTAGCTGGGGTTACAGGCATTGGCCAAACACTACTGGCCAAAATTCTGCATGTCTTAATTGATTTTGTATTTGCACATAAGTCACAAAATGTCTGGGAATACCAAAGATGCACATTAAGCTTAGCATGGGGGCTTATACCTATAATCTGAGCTACACTGGAGGCGTAGATAGGATTGAGGTCTGAGATCAGCATGAGACCCTATCTGAACCCTGAGTTCAAACCCCAGTAATGAAGGAAAAAAGAAATGTACATTAAATGACTGAGGTCAACCTAGATTGAATATGCATTCAATATGCATTTTTCTTTGATAAATGTTTTCTAATTAATCTAAAAACCAATGGAACCAAAAGAATGAAAACATTTAGGCATTTAAAACTAAAACCTGTGTATATAAATTACAAATATAATGGTAATTATATGGTATAATGGATTTAGTTGAGTAAACTAAAACACAAACATTGAAAAAAACTCATTTTCTAAATATAACTGTTTTGCTTCACATTAAAAAAAAAAAAAGTCACATGGGCTGGAGGTATACCTCAAGCAATAGAGTGCTTGCCCAGCAAGTGGAATGCCCTGGATTCAATCCCTAGTACCGGGGGAGTGAGGGAGGTGGGGAGGGCAGAGGGGGTGGTAGGAGATATCACATGATGTCAATTGCTCTGGTCAACAAATATTATTATATAATGGTAGATTAAAAAGGAAAACATATTAGAGTAGCCAGTCTTGACTATCTGTACTAATAAGTGAATATATGAATAAACAATAATCCAAAATAAAGAATTTAAAACTCATATTTTAGAAGTATATTTATATATATTATGTTGTAAATAAACACAAATGTAGGCCAGAGGTAGATACTGATAAATTACTAGTGTATTTACTTTCTAAAAACTGCTCTCAATCTTGGATTAAATTTATAAAAGGAAGATGTTTTAATCAAACGATAGAATTTTCAATAAGGAAAAAATATTTTAAATTTAATCAAATGAGATGTTTACAAGATGCTTTGTCACTGCTTTAGGGTAAAAGTAAAGTCTAGGAAATTACTAAGAAGTAGAAGTGACATAAAGGTAGTGGAAAAACTAAAATTCTGCAACAATAATTTCAGAAGTCTAGCTTCCTTTCCTGTCATATTTCCTACGTCCTCTAGAAAGGAAAGTTATAAAAACAGCTACTCCTTAGCGGGCTAGATGCTTTACATACATGATTTCTAATCTTCAAGAACCTGTGGAATAGATACTAATACTAGCACACTTTATTTCTTGGTATACAGAGGCTCTGAAAGACTAAATAACTTATGCAAGGCCACACAGCTTATAAGGGAATCACCTGTAAAGTTTTAACTTATATAGAAGTAACTTCACAAAAAGACAAGAAAGTTGCCTTGAAAAAAAATCTTCAGAATTCTGGTGACTGATAAATTCTAAAATTTTATTTTCTAGTTTTATTTTTCTAAATCAAATTTTATTTTCTAAATTTTAAATTTTATTTTTCTAAATCAAATTTTATTTTCTAAATTTTAAATTTTATTTTAATTTATATTAGAATATAAATATATTAGAATATACTATATTCTAACTTTTGGACTGAATGTAAGTATTAAATACTACTTTTATGAATCTAGTACATATTTTCCTCACAGGTTTACCATCAAAGAAGGCTAATTTAAAATATATCTATGATTCTACAATTTCAAATTATTTATTTTCATCTGCCATTAAAGGAGTTAGTTATTATATTGGGAGTAAGGGCAAAAGCCATGGAAAAAGACAGGATTGGATAAAATCCTGACTTGTTAGCTATATAACCTTGAGCAAGTCACTTAACCTAAGCCTCATTTTCTTTACCCTTAAAGTAGGGTTACATATCTGATTCATGGCTATGGCAAATGAGAAAATGAGGTAAAATGTATAACGTATTCCACACAGCACCTGATGAATATTTAACATTAACCAAAACTTCACACTTTGTTACTAGTATCACTATGGGGCAGTATGGATAAAGTCTCAAAACACTGTTACTGACTCTAACACAAAATGCAAAGCAAAGAAAGTTATTAAAGTTGATTCAAAGGAATTTTCAGTGCCTTTGTTCTGCTACTATATACTGCAATAAGTGCAGTATCAGAACAAAGTATTAATTGACTTTCAAATAAAACCCAGATTTTACAAGAGAAAGGGAAAACCTTTAACCATTTGAAATTACAAACTCTTCTATATGAAATATGGAAGCATATTTAAAATGTAGAGTACATAACATTGTAACACGTCATTGCTACGTGATGATCTGCAGGAACAGTGCTTTCTCCAGGCAAAAGTGAATTTCACCATTCACCACTGAGGGGAGCTGTAACACAGGAAAATGTTTATATAGAGTTCTGAGGTTATTTTTAAATTTTCCCACAGCCTTCCAATATTCACTTCAACCTCTATCTTATTAAAATACATTTTAAGTTAATTTGACAAGAATTCTCCAGTTCTCTTCTGGATACATTGTAAAGAATAAGGAGGTTTGATATTTACCTATGTAATCATAAAATAGGGGAATTCTTATCCCCCTTCCATGCTTTATTTTTCTCCATAGCACTTATATAACATACTATATATTTTATAATACAACATATATTTACTTTATCTACATACACAAGGGTCAAGGAAGAGATCTATTTCTGTTTTATATTTCCATTGCAAAGGACAGTGCTCAATGAATAACTGCTAAACAAGTGGATGAACACTGATTCATGTATTTTGAATGGTTAAAAATACCTCATTATATGACATAACGCTACTACTGCATTCTACTTATACTGAATTTTGGTTTAAAAGAAAATGTCTATGAACAGTACTTTAATTTCATGATTGTTTATAATGAGGCTGGCTTGGTTAATATACATTCATAATAGAATCCCTCTTAAATGATCTGGGCAATTAAAGGGGTGAAATACTGATAACAAAAAAAAATTACTTTTGTTCCACAACTATTCATTCACTAGTTTTTATGGTCTCTTCTTTGACCAGAATTTTGTTGATTTTTTATTTTCTTACACACCAAATACCCATGAAGTATCATTAGTGAATTTTAACTTCTTTTAAATGAAATGAATGCTTGAGGACAACAGAAATGTGACCTGAATGCAAAATCCTCCCACATTTTTAATATAAAAATTTGTCAGTCTTTTATAAGTATATTATCCCCACAATTGACAGCAGTTTTTGTTTAATGGAAATGTTAACTTCCCTAACTTGATCATTACATACAGTATATATGTACTGAATTATCACACTGTACCCCATAATTTGTACAATTAAAATAATGCTAAGATAAACCAAAAGCATATAAACATAAAAACAATACAAAATGTGTAAGAAATTCAAACCACTTAATAGCAAGAAGACAACATGATTTTAAAATGGGCAATGGATCTGAACACATTTCTCAAAAGAAGAGATGTGAATGCCCGACAAATATATGAAAAAGCTCAACATAAGTATTAGGGAAATGTACATTAAAACTGAACTAAGATATGATCTCACACCTGCTAAACAGTACTGTAAAAAAAACATGAATTATAGCAAGTGTCAGGAAGAATGTGGCAAAGAGGAAACCCATATTCATTGTTGGTGGGAATATCAATTAGTACAACCACCAAGGAAAATAGTGTGGAGGTTCCTCAAAAACTAAAACTGGGATTATCACATGATTCAGCAATCTCACTTCAGGGCATATAGACAAAGGAATTGAAAAGCATGTAAAGATATTTGCACCTCCCATGTTCATTTCAGCATTATTCACAGTTGCCAAGATATGTAAGCAATAAATGGATGAATTGGCAAAGACATGTAATATACATACACAATGGAATATTACAGCCTTTTTTTTTTTTTTTTGTGGTTCTGGGGTTTGAACTCAGGGTCTCAAGCTTACTAGGCAGGCAAGTGCTCTACCACTTGAGCCACTGCATCAGCCCCTCTGACAGCAGTTTTTAACAACTCGCTTTCATCAACTCTTTCTCAAAGCATTTTAACAGTTCATGAAATAATCCTTCAAACTATTTCACTGATCTATGAAGTAGCTAATTAAATTATGTAATTATATTAATAGGTCAACAGAATCAAGAGGTCATGCAGGGGATCAAACCCAACTTATGAAAACAGAATTGTGGAGAAGTATATCAGAGAACAGTCTGTTAGCCTACTAACAATGTTGACACAAGTGTGCTCAAAACCAGGAGGTTTTACAGACAGAATGGAAAGTATGAAACAACCCATGTAAAGCAAAGTAGCAACTAATTGGAAGAGCTTCAACTGTAACAGCCTGTGGACCTTTACATACTACCTTTCTGCCACTAATATCTACTTTTGAAATTTTCTTCAATATAGTGAAGGGATGCTACTAATGTAATTCCTCTCTTGAAAAAAATAATCCTTACAGGACTTTAAACAGTTAATTGGGTTTAACAGTAGTCATTCATTCACTCCTTCAACAAATATATATTGAGAAGCTACAACCAAAAGAGTATTATGCTAAGATTATAATACAAGTAATAATGATGATGATACACAGATAAATAAAACTTTTCCTCTGTTAAATTTACTTATTCAATAAGCAGTCCTATTAACATATCATAAAACAGACCTGGATTTTCCAGAGCCAGTAAAAGAGTTAACACACTTATAGGTAAAGAAAAGGAAAAGAAAATCTCTCTCAAATCCATTTAGATCCTCCTAAAATCTAAAGCATACCTGCCCAACTCTAGCTCATCTTCCAGGTGAGAACACAGCACCTGTTTTGTTTGTTTTAGGCCTAATTATACAAATTCATTCTGTGGTATTAGAAATGTCACAATTTATAAGTTGTCCTACTGTATTCTCTTGCATGAATATATTTTAAATGTTTTAGTTAAAACATGTGCATTCGTGCTTTTTCCCATGCATTAAGAGTACAGCAAATTCACAATACTTTAAAATTCTGGTAACTTTAAAATCCATAGAATGAAGGTGAATCCAACAATTGAATGCATTTACTATGTATCTTTTTCTTTTCAAACTTTTTAAAAATAATAAACATGTTATGCTATAAAGCAAATCAAATTCCATAATGCCTCTTAAACAAAAACAAAAAACCTAATGCAAAAACTGGCATAAGCCAATAAAAATAAAATCATAAGAAACTAAATAAAAATTTTGTTATCTTCTATCATGAAGTAAACATTTTTCCTAGTAAGCATTATTGTTATTGTCCTTGTCATTATTGTCCTTAATAGTCGAGGAATTACCTGCCCCTGCCACATTCATTAACTTTCTTTTCTTCAATCCAACTTATCAATGTCTAGATTCCACTAGTTTTTTTTATTTGTTTGTTTTGCAGGGTTGAGGATTGAACCCAGCACTTTTGTGTACTAGGCAAGCACACTACAACTGAGCTACATTCCCCAGCACTTGGTTTTTAAGACAGGCCTCATAACGTAGCTCAGGCTGATCTTGAACTATTTATGTACCTCAAGCTGGCCTTGAATTCTCAGTCTTACTGCTTTCCCTCCCAAGTGCTGGGATCACATGCATGTACCACCATGTCCAGCTCCATGAGGTGTTGTTTGTTTGTTATGGTACTAGGGACTGAACTCAGGGCCTTCCATTAATTAGGTTTCAATCAGTAAACAGACGAACATTAATTTTTCATGACTCAGAAATTAAGTTCTGCTACAAAGGCTAATGCCTTCCTTTCAATGAAAAGCTAATTTATGTTACAATTCAAATTTCTTTTTTCTCATTTTCCAATCTGGCATAGGGAACAACTATATAAGAACAAGGTATAGGGGAAAAGAATTGTTATGCTTCATAAAGAATTCAGAAAAGGAAAGTTTGCAACTATTCATAATCCATTCTGCAAATAAAAGTATATAGAAGAAACATATATACTGATGGGGATTTGTCAAAGAAAGATATATTAGACAGTTGTGGACTGATTTTTGAAAATGTTACTCAAAGCTGGGCACAGTGGTTGGTACATGTCTATAGTCCAAGCTACTCAGGAGGCTGAGGTAGAATTCTTGTACCCAAGAGTTCAAGGCTAATCTATACAACACACCAAGATGCCGTCTTTAAAAACAAAAAAAAGTCACCTTCATTTCTTTACATATTTCATTCTTCATGAACTTGAAAATCAAAATTTTAATCTCTAAAAAATTAATTTCAGTTTATTAAAATATTTCTATTAATTAAAAAAAAGTCATAGAACTAGAAAAGTCCTCTGAAATCATCTAGTGGAAAACTAGAAATAATCTTCTCAAGGTCCTCAGCCTCAGGAGCTATACCTAAATTCATGGTTTGACTGTACTGTGAGATGAGACAAAAAAAAATGCATTTTTCTCAAATAAGAATACATGGAAGCAGAGACAAGGAAGCAGAAACTCTGCTATTGAAAAGCATAAAGACAGCTGAGAATCTCCAGAAATGCAGTGTTCTTTCAATTACATCACTCAGAATAAGGTTTTCCTAATGATCTGATTACATAGTAAAACTTAAGTTCTAGTAAATATTTCAATTCAAATCTTCATTTTTGTAAAGTAATAACAGTTGAAAGCTACCTACATTATTTTTACTGTATTCTTGTGAATTTAATGTATTAATACATGTTAAGAAGAAGGAATGCTACAATACTTTATTTTCCATTTTCCTTCTATGTGCACTCCTTTACCTTATGTCCGATTTATAGCAACTTCAGCCATCTAAGGAATAAACAGGCAACTGGAAAAAATAAGCTTCTGCACTTAAATAAATACATTTTACATTTAAAAAGCTATAAACACGTTCTTTCACTTGAGAAATACACACCCTAACATGAAAAGGCTAATCCAAAACACACCTTTTATCTCATATTCCATTTAAATTTTACCATTCTAAGTTTTAATATAGCTCTCTGCTGACCTTTAAAATACTTTTATAAAATGTATAATATGGAATTTAAGAAAAATATTTTCCCCCAAATCCCAAGATTTGAATGCCTTTTGTGGTCAAACCTAGTATATTACCATACAGCTTTTTTTTTTAACTTGCACCTTTCAGTATATTAGCTTATAACCTATTTTTCAGAAATTTGGAACTACTGTGTCTTTATCCTAAGATTGTATAAAAAGAACAACTTTCTAAACAAATATAAAATTAGTTTTTATATATTTTTGCCATTAATTAGTTTGAATTTATATGGCTAATTTTTTAATATATCACATTAGCAGACCCATGAGCATTAAAAACTGGAGGGCTATCATTGGGAAGTTTTGATATGATAATGTTAGCTTTTGAGAATGTATCCAACTTCAACAAGTCTAAGTTTGTTTGTTTTTTTAACTATCCTAAATATATATTCTAGAATATTACATTCTAAATATAATGCTCATATCTATGACTACATAAAAGCCAAAACTGTTAACATGTGTGAATCTTTAACATGATGACGGTGGCTTGATACCCAGTCATCAGAACTCTTCTACTGCGTTCGGACCTGATCTTGCTTCCACTTCTCCCAGCTCTTCAGGCCTGAAAATGGCATAGTTACTGCTGGAAAATGTGTAAGATTCACAAAGATACAAAACAGAAAGAAAGAAAGAATATGATGGAAATCATGTTAAAATATGTTTTAGAACTTTAATGATGGTGATGGTGATGATGATGATGATGACAATAATGGAAAGGCTAATACCCATTAAGAATTATTTAACCCTCACAAAACCCTGTAATTTTATGGCTGAGTAGTTAAGAAACTTGTTCGTGATCACACAGTTTGTAACTGGAAGGGCTAGGATTGAAATCAGGTCTATCTGACTGCACAGTCCATTCTCTTAATCATTATATTATCATTGCACTTCTCTAATTGTCAGTCAACATTTACTGAACACTCACTATATGTCTGCTGGTCACTCAGGATCTCACAATATGTAAATTAAGATAATTATTAAAGCATCAATCTAGAATCTCTCAACCCAAATAAATATTTATTTTTAAAACTTTCCAAGATCTTTTTTTATCAACAAATGCTTAAATCAGCAATTTGCTATATGAGAAATATCATGCAATATGCTGAAAGGATAACAAGGAATAAGACATGTTTTGCTTTTACTTCTGTTTTTGATTTTCCTGGGCATGGTTGCTCAGACCTATACTCCTAGCTACTTGGGAAGGCAAAGATCCAGAGGTTTGCAGTTCAAGGCCAGCTAAGACAAATAGTTACCAAGATCATATCTCATCTCTATCAATAAAAAGCTGGGCCTGGTGGCACACATATCATCCCAGTTGCTGAGAAGCATAAATAGGAGTATCTTGATCCAGACTGGCCCAGGGCATAACAGTGAGACCCTATTAAAAAATAATTAGTGAAAAAAGGACTGGTGGTATGGCTCAAGTGATAGCGTGCCTGCCTAACAAGTGCAAGGCCTGGAGTTCAAGCTCCAATATTTGCACCTCCTAACCCCCACCTCCAAAGATATAGTTTTGCCCTCAAGCCCCAAACAGAATATAGTATATACAAAATTTGGTATCAAAGACTTTTACAGTTTTAACAAAGCCATTTCTTACAAATAATTCTGCTAGTGGTTATTTTTTTTAAGAACTTCTTGTGTTGGGGCTATGGCTCAAGTGGTAGAATGCCTACTTAGCAAGCAAGAGGCCCTGAGTTCAAACCCTAGTAGCACTAAAAAAAAAAAGAACTTCTAAGGCCTACAAATCACTATTAAATTTTCATAAGGCAACATTTCTCCTACCACTAAAATGCTCATGTCCCATAATAATGCACATAATCAGGTTAAAAAAAAGTAAAAGGTGAAGGTATTTGCCATTAGCTTACATTTTCTATGACAAATGTCCACTCCTTGTCTTCAAATTCTTCTGCATGAGGATCCTGTAACAAAATCAAAGTATGAAACTGAAATATATACTAACCCAGTCAATCTAATTAAGAAAATACAAATAGCCTTTTTCTTAACTTTTACAACTCTAAAAGAAAGGAAGAAGCAAAATGATCTACTTTTTTTGATACTTCCACAATTCCTCTAAATTTAAATCATTTTATATTAAGAAATTTTCTACTTTATTTTATTTATTGGGGGCATTTCAGCTTCTTACTCTTATCATCAAGACTCCCTGTCTCCCATCGTCAATATTTATTGAGTATTTACAGTGTACTAGAGCACAGTAGAACACACAGAAAAACATTGTCCCTGCTCTTGAGGAACTCACAATCAAAAAGGAAAAAATTAATATACTTCTTTTAATACAGCATTTTTGTTTGGTGTTTTCTGTGAAGTGCAGAGGAATATTTTGTAGGGTGAGCTTTGGATATAACAGCCCCATTATTATTTATAAAAGAGTAAAATCATTATTTAGAGAAGAACTGTTGATACATATCACTATCTTCCATCACTGCATCTATGACAAGACAAAAATAAACCTAATTGGAGATAGAAAAACTAGTTACTGATCTATTAAGAAGTA
This sequence comes from Castor canadensis, assembly GCF_047511655.1. Classification (NCBI taxonomy): domain Eukaryota; kingdom Metazoa; phylum Chordata; class Mammalia; order Rodentia; family Castoridae; genus Castor; species Castor canadensis. The sequence goes on along the minus strand of NC_133397.1, from coordinate 54,386,740 downwards.
CTTTTATTATTTTTAAAATGCTCATACAAAGCTCTGCCCTCACTTTTACTGTTGTAAGTATTTAAAACTAAAAGTATCACATGAAGCACAAAATCTTTAATGAAGAGGTTATGTAAACATCTGGAATTTCTAAGTACTGTGAGAGATTTCATAATTTAGACAAACTGGCAAATTAACATGGGCTGTTGATATCCTCCTTCCATCTCTCCCCCATTAAGTAAATACCTCAGAAACCTGAGAAAGGGTAATAATAGACTCAATTCCCCCAATGCAATCTTTTTTAAAATGAGGCACACTTTTGCAGGCATTAATTTGACAAATATGTATTAAGTGCTGTGTATATTAGGTAAGAGATTGTAGAGGTGCTTCATAGATTTAAACATAATTGTTCTTGCCTTTAAAGACATGTACATAGGTGGGATTGTATAGGATTTCAATAGATAATAGAATGAATGGGGCCACATTATATGTGCATTTAACTTATTCAACTTCAATTCCATGTGTTAAAGGTCAGATAAAGTGGGAATACAGGAAGAGTGAGAGAGTATTTCAATTGAGCAGGTTTATATTCTAAGACTAAGCATATGCAGATTGGAGGTGGACTCTACTCCCTAATAGGAGGATATTTCCCTACTGGGTCTCAGGTCCCATATGCTTCTCATAGGAAAGTAACATTTATGGTTGATTTCACTTTGGTCTATTATTAGTCTTCTGTTTCTAAGGACACAGCTAAGTTTGTGTATAGACTATTTCAAGATAAAAGAGACTGCAGTAGTTTCTCAATTAGTCTGTTTTCCATTCAGTCTAGTACACAGAATTTTTCCAAACTACAGTTCTAACCATATTAGCACAATTCAATCTATGAGATAAATCCCAAACTCCTTACTTATTTTTTGTTCACTTATTTTATACTACAATGATATGGCAACTGGCTCATACAGTCTGAGCTATATTGAGGCAACTATTTTTAGGAGTAAATTCACATGGATGAGATAAAAACCTACCAAAAGAAGTTTTTTTGGTGATGGTAGACAGGGGGATGATACATACAATACTGAGGAAAGACATCCTACCATCCTCCAGACCTCACTTTTGTTTTGGGGGGATGCAGCATAGCTCTAGCTCAATTAGTATCAAAATAATAGCAATATAAAATTATTTACTGGGCACTCACCATGTCCCAGTTATTGTGCTAAATGTTTTATTCCCATTTAATGGAACAGAAAACTGAAACTAAAAAGATATAATTTCTCACAGTGAACAACTAAATGTTAAAACTATACTGCAAGTCAGATGTGGTGGTACACACCTATAATCCTAGTTACTGAGGAGGTAGAGGCAGGAGGATTGCAGAATTTCAAGTTAGAGGCCAGTCCAGAAAAAGTTAGCAAGACCTAATCTCAAAAGAAAAAAAAAGTATAGGGGGTAGTGCTAGGGAGCATTGCTTAGGTGGTAGAACAAGTGCAAGTCCTGGGTTCAACCTCCAATAATCCACACACACATGGGGTGGGGGAAGCTATCCTGCAGTTCCATGTCTATCTGACTTTTATCTACTTTGTTGGTTCAGTTTAAGCACTGTGTCCCCAAGACCAAGAAAAGTACCTGGCAGGCAACCCAAGAATACTTGACAAATGGATCAATAAATCTATAGCTTACAAATCACCTATTTGACAGTGCTTTACAAATAATATGATACACTTTAATTCTTAAAGTAAATTCTTTAAAAATACAGATAATACATTACCCCTAAAAGAATTTTTACTAAGGAATAATTTCACTAGGTGCAAAACACATCTGATAGGGCAAAGCCAGTAAATGGATGTGAAAGAAGCAGTAATAATGTGTATTTTTATGGCACTTAAAGTGGTGTCTCAACATAATTAACTATTTATACTATTGACCAGCCAAAAACATTTTTAATGAGAATGGCTTCTAGCCTGAATCAATTAAGCCTTCTTTATTTACTTCTCTCTCTCTTTTGTCTCTTTCTTACCATTGTACTAAAGAAAAAAATTGAAATGGCTTCAGCCATTTTCTATTTCAAAACACTAAAGGGTGTTTAAAAATTTTTTTTACTAGAAACAGTTATTTTTAGTTTAATTCAAATTTCAAATACAAGCATGTAAAAAATCAACTTTTAGTTAGGTCACAGAAAAATGAAACACACTGATAACTTTCCTCACAAGCATTTTCTGTGAGTTTACCTCTGTGAATGCTCCACTAAAGACAAAGAGGTTCAAAGCAGCCCATTCTATTTGCAAATTTCAAAATTAAGTAAATGGTGAGAAAATATAAAGAACTTTTTCATTTGAATATTTAAATGTTGTTCAAAAATGAGGTCTAAAAATTACCAGGAAAGAATAAAATTGTTTCATTTTGTACAGTCTTATTTTTCTGCTTTTCTACTAGAATTTTGGGTAAGAGGGGATAAGAAAGTTAAGAAGATAAAAGTATCTGTTGAAAATACTTGTTTAAATATTGAAAATGGTCACAAGGTCACACCAATAATACAACTGAGCAGAAATGTTTTCTGCCACAAACTAGAGAGGAAGGGGTGCTTTCCTACATCCTAATACTCAAAGACATAAACATTCAGCATAAGCATAGGCTAAACATTCTCATCAGTACCCAAAAACTACACTTATCTCTAATCCTTCAAGTAACACATTTCAACAGCCACTTTCAACTCAGAATCAGTCAGTGCATATCCTTACCCCAAACACATGGCTGTCAGCTATATTTCAGCTCCATTCTACCTTGTTTGTTCTCTGCCATCATCTTTTTTTTTAAAGTTATATAACTATACCCATTCATTTGTTTTACCAAAATAAGCAACAGAATTAATAAAAATACTCAAGATAGAGGGCTAGATGTATGGCTCAAGCATTACAGCAACTGCCTAGCAACCTCAAAGCCCTGAGTTCAAACCCTAGAACTGAAAAATAAAAACCTTCAAGAGATTAAAGTTTTCCTTCAAGCATATCAAAGCTCTTACTACTGTAGTCAATATTCATAACTTGTTATTACATAGACAGTACCGTGTAAAGAACAGGGCTAACTCAGGGTATCTGGGCAAGTTACCTTCCTTTCTAGTCTCAGTTTCCTTATCAGTAAAATGGGAATAATTACAGAACTTTAGGATGCTGTGAGAATTATGTGAAATAATGCATGTAAGAGACTCAGAGATGTGTGTGTGTGTGCGCAATATACGACAAGCATAATCAAGTAATTTTTTTATTTTGATAAGTTGCTAGATTTTTTTAATTCATTTATTCATATGTGCATACATTGTTTGGGCCATTTTCCCCCCCTGCCTTCCCCTTCCCTCTCCCCCTACCCCTCTCGATTCCAGGCAGAACCTGTTCTGCCCTTTTCTCCAATTTTATTGAAAAATAGACATAAGCAATAATAAGAAAGACATAGCATTTTTGGTAGTTGAGATAAGGATAGCTATACAGAGAGATTCCTAACATTGCTTCCATGCACAAGTGTGTTACAACCCAAATTAATTCATCTCTACCTGATCTTTTCACTAGTTCCCGATCACCTTCCCATATTGACCTCTGTTGCTTTAAGGTAATGTTTTAATGTCAATAACAAAAATATAAAAACTAAAAATATACATAAATGTTTCAATAATCTTATTAAACAGAGTATCTATGAAACAGAGCATTTAAAAATAGTACTACATCTATGGGCTACTACATTAACATTCATCAAATTGTTTTGTTCTACTGATCTCTGCAATACTTCCTGAATAAATGTGTTATAGTTTGAATATGAAATGTACCCCACAGGCTCCTGTGTTGAAAGCTTGGTCCCCAGGTGACCAAGGTGACCAAGTTTCAGGGTAGAACTTTAGGAGGTGGGGATTAGCTGGGGGAAGTAGGTCACTGGAGGAATGCCTTTGAAGGGCACATTTGTCCTGGGGCTCCTTTCTCTGTTTCTCTCTGCCTCTGAGCTGCTATGAGGTGAGCATCTCTGCTCCACATTGCCCCCTCCACCATGAAGTTCATCATGCTTACAACATGCCTGCCAACTAATCATAAACTAAATCCTATGAAACCATAAACCAAAATAAATCTTTCCTTCTTTAAGCTGTTTCTATCAGGTATTTGTCACTGTGATGAAAAATCTGACTAGCATGAAATGAATTAATATACTAGACCACAAAATCAAAAGTACTCTAAACTGTACTTTTTCTTTGCTCTACTTTAACTTCACTTCCTAAAATATTTAGTCTTTTCACAAACTTTGTATTATTAAATTATATTTAATTTAATATTCCTTCCTTTTGTCTACTATAAAAGTAACTTCAGCCCAATTTGACTCATTAAAAGAAGAAACAAAGCATTGGTTTTCTAATTCCACCAACTTCCAAAAAGGCTAAATCTGGGACATATTTGTCCCTACCAGTTTTGGAGAACAAATTAAGAATTGGTTAGGAAACTAAATACTCTCTGCTTAATTATCAAATGTGTTAAGAGTATTTGATAATGTTTTAAAAAATAAGGAATGCTTTCAAGGAAAAAAAAACATAAAACTGAAACAGGTATATGAACAGCTATGTTTTTGAACATACACTTTGAATTTACAACCAGTATTTTGCTTTTAAGTTATAATACTCATAATGAGGCAGGTTAAAATTAGGGGAAATTCGGGAGTCACAGAAACTTAATATCACATTTCAGATTGACCACGCTCTAGCTCAGGGACCACCCTCACCTAGCCTGGGAACTGCCCGTGCCCTGCCCCCCTCGTTCATTATTGGATGGGAATCACCTGGTTTCTTCCTTACCATAGATTAGCAAAGGTTTTAAAAGCACCTGGAGAAGAGAAGCACTCTTTTGGCCTCTAGATTCCACCTGGGTTGCACCATGCTCCCCTTTGTATTTCCCTGTCCTAACTTTTAGTAAACTCCATTTACATCCACGTGTCCTGCCATGAATTCTTCCACATGGGACACAAAGAATTTGGAAGTCTTCTGATCACAGACTCCACCACTGCCACAACACATGTAGCAAAACCAGCGAGGAGAAACAGTGAGCCCCCCCGGACTCTATTTCTACTCTCTTTTCTTCTTTTCCCTCTGTTTCTCCAAAACCATAGCCAAGAGAATGGGTTGAGCACTGCCATCAGGAAATGCAGCTGGGAGACACCAGACCAAGCCCACCAGCCCAACATGAAGGGCTTCCTCTGAGGTCTGTGGGCTGCATTACAGGGACAGGCGGTAGCAGGACTCAGCAGTGTCTGTCCACCCAAAGCGCACTCCCCCCACGGCTTGGGGTTTGGGGACAACACTCATACCGACGTTTCCACATCCCACAGTTTCCCTCCAGAGCAGGCCACTTTAATACCACGATGCCCTTTTCCATCACCCCCATCCATTCTCCCTCCTCCCACTCTGACCCCCGGGGCCCAGACAGCCACACAGCCCAGGGAGGGAGATCAGGACCACCCCAGGGCTCTAGACAATGCCAGTCATAGTAGGTGCTGGTCAAGGCAGCCATCGCCCCTAAGCACTTGGGCTGGGCTCCTCTTCACCCATCCCCCACCTGACCCAACAGGCTTTAAACTGCCTCCAGAGGTGCTAACAGAAAAATGGCCTTGAAATTTTACCTTGGTTTTGGGCCAGCAGGAGAAGATTCAGTGAAAGTAACAGTAAAGTTTATTAGGAAAAGAATATACTTTCAACACATGGAAAGCAGATTGTCTTTAATGTAAGAGCAATGGGGTCAGGTTTTACGGTTGAAATAGTTATTAAAAAACCCTTAGCTTTGGGTCCTTTTGAGCCCTGGAGTGATTTTTCTGGATTTAGGTCATTGTTTTGTTAAGAGAGACACTGAGTAATCTACTAGTTCCTGCTCTAATTGATAGAGAATTTCTGTTTGAAATCCTAGCCTTTGCTCTGTCTGGCTCTTAGGTTTGCATCTTTATTTTGCTAAATTTACTTGTGAAAACCTCCCTGCTCCAGACATAGTTGATGCTTAGAATATGAGTTACTCTTGCATAAAGAGTGAATTAAGCTTCAGGGCAGTGGCTAACTTTTAAGTATCCTGTGATAGCCTCTAGGCTCTGGCTATCTGATCTTAAAAAAAGAGATTAGTGGAGTTGGGAAGATGAATTTAAATGAATTCTTACAGTGTTCCTCTTGTGGCCACCACTTATGCCTACCAGCTGTCTATCAGAGGAACTTGGGGACATGTGCCCACCAGAGTTTAGTAGTGCCAGGCACAGGGGGGTGACATGAGCCCCCATGTGGCTGTGCCCTGAGTCTCTTCCTCTGCCTATTATCACCAGCCTGGGAGCATCAGCTTGGCAGCCAGGAGGCTTGTAATGCCTGGGGACAGTGGGAAGGGCTTGAAGGCTGGGAAGCTTGCAGCACTGGGATCAAGGCAGCTGACAGCCCAGAAGTGGTAGCAGCAGGCCCACAGGCACACACCAAGGCAGGCCAGGAAGCCCACTACCTGTCAGAAGCCACGCAGCCTAGTAGACTGGAGGGAGCAACACAGACAAAATATGGCATCAGCACCACCAGTGCTGGGCATGCCCCAAGACCTGCCACCCATGTGGCCAGGACTCCATGGCCACCACTCCACTGCCACTCCTGTGAGCACCCAGGGAAGCTAAAGTGCCATATATTTCCAGCCTCAGGCCAGACTGCTCTTTTGTGCAGCTGCCGTGTGTCCACAGCCTTCTTCCTCTTTCTCCTCTGTCCAACTCCTTTGTCTATCGGCTATGCCTCTGTTTGCCCTGGGTCCCTGGCTGAAACTCTCACCTGCACTCTTCTTGTTACCATGGCCTGCAGAGGTTGCAGAAACATTCACCTCAAGGTCACATTCCCCTGTCCCAGCAACACATGCCCCGGGTCCATCCTTCACTGATGGAATTAATGGGATTATTTGCCAGATTCTAAAGAGTTTCTCAATCTTTCTTTAATGGCTCAAGTGGTAAACTGACTACCTGCTAAGCGAGTGTAAGGCCATGAGTTCAAATCCCACCTTAGTCTGCTTTATTTGGTCTCTTTATTAGGATAATAGTTGGGTTAACATTCAGGATCAGCATCTCATTTAGGAACCCTCATGCAGGGGTGTAAGAGACTGGCCCTTTGGAGAACAGTAAGAAGTCAGAGTACCCCGCCACTTGTTCACACAGTCTGCTGAGGTTCTTTAGGGCAAGCCAGGTCAGAAGAACCTGCAACTGAGACTTCCGAGATATAAGAGGAACACCTTCAGGATCTTGGAAAGCTCTTGCTCTCTCACAAAGGGCAATTTTCCTCCTTCCTTTTCCCTCTGTCTCTACCAGCCAGCATAGGCAATTCCATTCAGGAGTGTCTCTTAGGAAAACGGTTCTCTCTCTAAAAGGGTAGATTCCCCCTTCCCTTTCCCTCTCTCTCTCTCCACCAGCAAATATAGGGGAAGCCAACATATTCACCTGGCTGTATCCTTAAATACTGGGAGTGCTTCAATCCTGCTAATCTGAAAAAAGACGACTAACTCATATGGGCAGTAACACTTTCTCAGGGGGAGATGACTTTTATTCCTATAACAGATTTCTATTTTGAGCCTGTATGTTGCATGTAACATGTCTTTATGTTACACTTGAAAGCCTTTTTTGGAGAAACCATGTGGTTACAGGGAATGTTGCCACCATGATGAAGCCACCACATGTCCAGCATCATTTTGCCATCCCTAGGGATGAAACTCATGGGTTTCATCTTGTCATCCTCTAGAAAAATTATAACTAGTTTGTGATTAAAATTTTCCAAATTAATATAGTTTTAATATATTAATCTCTTAAGGATTGGACAAAAATAGGGTATTTGTGTTAAAGATCTGTTACTAACAACTTAAAAGGCTAGCTGACTAACCTACTAAAAATAATGACGAAGAAATGATTTAAGACTGCCCTCTGAATTAATGCAATTGTGTGTATCATTGTGTGTTTTACAAAGTTAATGTTTAAAACTGTCTCAAAAGTTATCTAATGTTCTAATCCCAACCAAGCCTAACTATCTTCTGCCTTAAAATAAAAGAAAATTTATGGACAGTAATCTCAATCTTTTCAATACATTTCATTATAATAAGTTCTTTTATAATTAGCTTTATTAACCAATGTATTCTTATAGATTACTATTATAAATAACATAGTTTAACTTCCTTACCTAAGTCTTTAAAAGATATGAGGTTGCTAAGACTTTTATTTAAAACAGTATTATCTAAATTCAGGTTTTTACAGAGGTTGTTTCAAGACACAAATTAAGGTCCTAAAGCCTATAACTTTATATATATATACATATATAGTATATATGTATATATATATTTGTGTGTGTGTGTGTGTGTGTGTGTGATTGGGTTGACTACAGTTTAAAGTATGTCTAGAGTTTTCTGAGATCAAAATTTAGGGTATTAATGTATAACTAAAAATAGGTTTCTGTTTTATAAAAATAACTGTCAGGGACTTTTGGTGCTATAGGCTGACACAAAATTTTACCAAAACCAAACAAAAGTTCACCCTCCAGATAGGATGATAAAACCTTAAGTTTTTATTGAGGTCTACACTAAAAGGTGATTAATCCAAGAATACTAAATTATGTGTGTCAGTAACTCTCAATGACTGAGCCTGTTACTTTTGAATCCAGGTGCTGCAGGTCAACAACAACCCTGCTGTGTGTCCTAAGCCACTCAGTTAACAGCAGTCTAGGATGTGATTTCTTATCAATATCCAAGCCATGACACTCGGTCATTGGGTTTCCTAACTTTATGTTTACTCCCTCAACTCTGTTTCTGTATGTAATCATTTGAGACATTAACCCTGTTGGTTTATTATCTTTTTACAAAACGCACATGTTCTCCCATTATTCTCAGTATATAAGCTGATTACAACCCCATGTGTGCACATGCTGCAGGCTCTTCCTTCACAGCCAAAATCCTGAGCTTTCTGCCCACATCTTCTCACTGCAGTGACCAAAGGACCCAAATTAAAGGGAAAACTGACCACCAGCTATGGGTTTGTATCAGTCAAGCTTACCTTGGTGTGATTTAGATTTAGTAGTTAATGCTGTACTGGTTACAAAGTTCATATTAAGATGTTTCCCTTTTAACACTCAACAGATTGTCTTCCTTTATATTGTTATCTTTTCATTTTACATGTTGTTTTTGGTATCAGCCTCTTTGCCCAGTATATGACAGTTCTGAAGTTTTATTGTTCATTAGTAAACATATTTTAAAAGTATTTTTAAAAACTCATGAAACTCAATTCTCTACATGGCCCATTTGAAATTATTTACCATTCTTTGCATCCTGCCTAAATTTGCCTCCTGCCAGAGGCAAAAACCCTAAGGTATTTTTCTGGTAACACTGAGGAAGCTAAGTTTAAACTAAGTAAAAAGGCTTTTAAATGGTTCTAATACTGCTACTGTCTTGTACATGTATCTAAATGTTGTAAATCATTTATAGAGTTAAAAGTGTATGCATATAAACAGCTATAGTTCTTTTACCTAAGGCACATTCTATCTAATAAGGTCTTTGACATTTCTGCTCTTAATGACAAATGGTAAAAGTTCTGCCATTTAGGCCTGATATCTGTTTGTCAGGTAAACACTGGTTTGTATGACATTGGCTAATAAACACTGTTATATATATATATGCAAATAAGCTTCAAAACAGGGGTATTTGGGATTACTGACACTTCCTTCCCCTAACAGTTGGAAAATTTAGAGTTTTTAATTATCAGTACTGTCAAAGTAACTACTAACTTGTTACTTTACCTAACCAAAATTCAAGGTTTAAACTGTGATACTGCTACTGGCTCCTTTATATATTAAGTGTCTCTGTGTTCAAGTACATAAGCCTTCTAAAATAGAATTATAAAAAAGCACTGTATGTTAGCTTCTTTCACAAGTTTGTGCATATGTTCCCAACTAAATAAGAGAGGTTTAGTAATACTATACTGTTGTATTAATTGCTAAACTGTTAACCATAGTTACTTTAAGTTTTGTCATTACAGTTCTAATCCTACTGGGACATTTACAGACAAGCCCATGGAAAATGATTCTGTTAAGTGCTTATCTGTCAACCAGAACAGACATTCTTAAGTATTGGGGTTGTTTGTATTTTCTTTGTAAAACTTTGTAACTGTTGTCTGCTGACACTTTGCAACAATTTAAAGGTGTTAGCGCATCCCCTACAGGACAATTAGATTTAATTAAACCCAGCCTAAGAGCCATTTTTAAATAAATCTCTTTTGTTGCTTAATTTGGCCAGAAAGGTTACATTGGCACTAACTTATGAACTGTTTGAAGTGTTATTCCTCCTCCTCCATGGGACAAATCTGACCTTCTAGGAGAGGCTATTCCTGACTCAGGGGGACAAAACTGACAAATTGGCAAAATCTTCAAATATAACAGTTCAGAGAAACCCCCAAGCAGTCGGCACCCCCCAGCTTCTTAGAGGAACAAGTGGCATTCAGCCACCCAAGACAGTTCAAAAGGACTGCATAAATGAGGGGACTTCTCTAGATCTAGATGGAGTCTATTAACCAGACCTCTAAAAATAACCAAAGCCAAGGGATTTTAAAAAGGGGCTCTTACACATGTGCTCTAATATTTAAGCCTCCTAGGCTTCTGGAAAAGGACAAACATGTCTTTGGTGAAGGCCTTCTGTCAAAGCTTCAAAGGCAGTATAACTTTCAATGGTATCTAACTTCTTAGGGATACTTTTCTCTATACAGAACTGACTCTTATTGATGTTTACCCTCTAATTGGACTAGCACTACTTCCTAGTACACCAGGCCCCCAATGTAGATATTACCCTAAACAATCACTCCTTAACTGCCCACTACTGTGGCTGACTATAAACAGAATGCCATCTCAGGGTTAAAAATAGCTACAGGTATAAACACCTATAGGAAAAGTAACCATAAGACTCAGTCACTTTTCAAAATGAAAAGTTAGATTCTTTATCCTTCCTGCTACACATAGTAGGGTCCCCTTCTGGTGTTCCTATCTTCATTAATGTTCAGGTTATGCCTTCTAAACCAGATTTATCACTTCTAAGATAAAAGCCTTTAGGACCCAAATCATGAAGCAACAGGGCTATCAATCTCTGAGATGAAAGAGATCACCATGAGCAACCCAGCTCTCTAGAGGAACCTTAAGTGTACTGGCCAATAATTCAGACACCTTGTATCCAAAGGAACCTCAAGAGAAAGAAGAAGGAGAGACAATTTCCCCTTGTAGGTAGGGATTGCTGACCTTGTCAGCTCAAAGCAGATACAGAAGAAAAGCAAACTTGAGCGCCTCAGCAACCTCAAAAAAGATTTTTTTCAGGATCTTATCTCTCAAGAGGGAATTTGAGGCAGGCTAAAATTAGGGAAAGTTTGAGACTCATAGAAACTTAAGATTGCATTTCAGATTGACCATACTCTAGCTCAGGAAACACCCTCACCTGGCCCAGGAACTGTACATGCCCCTCCCCACTCACTGATTATTGGATGGGAATCACCTGATTCTTCTCTCTCCATAGGTTAGACTGGGTTTTTAAAGCATCTAGAGAAGAGAAGCATGCTCTCTCAGCCTCCAGACTCCACCTGGGCCCTACCATGCTCCCCTCTGTATTTTCCTTCCCTAACTTTTAATAAACTCCATTTATACCCATGTGGGACACAAAGAATTTGTAAGTCTTCTGATCACAGACTTCACTGCCACCACCAACAATATTGATACCAATAAATTCTACCAAATATCAATTTTAAAGCAAATTACTAAACAAAGCTAACAAAATGAGGGGAAAGACTAAGAATTCTACAAACCTCAGCTTTCCACAGGAAAAGCATTTTGTTTCCTGTGGGTAGAATGTAGATAGAAATATCTCAGCTGACTTTAACTGGTAACAATTTTAACAAGATCCCCAAATAATTCATATTTTTATAGGCCATGAAATACTGTAATGTCTTTGCAATGATATACATTGCTAGATATACATATATAATATGTATATCTAGTACATTAGGTACTAGATTAAACACAAATTTATAGAACAGTAAGTACAGAAATAGTCTGGCATTTATAACCATGAGTATATAATAAATTCCTAATATAAAAACAGAACTTACCTTAAATAGAGTTACAGTGATTTCAATGTTTTCAGGAACAGGCCAAACAACAACACCACGGTATGGATTTTTTATTCCGGGTTGCCAACTATGAGCCTACCAGAATGAAAATGATAGCTTCAATTATGAAGTCTAGGAAATGCAATGTTAATCATTTACGAAAGTATATTGACCTTATTTACCTATCCATTAGATCTGTAGTCACCCTGAAACAAAAATGATCAGTCAAATAAAACTTTCTAATCGAGGGAGAAATGACCCAAACATTGTATGCACATATGAATAAAAGAAAAAAAAAAAACAACTTTCTAATCATTAAGTTTGGGCCATGACACTTATATCACATGAAAGTTCTATCACATCAATAAACTAACCTTTACTCACCCATAAATATAAACAAAAAAAGATGCAAAAATGAAATATTTTATGTTTTCAAAAATGACTATCTCTGATTAGATAAAACTTTCATTAGTAAAAATATTTTCAATTATTTTTGTGACTGAGAACTTTTAGGCTCGTTCATTCTTTTTTTTTATTTATTTTATTTATTTATTTTTTTTTTTTTGAGAAAGGATCTTACTATGTAGCCCAAGATGGTCTCAAACTTTTGATCCTCCACCCTCTGCCTCCAGTATGCTAGAATTATAGGCATGCACCACCATGTCCAGCTAAATTCATTCTTTCAAGGAAAACACGAGCCAAGCACAATGTGTTTGTGGAGCACCAGCTAACTGGGAGTCTGAGAGGAAGAATCACTTGGAATATATGGTCTCAAATAAAACCATAGCAAAAAAAGTGGGTGGGGGGGGAAGAGGGGAAAAGGAGGAGAGGGAGAGGAAGGAGGGAGGGAGAAAAGAGAAAAGAAGGAAAGGAAGAAAGAAGGGAGGGAAGGACATGAAAGCAATGCTAGGAATCTCTCTGTATAGCTCCCCTTATCTCAATTAGCAAAAATGCTATGTCTTTCTTATTATTGCTTATTTCTACTCTTCAACAGAACTGGAGAAAAGCGCAGAACAGGTTCTGCCTGGAAGCGAGGCAGGGGCGGGAGGTGGGGGGCAGGGAGGAGAAACAACCCAAACAATGTATACACATGTGAATAAATGAATTAAAAAGAAAAAAAGAAGGGACGGAAAGAATAGATGGAGGAAAAGAAGGGGGAGGGAGAGGAAGCAAGGAAAGGAGAGAGAGGAGAGAAGGAAGTAACATACTAGGACAAAGTGGTCACTTGCTATTCTAACAGGAATGAGGTGGAATCTTAGTGTGGTTTTGATTTGCATTTCCTTCTAAAACAAACGCAGTAGTATGGACATGGGTCACACACTAAGGGGAGAACACGCACGGTTAGAATAGAGAAAGGGAAGGAAACCTAAAACTTGACATGGTCACTGTAGAGGAGCGAATATAGTAATCTTAAACTGGCAGAGACCACTATGGGAAGGGGATTAGGAAGTAGTGAAGAGGTCTGGTAGAGATGAACCAATGTGGGTTGTAATACACATATGTACAGAAGCAATGCTAGGAATCTCTCTATATAGCTATCTTTATCTTAAACTAGCAAAAACTCTTTGTCTTTCGTATTATCTCTTATGTTTTCTCTTCAACAAAATCAGAGAACAAGAGGGCTGAACAGGTTCTGCCAGGAAGTGGGGGGGAGGGGGTGTCAAACAATGTATATGCATGTGAGTAAATATAAAAACAATAAAATAAAAAAATTAAAATTAAAAAAATCCAGTGGTGGAATTCATAATTTGATAGCATTATTGGGAGGTTGTGGAAACTAGGTGGGGCTTATTGGAAGAAGTAGGTCTTTGGAAGTATGCCATTGAAAGGCATACTTTGTCCCTGGTTCCCTCTCATTTTCTCTCTACTTCTTGGCCACCACAAAGTGAGGAGCTTCTGTCATGATGCTCTGCCTCACTTGCACCCAAAACCAATAAAGCTGGCTGACTATGGGCTGAAACCTCTGAAATTCTGAGTCAAAATAAATACTTTCTCCCTTAAAAAAAAAAAAATTACTATGTTAAATTCATTTAATCTAGATAAGAATCCTATGAGGAAGTTACCATTCATTCATTCACTCATTTACGCAATTGATATTACTTACCAAGAATGATTCTAGGCACTGGAGTAGAGAAAAATGATACGCCTTAGTGAAGTTTTAATAAGTAGGAAGAGATGAACAGAGAAAATAAGTAAAATATGTAGTATGTTAGGTGGACGTTAAGTGTTGTGGAGAAAAATAAAATAGGGTAAGGATGGAGCAGAGGCAGAGAAAGTAGTATTTTTCAACAAGTAAGTCAAAGAAGGCATCATGTAAAAACATGACAAGAGCTTTCTAAGAAGGAACAGCATTTGGTGCTGAGGCACTTAGACAACAACAAGGGGAATGTGGCTGGAGCAGAGTGATAAAGAGGAGAGTAGCAGGAGATGAGGAGTAGCAGAGAAATAATGAAAGGTCCAATTATATAGGATCCTGGTAAGCCATGGCAAAGATACTGGCCTTTACTTTGCATGAGACAAGAAGTCACTGGAAGGTTTTAAGCAGAGGAATGATGGCCTATGTTTCAACAAACTCACTTCAACTAATGTGTCCAGAAAAGGGGACAATGTGTCCAAATATAAGAAAGGAAACAGCTATGACCAATTAAGAAGCTGCTACAATAATCCACAGAGTTGATGGTGACTTGGCTTGGGATGATAGAAAAGTGGTACAAAGTCAGATTCTAGGTATATTTTTACATTTTCTAGATAAAGTCAACAAGATTTCTTATTTTTATTTAAGAGAAAAAGCAAGCATCCAAGGCTAATTCTAAAGCTTTTGCCCTTGAGAACTAGAATAAAGATACTGTTATGTATATGAGGCAAGACTGTAGGAGGGATAGGTTTGGAAAATAAGTTCAAGAGCTTAGTTTTATATACATTAAATCTCAGTTGCCTATTAGATATACAAGTGTGGATATTCAAACAGGCAGCTAGCAGCAGACATGTATTTGAAATTATAAACTTGGGAACTGTCAGTATAGAGGTGATAATTAAAGGTTAAGAATGGATATGATTCCAAGGGAGTGAGAACAGATAAAGAATATGAAATTCCAAGGACTAAAGCATGGAGCACAACATGAAATATTTGAGGAAATAAGGAAGAATCAGCAAAGGTATGTCAGGAAAACCAGGAGCATGTGGTATCCAAGAAGTGTGGCAAAGAAAATATTTTTAAAAGAGCAACTGAGGCCAATAGTAGAAGGGGACCAGGAACTACAGAAAAGGTTAGATCAAGAAGAATTAACTTAGAAGGTAACACACATGCACAGGAAATCAATGTGAGTCAACTTCCTGTATAGCTATCCTTATCTCAACTAGCAAAAACCCTTGGTCCTTCCTATTATTGCTTATACTCTCTCTTCAACAAAATTAGAGATAAGGGCAAAATAGTTTCTGCCGGGTAGCTAGGGGGTGGGGGTGGGAGGGAGGGGGTGGGGGAAAGAGGGAGAAATGACCCAAACATTGTATGCACATATGAATAAAATAAAAATTAAAAAAAAAAAAAGAGAGAAAGGGAACAATCACCTATGCCAATGTTCGTGATGGGTCAAATACGGTAAGGCCTGAAAATGACCATGCACTTTAACAATGCAGAGACATTAATAACTACACAACAACAACTTCAATGGAGTGGTAAAATCAGAGACCCGATTGAAATGGATTCAAGAAAGAATAGGAGGAAAGAAATTGAAAACAGAAAATACACTCAACTCCTCTGAGGTGTTTTTGTTGAAAAGGAAACTAAGAAAAAAAATTAATGCTAAGTATGTGAAATAGTATCCAAAGATCTTTTTTTTTAAAAAAAGAGAAAAATATGCTAGTGGAAAACATTCAGTTGAGAAGCAAATATTAATGATACAGAAGAGAAAAGGAAGAATTGCTAAAGTATTGTCCTAAATAGTACACAATATGACAACTTGGTCTTTTTTGGAAGCACAGACCACTTTTTCATAATAAAAAGAAGTTACAGTACATGAGTGCAGATGCACATCAGTGAACAGACATAACCAATGAGGAAAATGCAGAACAAACTTGCCCAAAATTTGTCCAAGATCACATAGCAAGTAAGCAGGCAAAATCTGAATTTGATCCAGGCACTGGTAGCTCAAGCCTGTAATCCTAGCTACTTGGGAGGCTAAGATTAAGAGGATTACAGTTTGAGGCCAGCAGGGGCAAATACTTTGTGAGATCCCATCTCCAAAGTAAACAGAGCAAAATGAACTGAAGGTGTGGCTCAAGCAGTAGAGCACCTGATTTGTAACTATGAAGCCCTGCGTTCAAACTCCAGTTCAGCTAAATAAATAAATAAATAAATAAAAGGGGATTTGAACCCAGATCATGGGAATGAGAGGGGCTTGAGATCATGGAAACTTAGTTGCCCTGTTAGCTGAAATACCAGCAAACAACACAGGCTTAACAGTATACTGCAAATTCAACTCATGGACTGTTAACAATTGTTCATTTATTCTTTCTCCATTTCCCTCCCATCACAAAAACTGAATTAAGAAGAGAGAAGTAGAGACTCAGCACATACTCAAAGATAAACAACTGAATTTTTTTTATTAAAAAACATCTCCAGAAGTCCCTCCATCCCCCATTTCCGTGCCTATTGGTCCTAGAACAAAAACCATGCAAAAGAAACAATCTCCATTTTGAAAAGTACATTTCTGTCCATCTTAAATAATCCTTAATCAAGACTCCAATCTACATACTTAAATCTGAAAACTTATAACAACACAATTCTCATGTACTTATATGGTAAACCAAGCTATTTCTCTGGTCTCTTCAAACATATCATATTTTTCATAGCCTCTCCATGCAAGAGAAGCATAAAACATGTAAGGACTGAATCTTTCATTAGCTATAGCAGATAAGATAGAACATCTGTAAAATTCTCAAGTAAAAAATGGCCAAAGAATTTTAGATACAACAATATCCTTTGGAAATCTAATCTAGTCCCAGATAAGGAAACTGAAGCAAGCAAAGAGTAAATGGCTTGCCTGAAGTAAAATTAGTAATCAGCAGAACCCCAACTCCACGATTCAGAATTCTTCACTCAACCCATGTCGCACCCAGCTCTATCCCTGATTTACAGGCAGCAGTCAAGAAAATAGTCTTCTCTCTGTGAAGAGTTGACATTTCTGTGTATGAAACAGGGAGTCTAAGTGAGAAAGCAGGGAATTTGGAACTCTCATAACAAGTGGGAAGAGCCAGGAGGTGGTAATTTCAGATAATTTCTTCAGGTACCCTAAAGCCTGGTTTTCTAAAAGACTTCTTTAAATTATCAGTCTTGGATCAAGGAATGGTAATTGACTATTTAAAAAAAATATTTTTTAAAATAGAAGAAGATACAGGTGTGCTAGTTCCCAAGTTGCTAGTAAACGAGACACCACTTTTCTACCATTCTATCTAGCATCTCTCTCTCCAGCCAAAAAAAAAAATGTTTAAGTCAAACTAATTTTTTTTTTTAATCTTTAAAAGTCCAAGTTAGAGCAGTTAAAGCTCTGGCTTTCTGATACTTCTTTTGGGACTGTACATCCTGTCTGAGTTAAGACATTGTAACCGTTATCAATTAACCTAAGTAGCTGACAATGAGTACAGTCAGTGCTATTTTACATCACTACCTAATTATTATATACTAAGTAGAAAATAGAAAAGCCAGTAAATTTTCCAGAAGAAATCGAAGATATACAAAGTGGCATACATGGGGAAAAAACGTATTTGTATTTTCCAAGAAATTACTACTTTTACCTCAAACAATAGTAAATCAAGAGTCTGAGTCTAGAAAAGACTGAAAAGGTCAATACAGGTAATTAAGAGGTTGATACAGAAAAAGCACATTGTCAGTACACAACAACACAAAGAACCCTGATCAGTTTCCATTCAGGATAACAGAAAGGATTTCCTTAGAAAAGAATCAGACACAGGTATTTACCTCCTCAATATTGTTTGGAAGGTTATTTCGTATAACCTGATGGCTGTAGTTAACACAGTTAATCATTTGTCAACATCCTACTATAGATAAGTCTTTATTTTTCATTTTTTAGATCATATCACAGACCTTTTCGCATTTGCCAGAGGCAGGCTGAGGAAAAAAAAAAAATCAACATTTCTCAGTTTTGTGTATTGGCTTTATAAAATGCCTTGTTTTCTGATTATTTCATGGCATACCTTACCTAAAAGACCTTACCAGTATGAGACTCAATACAAAATGAGCACTCACTTTTTACTTCTGATTTCTATAAAGCTGAACTATTTCAACTAAAATTTTATAATTGGCATTTATTTGTTAAATTAATATTTTTTCATTTTAAAACTGCACATACCATAGGTTTAACATGTCACATATAAAGTCATCTTAATTTTGCTAACACCACTGCTATTAGGCAACCTCTTCAGGAATACCCTTCTTCTTGATATGAAAGGGTTCACATTTTAAAGGTTGTAGCACAACCACAGACAAAAGATATAAAAGTGGTAGTACTATCAAAACACTGGTAGGATTTTAAAGCTTTGTTTTCCCCTTGGAATTCTCCTATCTCTCTGCAAGCTTAAATTTCAAGTTATAAAATGGGGTTTTTTAAATAAATTTTTATTAGGATATATTCATGATACAGAGGGGGATTTCATAGTGACAATTCCAATTAGACTTATATTATACATTGGTTACATTGCCCCCATCATCTATCCCTCAGGCCCCTCTCCACCCCACTTAAAGCAATTGCAAGAGGTTTTCTAGTTCTATTTCGTATAGGTACATGAAGTCCATCTACCATATACCATCACCTTAATCTCCTTAGTTCACCCTTTCCCATCCCAATAGTCCCCCCCCACACACACTGTACCTATTTTACAGTCCTGGTTTTCATAATTAATATTTGAGTTGACATTCAGAGGAGTGTCTCAATGTATGCTGTCTACAGGTGTGCTTTACTTTGGTCTGTTCAATCCCTTAGAAAACTCTCCCTTATCCCTTTACCTCCCAACCCCACCTCCCCCCTCTGTTTTTCAACATCTTTCAATACACATCCTTATATCCTCTACCTTCACATCTTATGTTATATGATATTACTGTTGCTTTATCATTCTATTTTCCCTTCCCTCTTTCCCTGAGTTCCATAGAGTAGTTATACTGCTACAAACATATTCTACAACTGAGTTTGTATATGATCATGTTTGGTTTTGTGTATATATTTATCTTTGGATCTATCTTCCACATATGAGAGAAACTATGCATCTTCTGTGTTTCTGATCCTGGCTAACTTCACTTAACATGATGTCCTCCAATTGCATTCATTTACCTTCAAACCCCATGCCATTATTCCTTGTGGCTGAGTAATACCCCACTGTACATACCATATACATTATATACATATATAATGTATATTATGTATTATATACAATGTATATTATATATTATAATGTACTATATATATATTATATATAATGTACATTATATATACCATAATTTCATGATCAATTTATCAGTTGTAGGGCATCAGAGCTTAGCTATTATGATTAGTGCTGCAATGTACATCAGTGTACAGGTGTCTCTACTGTATCCTGTCTTACATTCTTTTTGGTAGATGCCCAGGAGTGGTATCACTGGATCATATGGCAGTTCTATCAGTTTTTTGAAGAATCGCCATACTGATAAAACAGGATTTACGACAATAGAAACTATTCTGACATAATTTTTCTGGTCTATCATGATTGCCCTACTTTCTTATCATCATCACATATTATAATGAAAATAATTTATTTAAGCATATACATATCAATTACAACCTGGCAAATTTTTTATTATAAATGCCATAAATTGAGAACAGGAGATGGAAAAAGTGCATATTGTGTTAATTACCCATTTTTTAATCAACATTAATCTTTAATAGCTCTTCAAATATTTAGCTATAAAAATATATATGTACTAAGAGAAAATTAACAATTAACTGAGAATTAAATGTTAATTTAAATAAGGCAATATGCTATATATTATTTTACTGCCTAATCTGACTTATTAAGAGTCAGTTTTTAATTTCCTTATTTAGTAATTAAGTACAATTTATAAAACAGCATTTTCACAGATATACAAAATGCTATGTATATGTGTAATAAGAGTATCACATTGTCAGTTCTCATAAACTTTTCCAATAAAGTACACCTATAATATTTCAAGAAAAAGCACAATGATTCTGAAGTACAGGATAAATATGGTCCACATGCATTATTATATATATGTATGAAAATAACATAATGAAATATAGTATAAACAGTAAAAAACCGGGGAGGAAAGAAGGCAAAAGAGCAAGCATAAGAAAGAGTCATAGAGGGGATGAATTTGATCAATGTAATTATATGCATGTATGGAAATACCACAATGAAACACCTTTGTACAATTAATATATGGTAATTAAAGATGAGAAAGCAAAAAAAAAAAAAAAAAAGAATTTCTTCTGCAAAATATTGCATTCTGAGAAAATCAACCTGTACATTCATATTTGTATTTTACCATGTGTATTCATAATTTTTTTTTAAATTTTATTATTCATATGTGCATACAAGGCTTGGGTCATTTCTCCCCCCTGCCCCCACCCCCTCCCTTACCACCCACTCCGCCCTCTCCCTCTCCCCCCAACACCCTCAATACCCAGCAGAAACTATTTTGCCCTTATTTCTAATTTTGTTGTAGAGAGAGTATAAGCAATAATAGGAAGGAACAAGGGTTTTTGCTGGTTGAGATAAGGATAGCTATACAGGGCACTGACTCACATTGATTTCCTGTGCGTGTGTGTTACCTTCTAGGTTAATTCTTTTTGATCTAACCTTTTCTCTAGTTCCTGGTCCCCTTTTCCTATTGGCCTCAGTTGCTTTAAGGTATCTGCTTTAGTTTCTCTGCGTTAAGGGCAACAAATGCTAGCTAGTTTTTTAGGTGTCTTACCTATCCTCACCCCTCCCTTGTGTGCTCTCGCTTTTATCATGTGCTCAAAGTCCAATCCCATTGCTGTGTTTGCCCTTGATCTAATGTCCACATATGAGGGAGAACATACGATTTTTGGTCTTTTGGGCCAGGCTAACCTCACTGAGAATGATGTTCTCCAATTCCATCCATTTACCAGCGAATGATAACATTTCGTTCTTCTTCATGACTGCATAAAAAAATATGGAACGCTTCACAAATTTGCATGTCACCCTTGCGCAGGGGCCATGCTAATCTTCTCTGTATCGTTCCAATTTTAGTATATGTGCTGCTGAAGCAAGCACCACCATGTGTATTCAAACAATATTTGATACAGTATGAAAAAGAATCTAGCCCCCTCAGAAAAGTTATCTGAATAACTTTCAAAAATGCAATTTTAATAACAAAGCATACTTATCAAATATGAATACTCTGAATTGACCTATAATCCAAAGGTTTCATTAGGTTTCATAATTTTCTTTTAGAAAGTAACAGGTAGGAGTGGTATTATACAAGTATATATACATTGATCAAAATTCACTGACTTGTATAATTAAAATCTGTGCACGGTACTGTATATAAATTTTAGCTCAATAAAAATAAAACTTTAGCCCAGATATAGTAGCACATGCCAATTGGGAGGCAAAGGCAAGAGGATTGTGAGTTCAAGGCCAGTCTAGGTTGCACAGCAAAACCCTATCTCAAACAAACAAAAACAAAAACTTGAAAAGATACCTTTAATTAAAAATTCAAAAAAATTAAAATTTAATATTTACTTTACATAGGTCTAGCTGAGGAAAAACCAATCTCCAAAAAATATGCTTATATTTATTGTGTTCTTTACAATTGTTACTGAACATTTTAGAATTCTGTTCTAGTCCCCACATACTAAACTTAAGATTAAAAAAAATTAAAATCTTTGAAAAACTCTTCTGCAACCCATCAATGAATTCAGACAACTCATTGTTCCCTAAGTATGTCCTAGCTTCATCCTCTTGGAATTTAAATTTATCCTAGGTACAATTTTGTAACTAGTGCCTGTTTAGTCATTAACTCGTAACATTCTAGTACAGAAAAATTAAGTAACCATTTTGTTGTTCAAGGTTACTTTCTCAGTTCAATTGTGCTACTATAATAAAACACCATAAACTGGATAATTTAAACAGAAATTTATTTTTTCAAGTTCTGGAGGCTGGGAAGTCCAAGATCAAGGTGTTAACATCTGGTGAGGGCCTTCTTAATGCATTTTCACACATGGTGTACAGCAGAAGGGGCAAAAGGACTGAACTCTCAGTCAAGCCCTTTTAAGAACAACTAATTCCATTCATAAAAGAGGAGACCTCAAGGCCTAATCACTTCTGAAAGATGTCACTTTTTAAAGGCCCCACCTCCTGATACTATCACATTGGCAACACCTAAAATTTGGATGGGACACATTCAAACCCTAGTAACTACCAAGTCCAAGATCAAAACTCAGGCATCTAGCTCCCACTTTAAGAACTGCAGTTAAGAGTGGGTGGTAAGGGAGGGGGTGGGTGCAGGGGGGATCAATGACCCAAGCCTTGTATGCACATATGAACAATAAAAGAAAAAAAAAAAAAAAGAAGAACTGCAGTTAAAAGATTTCAGGAGATGATCAATCCATTTTCAGTAGATCAGCTAATCAGAAAAAAAAAAAAAAGTAATATTTTAAAATATTCTATACTAGGACCAGAGAAGCTTACTAAAAGCTGAATTCAACTGTTGGGTAAGAAATTTAGAAAATACACTAACCTTAGAAGACTTCCTTCGGCTTCTTCTTGTCCATACTACCACCAGTTTATCTGGCTGCCTGCCAAACAGGAAAAAGAAATTAAACATAATTTATGTTAAATGAAATTAGTAAAGTTAGTTTTAGTACTTTTAAAAGGGCAAAAGTGCCATCTGCGTTACATTACATAGAGTAATTGCCGTTAAAAGAAAGCTCTACATCCAAATACAGTAGATGTCGATACAGATGAGATCTAATTTAAACAACTAATATTTCTTTCATATGCTTTTCTAAAAATACTTTAGCAAGCTAATTCATTGGGACAACCAAGCAAAACTACAGTATTTAGAAATGGTTACTACTTTAAAAACAAAAGCACACACATATCTTCTCCAAAACCTAACACCATACTTTTCAAATATGATCCCCTTTAATTTAGAGAAAAATAAACATTACAAGGGCACTTCCAAAATAATTTAAATGTGTTACGTTATTTTTGCTTCTCCATTTTATAAACAATCCTTGTGGTTTTCAAAACATCTTAAGAATCAATCATCTCAATTAACTTCATAAAAATACACTTGAAAAATAAGCAAAGTACACACTATTATTTGTATTTTATAAGCATAAAAAATTGGTAAAATTAAACTAATCACAATCTCTAGCAGAACTCAGACAGAATTCAGGTCTTCTAAACTCTTAGACCTCTCTCTTCTTTATCGTTTGCTAATATAAAGTCAAATAAATATAACACATTCTCAGCTAATACAATGAAGTTCTCTTTTCTGTTTACAGAAAACATCAAGACTGCAACTGTCAACTATTTTGCTTACATTTTCGTTTTTTTAAAAACCTAATTAAGAAGTTTGTTGCCTAGCATATACAAGGCTCTAAGTTACATCCCAGCACTTCCTGCCCACCCAAAACAAACCTTCTTAACCAAGAAACTCATATTGTATTCATCCTGGCCACTCTCTATATCCCTTTTTATCATGCCCTGGAATCCCTCACTTTCAGTAGATGATCTTTCCTGTTTTGTTTAATTAAATATATATACACATACATTCATAAAAGGCCACCAGCCACAAACTCCTCACTCAGTGATCCACTGACAAATCTGTACTATAATCCAAAGAGAAAACTGTCTGATGAAAAATACTACTGAGCAACTGATCCAGAATGTTGCACAGAAATAAAGAGATAAAAATATTTTAAAAGGTAAAGACACAGAAGCTACATTGAGAGGTACACCTAATAAAAATTCCAGAAACTTAGAACAGCAGGAATGGCAGACGCAATACTGAAGAGAAGGCTAAGAATGTTCCAGACTTAGAAGACATTTATTAAGAAATAAACAGAATAAATAAAAATAAATCTGTATCTACTTATATTCCAATTTGAATATAAGAAAAACAGCAAGAATAAAGAAAAAAAATCCTAACAGGTTACTGACAGAGGAATAATTAAACTGACAGCTGACTTATTATCAACAACAGTCTCAAAGACAATGAAGCTAACAATCTTCAAGTGGTATGGGAAAATAGTTGCCACCCTAACATTTAATATCTGGCTAAACTACCATTTAAGACATTTATGGTATATGTACAAAGACTAAGAGTTTACAATGTAAAACAGGAAGAAGTAGGATGAAAAAAGCAATATAAATAAGGCAAAATGTTAATGTATGGTCATTTTAGGGGTTGAACCCACCAAGATATACAAAAAATAAGAGGAAGGTATCAATAACTAATCTATAATGTTTATGATAATAATAAGATGATATAATGTAATAGAAAAATGGTGTTTCTCCATTTAAGACTAAACCTAGTACCCATCAAGTGTCAGGCTTTAAAAATACAATTGTAAAATAAAAACAGTGGCTTGCTTTGGTAGGTCTTCCTACAGTGAGATGTTAAGAGCAGTGAACAGAAGTGCTAAATTTACAAGTGAAAGAGATAGCAATTTCTATGACATCAGTGTTAATCTATAAACCTGTACCAATGGAGTAGCAAAGAAAAACCTGAAAATGAAAAATAAAAATAAAAAAATTTCTTCAGCACACAAAAAAGAATAAGACAGTGACAGTGAAAATGGAGTGCAATATGGCAACAAGATGGATGGGGCTCGAAGAGGATACCATTAATGATGGCAGCTTAACATTAGAGAAAATCAGTAGCCAATGAGTGTAATTTACCATGTTTGAAAGCACTGATGGTGTGCTGGAAAGCTCTATTTCAAATACTACTCTCACCCCTTCACTAATGCACTCAGCTCCAACCTTAACTCTTAAATTCTATTTCCACAGAAGACCCACCAACCCAGCTTATTTGTGACAAGAGCAATATTGCTTGCCACTAACTGACTGCAACTCTGCAGGGTAAGCAGAGGCTGGCAAGCCTTCCTTTGGTCCTGCAGGGTAAGTTCCTAAGTTCCCCACCTGGGGTAAAGGGCAAAAACAGCAGCCAGCAAACCTAGCAGGCATGCGAACAGGCTACATCCTTAGGACACCACCCAGTATATTTGGGTGACAAGAGTTACTCATGAGCCATTCTGCAAAACAATAAACATAATTCAGCACATAAATAGAACCAAGGACAAAAATTACATGATCATCTCAATAGATGCCGAAAAAAACTTTGACAAAAATTCATTATCTTTTCTGAATGGAAGGAACTTACCTCAACATAATAAGGGCAATATACAACAAACCTAT
Organism: Castor canadensis; assembly: GCF_047511655.1. Taxonomy (NCBI): domain Eukaryota; kingdom Metazoa; phylum Chordata; class Mammalia; order Rodentia; family Castoridae; genus Castor; species Castor canadensis. The sequence goes on along the minus strand of NC_133397.1, from coordinate 54,361,165 downwards.
AGCAAACATCTTACTAAACAGGGAAAAACTGAAATCATTTCCTCTAAAGTCAGGAACAAGACAATGGTTTCCATTCTCTCCATTCTTATTCAATTCAGTCTTGAATTCTTAGCCAAAGAAATAAGACAAGAGAAAGAAATAAAACAGATACCAACAGGAAAGAAGTCAAATTATCCATATTTGTAGATATGATCCTGTATTTAAAAATTCTAAAGACTTACCAAAAAAACCTCTTAGATCTGATTTAAAAAAAAACTTTCAGAGAAGTAGCAGAATATAAAAATCAACATAAAAAAACAGTAGCTTTTCTAGATGCCAAAAACAAAGAGGCTGAGAAAGAAATCAGGAAAACAATGCCATTCAAAACTCTCTAGTAATAAATCTAAGTAGGTGAAAGACCTGAACAATAAAAACTCTAAAATACTGAAGAAAGAAAATGAAGAAGACACTGGAAGATGGAAAGATCTCCCATGTTCACAGAATGGCAGAATCAATATTGTGAAAATGGGTATACTGCCTAAAGCAATCTACAGATTCAATGCAATCAATGCCCATAAAAATTGCAATGACTTTCTTCACAGAGAAAGAAAAAAACACTACTAAAATTCATTTGGAAACACAAAAGACCCTGAATAGCCAAAGCAATTCTGAGCAAAAACAGCAGCACTGTAGATACCATAATACATAACTTCAAAATATACTACAGAGCCATAGTAACAAAAATGATGGTACTGGCATAAAACAGACGTGTAGACCAATGAAATAAAAGACCCAGAAATAAACCCACACAGCTGCAATCATCTGCTTTTTGACAAAGGAGCCAAAAACATATGCTGTAGAAAAGAACACCTCTTCAACAAATGGTGTTGGAAAAACTGATTATTCATACATAAAGGCTGAACATACACCCTTATCTCTCAGTCTGTATAAAAATCAATTCAAAATGGATTAAAAATGTTAATGTAAGACCCAAAGATTTGAAACTACTACAGGAAAACACATGAAGATATAGATATAGGCAATGACTCTCTGAATAGGATTCAAATTGCTCAGAAAATAAAGAGTAAGAACTGACACATGGAACTACATAAAATTAAAAAGCTTCTGAGTCAGTACAGTAGTTTAAGTTTGTAATCTAAGCTACTCAGAAGTTGAATATCAGGAAGATCACAGTTTGAGCCAGTGCAGGCAAAAAGTTTACGAAACCCAATCTCAACTAATGGCTAGGTGGGGTAGTACACCCATTATCCCAGCTATATGGAGAAGCACAAATAGGAAGAGATCACAGTCTAGGACCCTGTCTCAAAAATAACCAATGCAAAAATGACTGATGGCATAGCTCAAGTGGTAGTGTACCTGCCAAGAAAGCACAGGGTCCTAAGTTCAAACCCCAGTACTGCTGGGTACCAATGGCTCATGCCTTTAATCCTAGTTATTTGGGAAGCTGAAATCAGGAGGATTGTGGTTCAAGGTCAACCAGGGAAATAATGCAGAAGACCCTATATCAACCAACAGGTAGGCTCAGTGGCATAGGCCTGTCATCCCAAGCTACAGAAAGCTAAGATTGAGAAGATCGCAGTTCCAGGCCAGACTGAGCAAAAAAGTTTTCAAGATCCCATCTCAATGGAAAAAAGCTGAGTGTCATCCCAGCTATAGTGAAAAGCATAAAATAAGAACACTGTAATCCAGGCCAGCCTGGGCAAAAAGTGAGACCCTAACTTCAAAATAATCAGAGCAAAAAGGGTTGGAGGCAAGGCTCAAATGGTAGTGTGCTGGCCTAGTAAACACAAGCCCCTGAGTTAACAGATGACTGATAGATAGATAGATATAGATGTATACATATTACTCACACTTTTATATATATATATATATAAGTATATACACACATATATTATATGCATGTTTTACATATATATATATATATACACACATATGTGTGTACATATAAACATATAGATCAGTGTGTGTGTGTGTGTGTGTGTGTGTGTGTGTGTGTGTTTATATGCCTGTAATCCAAGCTACTGGGGAGGTAGAGATCACGAGGAAGGCAATTCGAGGCCACCCCAGGCAAAAAGTTAGCAAGACCTGCATCTCAACAAACAAGCTGGCTGTGGTGGTACAAGACTATAATACCAGCTATGCAGGTGGCATAGCTGAAGTGTGATCAGAAGCCACCTTGGGCAAAAAGTACAAGAACCTATTGGAAAAATAACTAAAGCATAAAGGGCTATAGGCATGGCTCATGTGGCACAGTACTTACCTATTAAGTATGAGGCCCTGAGTTCAAACACCAATACCACCAAAAAAATGAAAAAAAAGTTGTATATAGACACAATTGACTATTATTCAGCCTTAAAGAAGAATGAAATTATGTCATTTGCAGAAAAATGGATGGAACTGGAGGTCATCATGTTGAGTGAGATAAGCCAAACTCAGAAAGATAAATATCACATATTTGCCCATATATGGAATCTAGATATACTACTACTACTACTAATAATAATAATAATAAAATGATATGATTGCATTGGGGAAGAACAGCAGGAGAGGGAGGGAAGGAAAAGGGTGATGGGGGTGAATATGATTGAAGTATATTATATATAGATGGGAAAATAGTATAATGAAACCCACTAAGAAACAAAAATGGAGAGATGAAAGAGGGGCATTAAGAAAGAATAATTGCAGGAGGGGATTAGGGGTGAGAAATGGCCCAAACAATGTATGCATATATGAATAAATGAATTAAATAAAAAGAATAATTGCAAGAATGAATTTGATCAAAGTACATTATATGCATGTATAGAAATCTCACAATGAAACCCCTTTGCACAAAGTGCTTACACTAATTTTTTAAATTGCATATCTAGACCTTGTAAGTGTGTGGCCATATAGCCTCCTGACATGCAACAAAATAACTACTTTTCTCAACATCATTATAAAGCACTTCATCACCTGACTCTGATCTACCTTTCTATTAGACATCTTATTCTCCAACCAATCTCTGAACATACTGCTTTAACTTCTTCACACCTTTCTATGTCAGACCCTTAAAATATAAAACTCCCTCTTCCTCCTCCTTTTCTGCCTAATAAACTCTTAATTTATCTCTTTCTCTCTAAAGTGTTGACCATTTCTTGTTTTATCTTACCCCCTTCCCCATGTCCCCAGCCTCCAGCAAAATTAATCACTCCTACTATGTTCCCAAAAGTATCTTCCCATGCTTTATTTTCACACTTTGTATGCCCTGCACTGTATTATTTTGGTCTTCCCCACTAGACTATACTACTTTATCAACCTTATCTTATTTTTGTATTTCTAGCAACATATAAAAATCTAGTACAAAGTTAAGATCCAATGAATATTTGCTACTACACAAAATGAACCTAAGTTTCAACCACGAATTCCTTATTTATTAATTATAATTGATGAGGTCCGACTAAAGCTAGTAGCTATACAATACATCCTTCTCTTCAGCTTATAGGAACTTTGTAAGGACTTGATAAACCCACCTGGAAAGCTTTTTAAACTACTGATGCCTACATTCCAGTCCTGGAGAATCTCATTTAATTGGTTTGGTGTGCACGGGTTTTTAAATTCCATAGGTAATTCTAATGTTCAGCCTTGGCTGAGAACTACTGGTTAATAGGAAAAGTAAGGAAGCCCCAAACTTCCTGACTTGAAACAGTGAGTGAGGCATTACTTATGATAGCAGTAAGGACGTCTCCTCCCCTCTGCATCCTCCTCTCTCCCAGTACTATCTGATTTCTTTGTTGCCTCCTTCTAAATGGATCTCAGCACCCTCCCACCCTCAGCCCACTTAATGCATCAGAGAAAAGGGAAGTTTTTTTAGCATAAAAAAAGCAGGAAGGGTGGTCTCTTAACTGTAGGCCAGGTGTTCAAAGAATGTAAACAGAACATAAATGACATATTTGATGATGCATAATTTATACCAATGTGTTTAAGCAAGCACAAGGCCCTGATTTCAAACCCTAGAAACACTATAAAATAAAAGAGTGACTAATTACACTATGTTGGCTTAATAGAAAATTATACAGTAATTAAAAATATATTCTAAGAACATTTATAGGAATAGGACAATGATTAGGATTCATGTGGTTTATTTAATACAGATTTTGAACCATATAATAAAAAGGAAACAAGAAGAAAATGCTAATGCTAGGAAATAACGTTATATTGCGACCAACCATTCCATGTATATGCACAGAGCTTCTAAATAATTTGTACTATCTCCCTGTTAAATCTAATCAGAAAACCAAGAATCACCTTATGAATGAAAGTCTTCAATATAAAAGGCAAGAGCCTTAAAAAAACCAGAGAAAAGAGAAGGAAACCAAGATAGTATCACCAGTATGCACAGACATATAAATGAAATATACTACAGTCATAAATAACACAAAGGAATATTTAATTAATAAGAGAATTATGGAAATTATGTCATTATTTTTGCTAAAAGGTATAAAATGAAGAATTGAAAGATAAAGTTCAGGAAAGCTTTCAGAACAAGAACAAAATAACAGTAATACAAGCTTAGGAGACACACCTGTTCTGCCTTTCCCTGTTTTGTGGCCTAGGGCTGTGCCTATTTCAGCCTACAGATAAGTAAAACCAACTGGCACTTAAAAAGTGGTACCACTGATGCAAGATGGTGACTACTACAAGGCAGAAGCAAACATCGTGAGCTCCGAGAATAAAAAATCTTGCTGAGACACTGGAGCCACACTTGATGGAACAAAGCACCAAGGAGAATCAAAATTTTGACACCCTGAACCCATAGCCTGTAGAAAGATTCTCTATGCCACGTCACACTGCAAAAACAGGAGGGCTGCCACGCCACCAGACAACGGCTCCAAATCTGCTTGGGAGACATTCGGCAGACCAAACAGGTGAGCAAAAAGGGTTATGCGTTATTCCCCCAACCACCCCTGGAATAAACCAGCACAGCCCCCTGGGCAGACTGACCCCCCCAAAAAAAAAACTGAAAAATAAAAAAACTGAAAACTAACACACAGCAGAAGGGGCGGAGTTGCAGAAAGCACAATGGAGAAGGGTGGAGGAGCAAGGAGCTGATCTCCAGGCAAACTTTCCATAAACAAAGACTAGAAAGGCAGAAGGGCCGACAGTGGGCCGGTGATAAGCCACTGCCTGAAATAGGGCAGAAGTGGTCCACAAAACTCATCTCTTGAGCTACTGAGCAATATCCAAAGTCCTACAACAATGCAAAATTGAAAAATAATCAGCAAACCATCACAACAACTAACAGCAGGGGGCTGGCTGAAGGATCACTACCTTGCCCCAGAGACAGGAGGCAAGGCAAAGAAACAAGCCCCCAATAAACCACCACAGCGAAAACTCAACTCCAAAGCAGGACAGCTGGTAGGCTACAGAGCTGATCTCCAGAACCTGAGGACAACATATAAACTTAAACTGCCACACCTCACTAAGGGAGGAGCTGACTAAGCAGCTGCCACTGAAAGACAGAAGAAAAAAAATCACTACCATACCACCTGGTGAGACCACAACAGAGCTTCTGTTTAAATACCAACACCAGCACTTGATGCTGGAAGAATAACATCAGAACCTAAACTATGACTGTAACTGAACCTGGAGGGTGTTTTTTGTGTTTGTTTGTTTTGTTTCTTATTTGTTTGTTCATCTCTCCCCATTGACTTCTTTGGGGTTTTTTTTTTGTTTTGCTTTGTTTTGTTAGTTTTACTACTGCAACTTAGTTAAATATTAAATTACACCAAGACCAGGGACATAAATAGAACACACACACTAAGCTAAAAGCCCAATATAGCCACAAAACAAAATAAAACTAAGGGAAAGAAAACAGGTGACTAAAACCACCAACCAGCCTATCAAGAACATAGTTACACAGTACACCAAGTGGAGCAATGGGAAGATGAAAAAGGGATGGAAACCATTCTCCCCCAAAAAATAATTTAATACTGGATTCAGAGGGAAATGAAGAAAACAGATACCCAGTTCTGACTCCAACAAAACAAAGATAAACAACACCAAAGACCCCAATGATACACACAAGAATATCCTCAAAGAAGAAATCCTGCAAGTAATCAATAAGAATTTCACAGAGATGTTACTAGACATGGTCAATCAAAACGTACAAGAGGCACACAAGAAATTTCAAGACACCAAAATTAAAGAATATGAGAAGACACAGAAACAAATAAATGAATAGGAGCCCTAAAAAAAACACCAAAGTGAAACAGAGGACGCCATAGAGAGAGAAATGAATTAAGGACAAAAATTGACAATATTAAAGAGGAAGTGACCCATGATATGGAAAATCTCAGAAACAAATGAAACAGAAATACAAAACAAAATGGAAGGCCACTCCAGCAGACCAGAACAAGCAGGAGACAGAATCTCAGAACTTGAAGATGAAATGGAAATTAAAGGAAAAACTGAAGAACTACTAGTCAGACAGCTTAAGACCTGTGAAAAGAAAATGCAAGAACTCAGCAACTCTATCAAAAGACCAAACCTAAGAATCATGGGCATTGAAGAAGGAGAAGAGGTGCAAGCAAAAGGCATGTGTAATATATTCAACAAAATATTAACAGAAATTTTCCCAAATCTAGAGAAAACTATGCCCATTCAGGTACAGAAAGCCTCCAGGACACCAAACAGACTTGAACGAAATAGAACTACCCCACAACATATTATCATTAAAACAACAAGCACAGAGAATAGAGAAAGAATATTGAAGGCTGTAAGAGAGAAAAAACAAATAACATACAAAGGTAAACCCATCAAAATCATAGCAGATTTCTCAACAGAAACCTTAAAAGCAAGAAGAGCATGGGGTGAGGTCTTCCAGGCACTGAATGAAAATAACTTCAACCCTAGGATACTCTACCCGCAAAACTACCATTCAATTAGATAGATCAATAAAAGTCTTCCATGATAAGCAGAAACTTCAAGGAATTCTGCACACAGAAAATGAAAGCAAACAAAACCATGAGAGGACAGGCAGTACCAAACGACAGGAGAAGACAAGACAAAAAACTAGAGAGTAACATTGATTCAGCTGCACACAATCAAACCCTTAAACAACAAAAACAACTAAATGACAGGAATCACCACATACCTATCAATAATAACACTGAATGTTAACGGACTTAACTCCACCATCAAAAGACACCATTTTGCAAACTGTATTAAAAAGAAAGACCCAGCAATATGTTGTTTACAGGAGACACAGCTCATTGACAGAAACAAGCACTGGCTTAGGGTGAAAGGCTGGAAGAAGATTTACCAAGTCATTGGCCCCAGAAAACAGGCAGGAGTAGCAATACTTATCTCAGACAAAGTAGACTTCAAACATACATTAATCAAACAAGATAAAGAAGAACACTCCACACTAATAAAAGGAGAAATAACCAAAAGGAAATGACAATTATCAACCTATATGCACCCAATGTCAACACACCCAATTTCATCAAACATACTCTGAAGGATCTAAAAGCATATATAGATGCCAACACAGTGGTAGTGGGAGACTTTATTGCCCCCCATCACCAACAGATAGCTCATCCAAACAGAAATTCAATAAAGAAATTCTAGAACTAAATCACACCATAGATCAAATGGACCTAGCTGATGTCTACAGAATATTTCATCCAACATTAGCACAATATACATTCTTCTCAGAAGCCCCACGGAACTTTCTCCAAAATTGATCATATTTTAGGGCACAATGCAAGCCTCAGCAAATATAAGAAAATACTATCTGATCACAATGCAATAAAACTAGAACTCAACAACAAAAGTAAAGACAAAAAACATGCAAACAGCTGGAAACTGCATAACTCATTGCTTAATGAAAAATGGGTCATTGATGAAATAAAAGAGGAAATTAAAAAGTTCCTGGAAGTCAATGAAAATGAAAACACAACCTACCGGAACCTATGGGACACAGCAAAGGCAGTCCTAAGAGAAAAGTTTATAGCCATGTGTGCATATATCAAAAGGACAGAAAGATCTCAAATGAATGACCTAATGCTACATATCAAACTCCTAGAAAAACAAGAACAAGTAAATCCCAAAACAAGCAGAAGGAGAGAAATAATAAAAATAAGGGCTGAAGTTAATGAAATAGAAATAAAAAACATACAAAGAATCAACAAAACAAAAAGCTAATTCTTTGAAAAATTAAACAAGATTGACAGACCCCTGGCAAACCTGACTAAAATGAGGAGAGAAAAAGCCCAAATCAGTAAAATCAGAAATGCAAATGGGAGGTAACAACAAACACCATGGACATCCAGGGAATCATCAGAGACTACTTTGTGAGAACCTATATTCTAATAAATTTGAAATTCTGGAAGAAATGGACAAATTTCTAGACATTTAAGACCATTCAAAATTGAACCAAGAGGATATTAATCACCTGAATAGATCAATAATACAAAATGAAATTTAAGCAGCAATAGTCTCCCAAAAAAAGAAAAGTCCAGGACCTGATGGATTGATTCTCTGCTGAATTCTATCAAACATTTAAAGAAGAACTATTACTAACTCTCCTTAAATTTTTCCACTAAATAGAAAGGGAAGGAATACATCCTAACTCATTTTATGAAGCCAGTATTACACTCATCCCAAAACCAGACAAAGATACCTCCAAAAAGGAGAACTATAGGCCAGGCTCCTTAATGACCATCAATGCAAAAATCCTCAATAAAATAATGACAAACCAAATCCAACAACATATCAGAAAGATCATTCACCACAACCAATTTGGCTTCATCCCAGGGATGTCGGAGTGGTTCAACATACACAAATCTATAAATGTAATACAGCACGTTAATAGAAGCAAAGATTAAAAACCTCCTGATCATCTCAATAGATGCAGAAAAAACCTTTGATAAGATCCAACACCACTTCATGATAAAAGCTCTAAGAAAACTAGGAATAGAAGGAATGTACCTCAACATTGTAAAGGCTATATATGACAAATCTAGAGCCAACATCATACTTAATGGAAAAAAACTGAAACCATTTCCCCTAAAATCAGTAATGAGATAAGGGTGCCCACTATCCCCACTCCTATTCAACATAGTCCTATTCAACAAATGTTGCTGGGAAAAGTGGGTATCTGCCTGCAAAAAACTGAAACTAGATCCATGTTTATCACCGTGTACTAGTATCAACTCAAAATGGATCAAGGACCTTAACAACAGACCCGAAACTCTGAAGTTAGTACAGGAAAGAGCAGGGAATACTCTGGAAGCAATAGGTATAGGCAAGGACTTCCTCAATAGAACCCCAGCAGCTCAGCAACTAAGAGAAAGGATGGACAAATGGAACTACATAAAATTGAAAAGCTTCTGCACAACAAAAGAAATGGTCTCTAAATTGAAGAGACCAAACACAGAGTAGGAGAAAATATTTTCCAGCTATACATCAGACAAAGGACTGATAACCAGAATACACAGGGAACTCAAAAAACTAAACTCTCCCAAAATCAATGAACCAATAAAGAAATGGGCAACTGAACTAAACACAACTTTCTCAAAAGAAGAAATTCAAATGGCCAAAAGACACATGAAAAAATGCTCACCATCTCCAGCCATAAAGAAAATGCAAATTAAAACCACATTAAGATTCCTCCTCACCCATTAGAATAGCCATCATCAAAAACACCACCAACAACATGTGCTGGTGAGGATGTGGGCAAAAAGGAACCCTCGTACACTACTGGTGGGAATGCAAGCTAGTGCAACCACTCTGGAAAACAATATGGAGGCTTCTTAAAAATCTAAACATAGATCTACCATATGATCCAGCAATCCCATTCCTAGGAATATACCTCAAGGAATTCAACTCAGGTTACTCCAGAGGCACCTGCACACTCATGTTTATTGCAGCACTATTCACAACAGCCAAGTTATGGAAACAATCATGATGCCCCACTACTGACAAATGGATTAAGAAAATGTAGTATTTACACAATGGAATTTTACTCAGCCATGAAGAAAAATGAAATCTTATCATTCTCAAGTAAATGATGGAACTGGAGAACATCATCCTGAGCAAGGTTAGCCAGGCTCAGAAGACCAAAAATTGTACATTCTCCTTCATATGTGGACATTAGATCTAGGGGAAATGCAGAAATGTTGTTGGACTTGGGTCACACGCTAAGGGGAGAACACATACGGGATGAATGGGGATAGGTAGGAAACCCAAAACTTGAAAGTGTTTGATGTCCATTGCAGAGGAGCTAATATAGTAACCTTAAAACAACAGAGGTCAATATGGGATAGTGACCAGGAAATAGTGAAGAGGTCAGGTAGAGATGAATCAATTCGGATTGTAATACACTCATTCATGAAAGCAATGCTAGGACTCTGTCTGTATAGCTATCCTTATCTCAACTAGCAAAAACACTATGTTTTTCTTATTATTGCTTATGTCTTCTCTTCAACAAAATTTGAGAACAAGTTCTGCTTAGAATTGAGGAGGGTGGTGGGGAGAGGAAAAGAGAGGGGGCAAAGGGCAGGGGGGAAAAATGGCCCAAACAATGTATGCACATACGAATAAATGGATAAAAAAGAAGAAAATAAAAGATTTTATCAAAAGGGAAAGAAAACAAAAGAAATTTAAATAAGTCCAGGTGAAATACCTGACTGACCTCTGTATAACAGCAAATAAAGATCCCACCATGTCAGTTTTGCCAGAGGCCTAGAGAGAAACCATTCCAAAGTGGAAAAGGATACTGAAGGGCCATAAAGGCCCTTGTTTGGGAGGGACTTTGAGAGCTAAAAGTTTAAAAATAATAGTGACAGAAACATTGCAGAGGATTAGTAATTATCAATATAAGGAAAATCAAGAAAGAGAAAATGTGATAACTTGTAGAGAGGCTCAGGTGCAAACACACTGATAGTTCTAATAATGAACTCAGGTCTAACTCTGATAGAGCTGATTGTGGAATGGGAGGATAAGGAAGAGAAAAAGAGTAAATGTGCTTCAGAGGAGGTGGTAATATACCTAGATCCTCACCTACCAAATCAACAAACTAGTAGATAAAGTCTATAATCAGAAAGATAAAAGGATAGTTGAAAGTATGTTACAGAATAATGAAATACCACGTCATACCCAAGTAGGAAGGCTATAGTGAAGACAGAGAGAGAATAACAAGTATTTAAAATGGTGTACCTGCTACAGAAAACAGTTCAGCAGTTCCTCAAAAAGTTAAACACAGACTTCTGGTTTCCAGTCCAGTGTGTAAGAAAATTAAAAGTCACCATTCCATACTAACAAGTAAAAAAGTTGAACAAATTTAAATGTCAGTATCTTTTATTTCCATAACAGAACTGAGGTCATGCGGCAAACCACTGCCCCCAAAATTGGAGAGACCAACCAGGAGAATACAAGAGAATCACAAGTTACCAGAGCTGAAATTTCTGTGGGGACTAGTGATGGGGTAGGGAAAATTGAACTGTAATTGATGAACTTATGGCAGCTTCCATTGTGTATAGATACCACATTTTCTTAATCCATTCGTCAGTGCTGGGGCATCTTGGCTGTTTCCATAACTTGGCTATTGTGAATAGTGCCGCAATAAACATGGATGTGCAGGTGCCTCTGGAGTAACAGTCTTTTGGGTATATCCCCAAGAGTGGTATTGCTGGATCAAATGGTAGATCGATGTCCAGCTTTTTAAGTAGCCTCCAAATTTTTTTCCAGAGTGGTTGTACTAGTCTACATTCCCACCAACAGTGTAAGAGGGTTCCTTTTTCCCCGCATCCTCGCCAACACCTGTTGTTGGTGGTGTTGCTGATGATGGCTATTCTAACAGGGGTGAGGTGGAATCTTAGTGTGGTTTTAATTTGCATTTCCTTTATTGCTAGAGATGGTGAGCATTTTTTCATGTGTTTTCTGGCCATTTGAATTTCTTCTTTTGAGAAAGTTCTGTTTAGTTCACCTGCCCATTTCTTTATTGGTTCATTAGTTTTGGGAGAATTTAGTTTTTTAAGTTCCCTGTATATTCTGGTTATCAGTCCTCTGTCTGATGTATAGTTGGCAAATATTTTCTCCCACTCTGTGGGTGTTCTCTTCAGTTTAGAGACCATTTCTTTTGATGAACAGAAGCTTTTTAGTTTTATGAGGTCCCATTTATCTATGCTATCTCTTAGTTGCTGTGCTGCTGGGGTTTCATTGAGAAAGTTCTTACCTATACCTACTAACTCCAGAGTATTTCCTACTCTTTCTTGTATCAACTTAAGAGTTTGGGGTCTGATATTAAGATCCTTGATCCATTTTGAGTTAATCTTGGTATAGGGTGATATACATGGATCTAGTTTCAGTTTTTTGCAGACTGCTAACCAGTTTTCCCAGCAGTTTTTGTTGAAGAGGCTGCTAGTTCTCCATCGTATATTTTTAGCTCCTTTGTCAAAGATAAGTTGCTTATAGTTGTGTGGCTTCATATCTGGATTCTCTATTCTGTTCCACTGGTCTTCATGTCTGTTTTTGTGCCAGTACCATGCTGTTTTTATTATTATTGCTTTGTAATATAGTTTGAAGTCAGGTATTGTGATACCTCCTGCATTGTTCTTTTGACTGAGTATTGCCTTGGCTATTTGTGGCCTCTTGTGTTTCCATATAAATTTAACAGTAGATTTTTCAATCTCTTTGATGAATGTCATTGGAATTTTGATGGGAATTGCATTAAACATGTAGATTACTTTTGGGAGTATAGACATTTTTACTATGTTGATTCTACCAATCCATGAGCATGGGAGATCTCTCCACTTTCTATAGTCTTCCTCAATCTCTTTCTTCAGAAGTGTATAGTTTTCCTTGTAGAGGTCTTTCACATCTTTTGTTAGGTTTACACCTAGGTATTTGATTTTTTTTGAGGCTATTGTAAATGGAATTGTTTTCATACATTCTTTTTCCGTTTGCTCATTGTTAGTGTATACAAATGCTAATGATTTTTCTATGTTGATTTTATATCCTGCTACCTTGCTATAGCTATTGATGATGTCTAGAAGCTTCTGAGTAGAGTTTTTTGGGTCTTTAAGGTATAGGATCATGTCGTCTGCAAATAGGGATATTTTGACAGTTTCTTTACCTATTTGTATTCCTTTTATTCCTTCTTCTTGCCTAATTGCTCTGGCTAGGAATTCCAGTACTATGTTGAATAGGAGTGGAGATAGTGGGCATCCTTGTCTGGTTCCTGATTTTAGAGGGAATGGTTTTAATTTTTCTCCGTTAAGTATAATGCTGGCTGTAGGTTTGTCATATATAGCTTTTATAATGTTGAGGAACTTTCCTTCTATTCCTAGTTTTCTTAGAGCTTTTATCATGAAATGATGTTGGATCTTATCAAAGGCTTTTTCTGCATCTATTGAGATGATCAAGTGGTTTTTGTCTTTGCTTCTGTTAATGTGGTTTATTACGTTTATTGATTTTCGTATGTTGAACCACCCCTGCATCCCTGGGATGAAGCCTACTTGGTCGTGGTGAATAATCTTTTTGATGTGTTGCTGAATTCGATTTGCCATTATTTTGTTGAGGATTTTTGCATCAATGTTCATTAAGGAGATTGGCCTATAGTTCTCCTTTTTGGAGGTGTCTTTGCCTGGTTTTGGGATAAGTGTAATACTGGCTTCATAAAATGTGTTTGGCAGTTTTCCTTCCCTTTCTATTTCGTGGAACAGTTTAAGGAGGGTTGGTGTCAGTTCTTCTTTAAAGGTCTGATAGAATTCAGCAGAGAATCCATCAGGTCCTGGACTTTTCTTTTTGGGGAGACTCTTGATTGCTGCTTCAATTTCATTTTGTGTTATAGGTCTATTCAGGTGATTAATTTCCTCTTGGTTCAGTTTTGGATGATCATATGTATCTAGAAATCTGTCCATTTCTTTTAGATTTTCAAATTTATTTGAATATAGGTTCTCAAAGTAGTCTCTGATGATTTCCTGGACTTCCATGGTGTTTGTTGTTATCTCCCCTTTTGCATTCCTGATTCTACTAATTTGGGTTTTTTCTCTCCTCATTTTAGTCAGGTTTGCCAGGGGTCTATCGATCTTGTTTATTTTTTCAAAGAACCAACTTTTTGTTTCATTAATTCTTTGTATGGTTTTTTTGGTTTCTATTTCGTTGATTTCAGCTCTTATTTTTATTATTTCTCTCCTATTTGTTTTGGGATTTGCTTGTTCTTGTTTTTCTAGGAGTTTGAGATGTATCATTAGGTCATTGATTTGGGATCTTTCAATCTTTTTAATATATGCACTCATGGCTATAAACGTTCCTCTCAAGACTGCCTTAGCTGTGTCCCATAGGTTCTGGTAGGTTGTGTTTTCATTTTCATTGACTTCTAGGAACTTTTTAATTTCCTCTTTTATTGCATCGATGATCCATTCTTCATTAAGTAATGAGTTATTTAGTTTCCAGCTGTTTGCATGTTTTTTGTCTTTACTTTTGTTGTTGAGTTCTACTTTTACTGCATTGTGGTCAGATAGTATGCATGGTATTATTTCTATTTTCTTATATTTGCTGAGGCTTGCTTTGTGCCCTAGTATATGATCTATTTTGGAGAAGGTTCCATGGGCTGCTGAGAAGAATGTATATTGTGTAGAGGTTGGATGAAATGTTCTGTAGACATCTACTAGGTCCACTTGATCTATTGCATATTTTAGATCTTGGATTTCTTTATTGAGTTTTTGTTTGGATGACCTATCTATTGATGATAATGGAGTGTTAAAGTCTCCCACAACCACTGTGTTGGCGTTTATATATGCTTTTAGGTCTTTCAGGGTATGTTTGATGAAATTGGGTGTGTTGACATTGGGTGCGTACAGATTGATGATTATTATTTCCTTTTGGTCTATTTCCCCTTTTATTAGTATGGAATGTCCTTCTTTATCTCGTTTGATCAATGTAGGTTTGAAGTCTACTTTGTCAGAGATAAGTATTGCTACTCCTGCTTGTTTTCGGGGGCCATTGGCTTGGTAAATCTTCTTCCAGCCTTTCATCCTAAGCATATGCTTATTTCTGTCGGTGAGATGAGTCTCCTGTAAGCAACAAATTGTTGGATCTTCTTTTTTAATCCATTTTGTCAAACGGTGTCTTTTGATGGGTGAATTAAGTCCATTAACATTAAGTGTTAGTACTGATAGGTATGTGGTGATTCCTGCCATTTAGTTATCTTAGTTGTTTGAAGGTTTGATTGTGTGTACCTAACTTGATGTTACTCTCTACTGTCTTGCTTTTTCTTATCCTGTGGTTTGGTGCTGCCTGCCTTTTCATGGTTAAGTTGGGTGTCACTTTCTGTGTGCAGGATCCCTTGCAGAATCTTTTGTAATGGTGGCTTTGTGGTCACATATTGTTTTAGTTTCTGCTTATCATGGAAGACTTTTATTGCTCCATCTATTTTGAATGATAGCTTTTCTGGGTAGAGTATCCTGGGGTTGAAGTTATTTTTATTCAGTGCCCGGAAGATCTCACCCCACGCTCTTCTTGCTTTTAATGTTTCTGTTGAGAAGTCTGCTGTGATTTTGATGGGTTTACCTTTGTATGTTACTTGTTTTTTCTCTCTTGCAGCCTTCAATATTCTTTCCTTAGTTTCTGAACTTGTTGTTTTAATGATGATATGTCGTGGAGTAGTTCTATTTTGATCTGGTCTGTTTGGTGTCCTGGAGGCCTCTTGCATTTGTATGGGAATATCTTTCTCTAGATTTGGGAAATTTTCCGTTATTATTTTGTTGAATATATTACGCATTCCCTTCGCTTGCACCTCTTCTCCTTCTTCGATGCCCATGATTCTCAAGTTTGGTCTTTTGATGGAGTCGGTGAGTTCTTGCATTTTCTTTTCACAGGTCTTGAGTTGTTTAATTAGTAGTTCTTCAGTTTTTCCTTTAATTACCATTTCATCTTCAAGTTCTGAGATTCTGTCTTCTGTTTGTTCTATTCTGCTGGATTGGCCTTCCGTTTTGTTTTGCAGTTCTGTTTCGTTCTTTTTTCTGAGGTTTTCCATATCCTGGCTGTTTTCTTCTTTATTGTTGTCTATTTTTGTCCTGAGTTCATTTATCCATTTATTCATTGTGTTCTCTCTTTCACTTTGGTGTTTATACAGTGCTTCTATGGTTTCCTTTATTTCTTCTTTTGCTTTTTCAAATTCTCTATTTTTATTGTCTTGGAATTTCTTGAGTGTCTCCTGTACATTTTGGTTGACCCTATCCAGTATCATCTCTGAGGCTGAATATATCTAAATAGAGACTTTCAAAACTAAAAATCAAAGAGAAGAAAGAGTAAAGAAAGAAGAGAACGGAATATCCAAACACTAGGGGACAATTATAAAAGGTGTAAATGTTCATAATGGGAATACCAGAAGGAGAAAAGGAAGAAATATTGAAATAATGAAGGAGAATCTTCCCCAAATTAATGTCAGACACTGAACCACAGATCCAAGAAGCTCAGAACACCAAGCAGGATAAAGGACACATAAAAACACACACCCAGATGTATCATTTTCCAAGTTCAAAAAGATAAAAAAAAATTCTGAAAGAAGCTTTAAGAAATAAATACCTCACTTACAGAAGAACAAAGACAAAGTATATACCATTTTTCAGAAATCTTGCAAGCAAGAAGAAGGTGGTATGCAATACTTAACATGTGTTGAGAGAAAACAAAACAAAACACTAACCTAACATTCTGCACCCTGAGAAATTATCCTTCAAAAGTGAAGGAGAAAGCGCAGGACTAGCTCTACTCTGCTTCTTGGCTGCCGTGATGTGAACAGCATCCTCCAGCCTGGGATCCCAACACCATGATAATTTGCCTTGCTTTGGGCTCAAAGCAATGAATCCAGCCATCTTGGCACTGAAAATTCTGAAACCTTGAGCCAAAATTAATCTTTTCTCCCTTAAGCTGATTTTCTCAGGTATCTTTTATCAAAATGATCAGAAACTGACTAATACAGAAAATTGGTATTGAGAAGTAGGGTCATTACTGTGACTTTTCCTGATGATGTGGTTCATAGACTTTGGAAATGGTTTGGGAAAAGTTTGGAAAAGTGGGCTAAAGAAAGCCTAGGATGCTGTAAATAGAGCTTAGTATATGGGAGCTGGGAAGACCTGAACACCAACAGGAAAGCCGACAATAAAGACAGTGCTCATGAGACTTCAGATGGGAACAAAGACTTCATAGGGAATTGGACTAGAGGCCATTTGTATTACATTTTGAAAAGAACCTCTCTACATTTTGTCCACAGCAAAATTGTCCGAGAGGATGGTTTAAACATGACAGACTATTAACCTGGTAAAGGAAATTTTGAGGCAGCCCAGCATTCAGGATGTGGCATGATGGTATTACTGGCTGCTTCTGCTTTTAGGCAGATTCATAGTGAGAACTAAGAGCAAACAGGAGAGTGGAAAGATCTGAAAACATGCAATTTGGACAGAAAAAGGAGCTGTTGAAAGTTCCAACTCAAAGAAGGGTGTGATTGTTCAAGCAAGAGATTAGTACCATTAAAAAGAAGTCAAGAACCTTGCACCAGGATAACAGAAAAAATAGTTGAGGGCATCCCAGCAATTGCAAACTCAAGTGTAACAAAGAGTAAACTCAAAGTAAGGAACAGTGGCTCCCTATACCTGTAATCTCAGCTACTCAAGAGGTAATTAGGAGGATTTAGGTTCAAGGTCAACCTGGGCAAAAAGTTATCAAGATCCCCATCTCAACCAATAAGCTGAGTATGGTGGTATGGTCTGAGGCTGGCCTGGCCAAAAACTCAAGACCCTACCTGAAAAATAACTAAAGTAAAAAAGGACTAGGGGCATGGCTCAAGAGGTAGAGTATCTGACTAGCAACTGTGACACCCTAAGTTCAAAACTCCAGGACCACCAAATAAGATACCGGGAAAAAAACCAGTAAACTCATCTGAAAGATGAAAGATTGTGCCAAGGCACTCTGATCATGGTCACACAGAGTCATGTAGCAAATGATGTACCCAGGAAATTTCCCTCAGTCACCCAGGTACTCAGAGGCCTACGCAACAACAGTCCAAAGGAGCCTAGGTAGTGCTCAAGTTGGCAGCAGACCTTAGCAATCACCCAAGTGATGCTAACATGCAGACATGCAAAATGAGTTACAGGGTCATGGAAGCTTCCACCCAGATTTCAAAAGAAAATGTGCAAGGCCAGGGAATATTTCTCCTTGGGAGAAAGAAGAAGGCCTGCTAGCACAGGCCTGGTTCTGCTCTGCTTCCTGGCTGTCATGAGGTAAGCAACCTTCTCTACCACAGACTCCCACTGCTGTAATACTCTGACTCATTTTAGGCTTAAAGCAATGGATTCAGGTGACCTTGCACTGAAATTCTAAAACCATGAGCCAAAATAAATTTCTCCTCCCTTAAAAAAGTGACTGATGAAATAACGACTTCCTCAGACAAATAAAATTAAAGAGGGATTTTGTTGATAATAGATCTACCTTATAAGACATGTTGCTTTTTGTTTGATTTGGTCTGGTTTGGCTTGGTTTAGAGGAAATACTGGGGGAAAGGGGTTGAACTCAGAGCTTCATTTTTGCTAAGCAGGTACTTTATCATTTGAACCACTCTGCCACTCCTTTGGGGTTGGTTGTTTTTGAGATAGGGTCTTACTTTATGTCCAGGCCAGCCTAGACCACAATTCTCCTATTTGTGCTTCCCCAAATAGCTGGGATGACAGGGACAGGCCACCATGCCCAGCCACTGGTCAAGATGGGGTCTCATAAACTTTTTGACAGGACAAATCACAATCCTCAGAATCTCTGCCTCCCAAGTAGATAGGATTATAGGCTTGATCCACCACACCCAGAAAGAAATTTTAAAAGAAATTCTTTAGAGAAGTGAAATGGTATAGGGCAGAAACTCATATATACATACATAAAGAAAGGAAGAAGCCGAAATAAAAACTTCTTGTTTTCTTATTCTTAATTGATCTAGGTATAATTGTCCAAAATAACAACAATGTATCTAATTTGATATGCTTATGTAAATACATTGTGTTCATATACATATATATATGCTCATGTATAGTTACATATAAGTGAAATGAATGATAGCAATGATATAAGGAATAAGAGAGGAATTCAGATTATTTTATTATAAGGTACTCACACTATCTATGAAGTTGTATAGAGTTATTTGAAAGGGGCTTCTATTAGTTGTAAATGTATAATACAAACTCTAGGGCAACTGCTGAAAAAAATGAAAAACGAAGTATAACTGATAAGCTAAGGGAAGAAATTGAAATCACACAAAATGCTCAATTAAACCAAAAAAGGAAGAAATAGAGTAGAAAATTAAAATGGGAACAAAGACTAGGGCAATAAATAAAAAAACAATAGCAGGCTAGGTAGATAAAATCCAACTACATCAATGGCAGTGCCACTTGGATTGTCAATGGCCTAAATGCACCAATTAAAACACAAAAGACTGTCAGAATCCTCCAAAAACAAAACCCATCTGTACATTTTCTACAAGAAACTCCACTTTAAATATAAAGACATATGTAAATGAAAAGTAAATAGACAGAAAAAAAATACCATGCTAACACTAATCAGAAGAAAGGAGGAGCAGCTATATTAACTTCAAAAAGAACAGACTTCAAAGGAAGGAAGTTATCAGGGATGAAGAATAGCTTCATACAATAATAAAAGAGTCAATTATCCAATTAGGTATAACAACCCTTGATGTGTACATACCTAACAACAGAATGTTAAACTACATGAGGCAAAAATGAAAAGAACTTTAAAGGAGAAATAGATGAACCCACTATCATAATTGGAGACTTTAACACTCTTCTCAGGAAATGGTCAGATTCAGCATTAAATCATTAAGGGAATAGCTGAACTAAACACCACCAATCAATTGTATATAATCAACATCAACAGACTATTTCATCCAGCAAAGCAACATACTCATCTTTCTCAAGCTCACATGGAATAGTCACCCAGAGAGATCACATTCAGGACCATAATAAAACACATCTTAACAAGATTAAAAGAACAAAAATCAGTCAGATGCCAGCAGCTCACGCCTGTATTCCTAACTAATTGAGAGGCAGATATCAGGAATATTGCAGTTTGAAGCCAGCCCAGGGAAACTGTAAGACTCTATCTCAAAACTACTCAACAGAAAAAAACAGGGCTGGTGGAATGGCTCAAGTGGTAGAGTGTTTAGCAAGTGTAATGCCCCGAGTTCAAGCCCCAGGACCACTAAAAAAAAAAAGAATAGAAATTATAAAAGTCTATTCTCAGATCACAATGGAATTAAACTAGAAATCAATAATAAAAAGATACCTGGAAAATCCCAAAATATGTAGAAATTAACCACCACATTTCTAAATACACACAGGTCAAGGAAGAAACCTCAAAAAGAAGTTGAGAAATACTGTGAACACAATGAAAATGAAAACACAACTTAACAAAATTTGTGAGACATAGTGAAAGCAGTGCTTAGGCAGAAATTTATGGCATTAAATATATATGTTACAAAAGAAGAAATATCTAAAATCAATAATCTACATTTCCATCACAGGAAATGAGAAAAGAACAAATTATATCGAAGCAGAAAAAAAAACTAAAAAGCAGGAAGCAGAAATCAATGAAACTGAAAACAAGAAATCAATAGAGAAAATTCACAGAATCAAAAGCTGATTCTTTAATTTAAAAAAAATCATGAGCCTCAAGACAGTCTAAGAAAAAGGGGACATAAATTACTAATATCAGAAATGAAATTCAAATCCCAGTCCCACCAAAAAAAAAAAAAAGAAAAGAAAAGAAATAAGGTATGTCTCAAGGTCTATGGACATTACAAGGTTAATATAAGAGTGCAATGAACAACTCAATGCCCTCAAATTTTATAACCTAGGTGAAACAGATCACCTCCTTAAAAGTCACAACTTATCAACACACACAAAAGGAAACAAAACAATCAAAATAGGTCTATATCCACTACGATAAAGGAATCAATTCTCCAAGAAATAGTGATATAACAATACTTAGATTTTTATTTATTTATTTAGGCAGTACTGAGTATCGAACTTAGGGCCTCATGCTTGCTAGGCAAGCACTCTAGCACTTGGAACCATACCCCAGACCCCAATCCTTAGAAACTGAATCAGTAATTAATAACCTTCCAAAATAGAAAACAGGCCCAGATTTGTTTCCTGGTGAAATCTACCAAACATTTAAAGAAAATATTATACCAATTCTCTTCTTTCTCTCCTGGGAAGAGCTATTTCCTGATTCAGCCTAGAAGGCCAACATTACCCAATACCAAAATCAAACACATTACAAGAAAAAAGTACTACACAAATTCCTCATGAACATAAAAATCTTCAACAAAATATTAGCAAATCAAATCTAACAATGTATAAAAAAAACTAAATACTAGGACTAATTGGGATTTATCCCACCTTTGTGTGAAAAGGTACTTCAATACTTGAAAATAAGTTAACATAATCCATTACAACAGGTTAAAAGAGAAAAGGCACATTATTTTTTCAATGAATGCAAAAAAACATTTGAAAAATCCAATACCTATTCATTAAAAAAAAAATTCTCAGCTATGTAGGATTACAGGGAACCTTTCTCAACTTGATAAAGAGTATCTACAAAAAAATAACAAAATAACCTACAGCTAACATCATACTTAATGGTGAGAAACTCAAAGATGTCCCACTAAAGTCAGGAAAAAAGAAATAGTGTCCCCTCCCCCACAGCTACTTTTCCACATTGTACTGCGGTAATGCAGTTAAGACAATGATTATGTATAGAAAGAAGAAAATGATAAAGCAAATATGCAAAAATGCTAAAACATTTTGTGAATCTCAGCAAAAGCTATCAGGAGCTCTTTAATCACCCCACGAAAAATGTTAATTATTATCTGCATTATTTTCTTCTAGCCTAAGTACTAAATTAACTGGCTGCTTTCATGTTAAGTGAGTATCAAAATCGCCTACCAAGTTATTTGAGCAATAAACTACTCTTTCTACAGTGACACTTATTTAATCACATCTACTAGACAAGCTGAAGATGACATTTTCATTGAAATTTCTAAGAAAATAAACTTGACCATATGAAGTTCAACTCAGTATTACAATAATGCATTCATATCTAGCAACTGCTTTATATTACAATTAA
Source organism: Castor canadensis (assembly GCF_047511655.1). NCBI lineage: Eukaryota > Metazoa > Chordata > Mammalia > Rodentia > Castoridae > Castor > Castor canadensis. Next base: position 54,338,995 of record NC_133397.1, on the reverse strand, counting down.
ATGAGACCTAATTTATTTGCACATTTAGAAACAATTGGGAGCATTACACGCTGTTGGGGTACTTTAACTTGCAGCCCACCTAGCCTAGAAATCAGCTATAACCGGCATGACCCTTGGGTAACCTCATGAAGAGAAAGATAGCCTTGAAACAGGGTTGTAAAACATGGTAAACTGTCAATTAAAAGCTGTAACCTCGGACAGAGCTGTGAGGAATTGCCCATTAGAGCCATGCAAAAGTTCGGGACCGAGATGAAAGGCACCATGCAGAGATAAGCACCCATTCCTGCCTTTCTTTGTCTCCACTTGTAAATAAACTTTCCAAAGCAGGGCTCCCCTGCTGTTCTTATCTAAACCTTAGGTTTCTATTCCACTACTAGCCCCTAATTTATGGGAAAACGCATTCCTTGTAACCTGATAAGTAAGCCTCTGGTGTTTCCCCAGTTCCCAATAAATAATATCACCCCACCACCAAGATGTGGGCAAGATCAGGATGTGGGCAAGATCAGGAAAATGTGACCCCAGGGGCATGAGGAATTCCTATGTGATGATGACTGATGCTTTAAAGAGTATAAGATCTGCTTAAACTTTTCTCTCAGGGTCCTTGTTGAAACCTGCTGCGTCAGGCGGATGCTCGGACCCTAGCCAGCTAGAAATAAACCTCGCCTTGTGACTTCCTTTGTCTAGAGTGTCCTTTGTCCTCTCAGGAGGTGGCCGACCTCGTACCCTAACAACGCAATTGAGAAAATGTAACAGAATTTACTACAAATTAACTATGTAATACCTTACTCATTTCCTTTAGTAAATACTAAAAAAATGAAATAATTCAAATTTAAAGTTAAAAACATTCTACTTCAACCAGTGCATGAACTAACACTTACGTGCCTACTCTACACAGTAGGTACATGATCAATTAGCAAAATCATTTTCTGAAATTTTAAAGTCAAAGGTAAGAAAAAATGTAATGCATACAAAACCATCAAATATTGGATCTAGAATCTCATTGTGCTAAATATATTAAAACTTTCCCTAAATGAAACAAGCTAGCTCACATTCTTCTCTCCTTTTCTCCTTTCTAATACTCTCTACCAAGTTGCTTTTTTTTTTTTTAATAATAGGCATTTTTGAGAGGTGGTACTGGTGTTTGAGCTCTGGGCATCAGGTGTGCTAGACAGGTACTATACTAGTTGAGGTGCACCTCTGGACCTTTTTTGCTTCAGCTGTTTTTTGAATAGGGTCTGGGACTCATGATGCTCCTATTTAAGCTTCTCACATAGCTATAATGACAGGTACATACCACCAGACGTAGTTTTATTGGTTGAAATGGACTCTCACTAACTTTTTGCCAGAGCTGGTCTTGAATCACAATCCTCCCAATCTCTGCCTCCCAAGTAACTGGGACAAGAATTATTAGCCCTTGTGCCTGGCCTAACAATAGGCATATTAATTACAATACAGGATACAGCACTCAAGGCACAAAAACTGTAAGGCAAAATTATTTTATCCATTCTTCATAAAATAATTTATATATATATAAAATTGTTGGGACCCGTTGAACTGAATTTATAATCTATTTCTCAATTTACATTATAATCTAGTTCCTGTCAAGACCATTCACCATCTGCAATATACTTGATACACCTAAAAAGTTAGTATTTCAGCAAGTATTTTACATTTTTAAATAATTTACGTCTTGCCAAAGAGACAAGCTGTTTTGTTTTTTTTTAATATTGCTTCAAAAATCCTATTCCCAAGTCTATGTGGCAGGAAGCATTCTAAAATGCAGTTAAGTTTCTGAGCAAAATCAGAAAATCAAGATACTGCTCAAAATAGGCATATAATTTTTCTTACAAGTTTAAAATTTTTGAAAAATTTGGACTGAATCACAAATTCCAGTTGAGAACCCTGAGTGGTAAAGGAATATTATAGGATATCTAACAGAACCAGTAGTGAGTACCTTTATTTGCTTAAGTAAAGATGCCATTGAAGTTGAAGCTATCTTATGTAGGTCAATTCCCTTCTATCAAAATAATTTATTTCCATTCTTCTTAGACCATGAAGAATCAAGAACAGGAATGCCAAACTATAAACCCAATCTTTCTACTACAACAATAATTCAAAGTCCATACAAAATTAGCACTGAGTAAACCTTCGAAAAAGATAACATAAAATAAAAAGTAAAACAAGGAAAGACTGAGAATCTGCCACAGATAACAATGCAGTGTGGTATCTGGGGTTGGTTTATGGAATAGATGAAGGACATCAACTGAAAAACCAGTAATATTTGAATAAAGCCTGGAGTTTAGTTAACACAAATGTACTAATGTTTGTTTCTTCATTTTGACAACGTACCAGGGTAATTAATATAAGATTCTATAATATAAAGAGAAACTGAAGTTCAGTAAAGAATATACACAAATTCTCTGTACTAACTTTGTAACTTATGTTAATCTAAAATTATTCCAAATTCTAATAAAACATACACACACCCCAACAAACACATACAACAGAATTAGGAGTTGTATATAGAATAAAAAGCTTCTATGACCAAAAACAAAATAGTAAGTCACACACATTAGGAAAAACCTAATGGTTCCAGTCAGTAAACACATATGAATGTATAAATGATTATAAGTGAAAAGAAAAACTAGTCAATAAGTAAAAGAAAAATATCAAATTTCGCAGCAAATAAATAAAATTAAAAGGTGAAACTATTTTTTGCCTATCAAATTATCTACTTGAAAATTATATTATTGATTAAAGTATAGTGAGTCTATATATGTTTGACTATGAAGTGCTGATAACCATTTTATAAAGCAACTTGGCAAAAAAAAAAAAGAACTAATTTGGTAACCCAAGTTTTTTGGAAAAATAAACTAAGGAAACAATCTGTAATACAGAAAACCTTTATTCAAAATTTTTTTACTGAAGCATTCATAATACGTAATCTTTACTGGAAAAAGCCTATCAGATACCCACTAGAGGAATACAGTTAATTCTGACACATCCAATAATGAGCACCTACTAACAGTAACATTCAAAAGTTTATAATAAACTTGAGGAAAATAGATTCAGAACTGTATAAACAAATCATAACTAGGTAAAACAAATGAATAAAAATAATGCTTACAAAAGAGACTGAAGTATACCAAAAAATATGAATAACAATTATCCCTGTGTGATAGGATTATGGACAACATCTTCTCATTTTTTTTTGTATTTTATAATTTTTATTATGAGTATGCACTATTCTTATACTGGGGAAAAGAGTATTTTTACGAAACCAGAATGTACTAGGTACAATTTAAGATATGTATTTGAATGGTTTTAACTTAGAGATAATTATCACAAAATTTTTGTACATACTAAAAAAAAAAAATTATTTAAAGATATATGTAAATCATTACTGAACTTCCTATGAAATATTCTGGTACTCCTATCAGTCTGCATTATGGCTCATAATATAAGTAAGGTGCTTCTAGTAGTGGGAACCAAAAGTAACTAATAAGAACAGGAAAGTAACAGAAGCAGCTAGATATTTAATTATTAAATATCTATTAACTATTAACTATAAAATGGTTGAGTATGGATTCTACAATCGGATATATCTAAACTGAACCCTAGCCCCAGTAATCCTGTGACTCTGAAAAAGTTTCTTAACTCTTTGAGCCCTATTGCTCTTGTCTGTCTTTCAGGTATAACAGTACCAACTTTCCAAAATTATTCTGAAGAAGTGCAAGTTAAATTAGAGCATTTCAAACATTTACCAAAACAGTACTCAAGAGCACAATACAATATTCAACAACTAATGTCTGGCCAAAAGTATCTAAAACTATCTGATACTAATTTAAAAAAAAAAATGTACCCAAAACAGAGGGAAGGAGGCAAATATTTAGCAATTAAAACTAGAAATATTTTTATACATACTAAAAATCACACATATGGGAAAAATATGGCATTTTAAAAGTTCCTGAGATGCACAAAACTTTGTAATTGTAATTCTTCTTGCCTGCTACACATATAATACAAACTCAAAAATACACCCAAAATACTAAAAAAAAAAAATTTTTTTTGACAATACTTGGGTTTTTAACTCAGAGGCTCCCAATTGCTAAGCAGGTACTGTACCACTTGAACCACACTCCCAGCTCTCCCTACTCCATCTTTTTTTTTTTTTTTAATCTTTAGTTATTTGTTGAAGTTAGTATCATGGTTTTTGCCTGGAGCAGACCTCAGACTATAATCCTGCAACCTATACCTCCCATGTAGCTGGAAAGAATCACATGGTGCCACCTACCCCAGCTAATTTGTTGAGATGGGGTCTTGCCAACTTTTTGCCCCAGTTGGCCTTGAACCACAATCCTCCAGATCTCTGTCTTCCAAGTAGCTCGGATTACAGAAATACACTACCATGCTGGGCTAAAAAATTATTTTTTACATAATTCTAAATGAGCAAAACAGCAGATTCCCCTGGCTTACAAAAATACATATTTTCCAGATGATCTTGAGATCCCTTTTAGGTATTCAATCCCAAATTGGTAGAATTAATATAATTTATTACAGTGAATTAAAACTTTTATTTTTACAAAATGAACTACACACCATTTTCTTTTGAATTAACCTCTTACTATTCTACTTGAAGCACTGAACAGATTAGCAATACTTAAAAAAAATCTGTTATATGTAATACTATGGCCTTGACATTTATTAAATATTTCTAAGTAAAACTAAAACATAGCAAACCAATTCACTGAAAAATTCACAAAACATTCCAGGAAGTTTATTATATAGGCTAAGAAAACAAGCTCCAGAGACAGATTTTTTTTAAATGGTTCTTAGATTAATGGGTTTAAATATTAGCCCTAAACCCCATAAATAAACTATATAGTAAGAAAGTTACTCCTCAAGTTTCTTCCTATTTAAAATGGGGTAATAGTAATACCTTATACTTCACAGGGTCACTGTAAAGATTAATGAGGTGCAAGGCATACAAAGGATACATCACAATATCTAACATATCAGAGTGATACACGAAAATTGTCACTGCATTTAATATGATCATCAGCATTATATGCTTCTTAATAATAGCGCTTTAAATATTTGTCGACTTATTAGTACATGTACGTATGTATAATCATACTTATCTAATAGTGCACTTTAAGACATTCGTTTATAAGGAGGTCATGGAGGTAAAGACTAACTTTCATTAAATGGTACTAGGTAGGACAAGTGGGTAACCATTTAGAAAAAGACAAAATTAGATCAATAGTACTTCAAAACAAAAATGTAAACAGCCACTGTGGATAATGACTAGTTCTATTGGATAGGACAGATCTATACAATTTGGTCCCTTAACTGTTTGAGAACTAATCTATACTGAATTGCATACAGTGTCTTTTTTTTTTTTTTTTAGCAAATGTGTCTATTTGAAACCTCTCAAAAAAATGAAAATAAGAAAGACATATGCAATACACTATATATAGGAACATACTCCAAATGGATGTGAGATGGAAATGTTACAATGTTAAAAGAAGGAAGCCAGAACTGGGGATGTACTCAGTAGAGACTTGACTAGTTGGGCAAGGCCCTGGGTTCCATTCCCAGCACTGCAAAAAAAAAAAGAAAGAAAAAGAGAATACATTCATATATATATATATATGCATATACACATACATACACATATATATAAGGACTTTCACACATATATAAAGAATCTATATAAGTACTAAGTACTAGAAGAAAACATGGATAAGTTCCTCTAAAGCTGGATAGAGAAATACTTCCTGTATGACTCAAAATCCAGATGCAATAAAGATTAATAAACAGACTTCATAAAACAAAAAACCTTTACATACTGAAGTATGCCATAATTAAAGTCATAAATTAATTGAATGGGAAAATTATTTGTAGTACATATCAGTTAAAGAAGAGGCTAGAAGACCTCCACTTTCCAAACCAGTATATAAAGAGCTTAGAAGCTGTCACTTATGTTCTTATAACAAGAAAACATTTAAACAAACTAAAAAAATTAATTTCCTTAGATCCTTAGAGAACTGTGATCACAGGGCAAATCATTACCCCTAAAAATGGAATGGCAAGCAGATAAAGAGAATCACAATTTACCGGAGGAGAAATGTAGAACAGTAATCTCTACATAAACCAGAACCAAGGTAGAAAAACCTAAACAGTTAATTGATAAATTACTGGATGCTTCGTGTTGACAAGTCCGAGTTAAAACCCCAGGAGCTATCCACACTTTTCTTACCTTCAACTTCCCTATCAAGTCCTCACAGCAAAGACTGGAGAAAACTTGCCCCAGTTTTGGATAGGAGGCAAGGTTAGCTTTAGGCTTTCATAACAAGGCCTGCTCTCAAAAGAAACTATTTTACCAGTCTGACCAAGAAGTGAAATACCTAATTCCAGCCTCCTGGAAGACTCCTGTCAACCAAAGGGGGAAAAAAACATGAGAAGCACTTGAAAGGGACACAGAGCCACTAAAACACTGACATCTACAGAATGCTTTTTCTCCTTCTGTTCCTTACCACCACATCATTAGGCCTACTATAGAAAAATGGGGAAATACAACTGAAAGAACTATGCAACTCAAAAGAAATCTCTAGGGAAGCCCCAAAATAACACACACACAAAAAAAAAAAAAAGGAAAAAATTTTAGCACCCAACACCTACAGTTTCAGCAAACAGTAAACACAGCCTAACTCCTAGCCAGAGAAACAAAAACCTTACAAGAAAGACCTATTTATGTCAGTTCCATATAGCCAGTTCCTCATGTCCAGTTTTCAACAAAAAAAAAATTACAAGGCTAACTAAAAGACAAAAAAAAATTATTTGAACAGATAGCAGAACAAAAGTAAGACAAAGCCAGAGATGATACAATTAGCATATTATAATAATTAATATACGAAGAGGACTAGTAGAAGCAGAAACTCTAGAAAGGCAAGAAATAAAAAAAAAATACTGTGACAAAAATGAAAAATGCCTTTGTAGGCTCATCGACAGACTAGACACAGCCAAGGAAAGAATCAGTGAACTTGAAGAAATGTCAGTCAAAATTTCCAAAAACTAGAAATAGAAAAAAAGAACAGAATACCTAAGAATGGTAAGACAATCACAAAAGGTATAAATACATGTAATAAGAATATCAGAAGGAAAAAAAAGAACAAAAGAAATATTTGAAGCAATGACTGAGAATTCTCCAAAATTAATGACACACAAAATGACAGATCTAGGAAGCTCAAAGAACCCAAACCAAAAAAAGACACAAAAAAGTCTAGCTCTAAGCATATTATATTCATTCTGCAGAAAGTCAAAAGACAAAGAACACTGTTAAAGAAAGTCAGAGAACAAAAACACCATACCTACAAGAGAAGCAAAAATAAAAAGAACATTGGTCTTCTTTTCAGAAATGCAAGCAAGAAGGGAGCAATGAAATATCTGGTGTTAAGATAAAACTACACCAACAGAGAATTCTGAATCCACTGAATTTTAAATCCTTTAAAAGCTTTCTCAGACAAAAACAACAAGTAGAAAGACTTTTTCAGTGGTAAACCTCCTTTATAACAAATATTTTCTAATTCCCCAAAAGAAAGAAAATCATACAGTCTTTAAAACTCAGTTCTGAAGGAGGATCCAAAATGGCAACGGGGACACAGACGCAGACTGTGTGAGCTCCCGGAATCAGGGACCTTGCTGAGACACTGGAGACAAACTTGGCTGACGTAAAGTACCACAGAGAGCAGAAACTTTGGCACCCTGAACCCCTAGCATGTGGAAGACTTCTCCATGTCACAATACACTGAAAAAACAGGAGGGCCACCACCACCACACAGTTGCCGCCCATCTGCCAGGTTTCCTTCCGGCAAGCCCACCAGGTTGCTGCCCCACTGATTTTATTGGTTCCCCTTTATTTTTTTTTTACTTTCTTTTTCTTCTTTCTTTCTCTTTTTCTTTTTTCTCTTTCTTTCTTGATTTTGTTAGTTTTACTTTTGTAAGTTAGCTAATACTAAATTACACATAGACCAGGGAAAAAACAGTACCAAGTGGAATGATGGGAAGATGAAAAAGGGATGGATACCATTCTCCCCCCAAAAATAAATTAGTACAGGATTCAGAGGGAAATGAAGAAAATGGATACCCAGATCCAGACTCCAACAAAACAAAGATAAACTATAACAAGGAACCCAATGAAGCCCACAAGAACATCTTGAAAGAAGAAATCTTGCAAGTAATCAACGAGAACTTCATAGAGATGTTACTAGACATGGTCAACTAAAACGTACAGGAGGCACTCAAGAAATTCCAAAACAACAAAAATAAAGAATATGAGAAAACCCAAAAACAAACAACTGAACTCATAGCAGCCCTACAAAAACACCAAAGTGAAAAATAGGACGCCATAGAGAGATAAATGAATTAAGGACAAAAATTGACAATATTAAAGAGGATGTGACCTATAATATGGAAAACTTCAGAAAAAATGAAACAAATACAAAACAAAATGGAAGACCGTTCCAACAGACTAGAACAAGCAGGAGACAGAATCTCAGAAGTTGAAGATGAAATGGAAATTAAAGGAAAAACTGAAGAACTACTAGTCAGACAACTCAAGACCTGTGAAAAGAAAATGCAAGAACTCACTGACTCCATCAAAACACAAAACCTGAGAATCATGGGCATTGAAGAAGGAGAGTAAGTGCAAGCAAAGGAATGCATAATGTATTCAACAAAATAATACCAGGAAATTTTCCAAATCTAGAGAAAACTATGCCCAGTCAATGGTACAGGAAGCCTCCAGGACAACAAACTGACTTGACCAAAATAGAACTACCCCATGACATGTTATCATTAAAACAACAAGCACCAAGATAGAGAAAGAATATTGAAAGGTGTAAGAAAAAACAAATAACATACAAAAGTAAACCCATCAAAATCACAGGAGATTTCTCAAGGGAAACCTTAAAAGCAAGAAGAGCATGGGGTGAGGTCTTCCAGGCACTGAATAAAAGTAACTTCATCCCTAGGATATTCTACACAGCAAAACTATCATTTAAAATAGATGGAGCAATAAAAGTCTTCCATGATAAACAGAAACTAAAACAATGTATGACCACCAAGCCATCCCTATAAAAGATTCTTCAAGGAACACTGCACACAGAATGTGAAAGCATACAAAACCATGAAAGGACAGGCAGTACCAAACCACAGAAGAAGAAAAGGCAAGAAAGTAGAAAGTAACACTGATTCAGCTGCACAGAATCAAACCCAACAAAGACAACTAAATGACAGGAATCACCACATACCTATCAATACTAACACTGAATGTGAATGGACTTAATTCCGCCATCAAAAGACACTGCTTGGTAAACTGGATTAAAAAGGAAGATCCAACAGGATCTGCTGCCTACACGTGATCCATCTCATTGTCAGAAACAAGCACTGGCAGAGGGTGAAAGGTTGGAACACAATTTACCATGCCAATGGCCCCCGAAAACAGGCAGGAGTAGCAATACTTATCTCAGACAAAATAGACTTCAAACTTACATTGATCAAACAAGATAAAGAAGAACAGTCCATACTAATAAAAGGGGAAATAAACCAAAGGAAATAACAATTATCAACCTATATATACCAAAGTCAATGCACCCAATTTCATCAAACATATTCTGAAGGACTTAAAAATACACAACATAAACTCCTACTCAGTGGTAGTGGGAGACTTTAATACCTCCCTATCACCAATAGGCAGGTCATCCAAACAAAAAAGCAATAAAGAAATTCTAGAACTAAATCACACCATAGGTCAAATGGACCTAGATGATGTCTACAGAATATTTCATCCAACTTCTGCACAATACACATTCTTCTCAGCAGACCATGGAACCTTCTCCAAAACTGATCACATAAACAGGGAACTTAAGAAACTAAACTCTCCCAAAATCAATGAACCAATAAAGAAATGGGCAACTAAACAAAACACAACTTTCTCAAAAGAAGAAATTCAAATGTTAAAAAAAAAACATGAAAAAATGCTCACCATCTCCAGCCATAAAGAAAACGTAAATCAAAACCACACTAAGATTCCATCTCACACCTGTTAAAATAGCCATCATCAAAAACACCACCACCAACATGTGCTGGCGAGGATGTAGGGAAAAAGGAACCCTCGTACACTGCTGGCGAGAATACAAGCTAGTGCAACCACTCTGGAAAAAAATTTGGAGTCTTCTTAAAAATCTAAACATAGATCTGCCATATGATCCAGCAATCCCACTCCTGGGGATACACCCAAAGGAATGTGACACAGGTTGCTCCAAAGGCACCTGCACACCCATGTTTATTGTGGCACTATTCATAATAGCCAAGTTATGGAAACAGCCAAGATGCCCCACCACTGACGAATGGATTAAGAAAATGTGGTATCTATACACAATGGAATTTTATGTGGCCATGAAGAAGAACGAAATGTTATCATTCGCTGGTAAATGGATGGAATTGAAGAACATCATTCTGAGTGAGGTTAGCCTGGCCCAAAAGACCAAAAATCGTATGTTCTCCCTCATATGTGGACATTAGATCAAGGGCAAACACAACAAGGGGATTAGACTGTGAGCACATGATAAAAGCAAGAGCACACAAGGGAGGGGTGAGGATAGGTAAGACACCTAAAAAACTAGCTAGCATTTGTAGCCCTTAATGCAGAGAAACTAAAGCAGATACCTTAAAGCAACTGAGGCCAATAGGAAAAGGGGACCAGGAACTAGAGAAAAGGTTAGATCAAAAAGAATTAACCTAGAAGGTAACACCCACGCACAGGAAATCAATGTGAGTCAATGCCCTGTATAGCTATCCTTATCTCAACCAGCAAAACCCCTTGTTCCTTCCTATTATTGCTTATACTCTCTCTACAACAAAATTAGAGATAAGGGCAAAATAGTTTCTGCGGGGTATTGAGGGGGGGAGTGGGAGGGGGTGGAGTGGGTGGTAAGGGAGGGGGTGGGGGCAAGGGGGAGTAATGAACCAAGCCTTGTATGCACATATGAATAATAAAAGAAAAATGAAAAAAAAAAAAAATTAACCTAGAAGGTAACACCCACGCACAGGAAATCAATGTGAGTCAATGCCCTGTATAGCTATCCTTATCTCAACCAGCAAAACCCCTTGTTCCTTCCTATTATTGCTTATACTCTCTCTACAACAAAATTAGAAATAAGGGCAAAATAGTTTCTGCTGGGTATTGAGGGGGAGGGGAGAGGGAGGGGGCGGAGTGGGTGGTAAGGGAGGGGGTGGGGGCAGGGGGAAGAAATGAACCAAGCCTTGTATGCACGTATGAATAATAAAAGAAAAAGGAAAAAAAAAAAGAAAATGTGGTATTTATACACAATGGAATTTTACTCAGCCATGAAGAAGGATGAAATCTTATCATTTGCAAGTAAGTACATGGAACTGGAGAACATCATTCTGAGCGAGGTTAGCCAGACTCAGAAGACCAAAGATTGTATGTTCTCCCTCATGTGTGGACTTTAGATCTAGACCAAATCCAGCAATGTGATTGGATTTGGGTCACATGACAAAGGTAGAGCACACAGGGGAGTTATGGGGATAGGTAGAAAACCCAAAACATGAAAGTGTTATGTCTGCACTCCAGAGAAACTAATACAGAAATCTTAAAGCAACAGAGGTCAACATGAGAAGGGATCAGGAACCAGTGTAAAGATCAGTTAGAGATGAATCAACTTGGGTTGTAACACATTTGTACATGGAAGAAATGCTAGCAATCTCTCTGTATAGCTATCCTTAACTCAACTAGCAAAAACACTTTGTCTTTCTTATTATGCTTATGTCTTCTCTTCAACAAAATTAGAGGTAAGGGCAGAACAGGTTCTGCCTGGAAGCAAAGGGGGGAGGGGGCAGAGGGCAGGGGGGTAGAAATGACCCAAACAATGTATGCACATTTGAATAAATGAATAAAAAATGGTAGACAGTCCTGAAGTGGTATAAGGTCCTGAGGTGGTAGAAGGCCCTGAGTTCAAATCCTAGTACCACAAAAAATATTTTAAAACCAAGGTATAGGATAGATATAACTTTTTCAAACATGTTTCTTACTTAGGGGGATCACTTTAAAATTTCATTCACGGGGATTCCAAGATGGCAGCTACAGGGAGGAAGCAGAAACCGTGCCTCCTAAAATAAAATCTTGGAGAGACTCTGGATATACACCTAACAGACAAAACTACTGTGAAGAGGCAAAACTTTGACCACTCAACACATCCACCCTACACAGAGCATCTCCACTTCATGTTAAATGGAGAAACCAGGAGGGCCCCAGGCCGCTGCCAAACACTGGCGCCCGACGGCTTGGGAAGACATGGACCACAAGGTGAGCTAAGCGGTACGCAGTACTCCCAGAGACAACCCTGGGCCAGATCACCATAGCCCCCTGGACAGACCGACCCGCACCCAAGGAACAAAGAGAAACTGAGTAATAAGCAATAAAAACAATAAAGACACGTGGCAAAGAGGGTGGGGTGCCCTGAAGGCCAAAAAGGGCAGGGGAATCCCTCCCGGAACTGTAAATAAACAAACCGGGTGGAGAAGGCAGGAGTGGTGGCAAACGCCCAGCAACCAGGAGCGGGAAAGCTTGTAAAAGTGGCAGAGGGAGGAAAACTCCACAGGATGGGGGGAAGACCCACTTCCCATGTGAGCTGTAAACAAACACGCTGGAGGGCAGGAGCATCAGCACACACCCAGCAATCAGGAGCGGGAAAGCTTGTAAAAGTGGCAGAGGGAAGAAAACCCCACAGGACAGGGGGAAGACTCACTTCCCATGTGAGCTATAAATAAACACCCCAGCCTGAGAAAGCTGGTGCAGTGTCACCTCCCCCAGTGTGCTTGGAAAAGGGAAAGCTTGTAGCAGCATCTTGGAGCACAGGAGAACTCTGAGTAAACAAAGCCTGCGGTCCAGGTCAGTGCTAAACTCACCCCTGAGATCTGCATAAATAATACCATCAGCAACAACTATTAATTAAACAACTCAAGAACTGTGAAAAGAAAATGCAAGAACTCACCGACTCCATTAAAAGACCAAACCTGAGACTCATGGGCATCGAAGAAGGAGAAGAGGTGCAAGCAAAGGGAATGCGTAATATATTCAACAAATAACAGAAAATTTCCGAAATCTAGAGAAAGATATTCCCATACAGATGCAAGAGTCCTCCAGAACACCAAACAGACCAGATCAAAATAGAACTACCCCACGACATGTCATCATTAAAACAACAAGTTCAGAAACTAGGGAAAGAATACTGAAGGCTGTAAGAGAGAAAACACAAATAACATACAAAGGCAAACCCATCAAAATCACACCAGACTTCTCAACAGAAACATTAAAAGCAAGAAGAGCTTAGGGAGAGATCTTCCGGGCACTGAATGAAAATAACTTCAACCCCAGGATACTCTACTCAGCAAAACTATTATTCAAAATAGATGGAGCAATAAAAGTCTTCCATGATAAGCAGAAACTAAAACAGTATGTGACCACAAAGCCACCACTACAAAAGATTCTTCAAGGGATCTACCCACAGAAAATGAAACCCAACATAACCATGAAAGGACAGGCAGCACCAAACTACAGGAACAGAAAAAGCAAGAAAGTAGAGAGTAACCTCAACTTAGGTACACACAATCAAACCTTCAAACAACTAAGACAACTAAATGACAGGAATTACAACATACCTATCAGTACTGACACTTAATGTTAACAGTCTTAATTCACCCATCAAAAGGCACCGCTTGACGAAATGGATTAAAAAGGAAGATCCAACAATTTGTTGCTTACAGGAGACCCATCTCACTGACAGAAATAAGCATAGGCTTAGGATGAAAGGCTGGAAGAAGATTTACCAAGCCAATGACCCCCGAAAACAGGCAGGAGTAGCAATACTTATCTCTGACAAAGTAGACTTCAAACCTACATTGATCAAATGAGATAAAGAAGGACATTCCATACTAATAAAAAGTGAAATAGACCAAAAGGAAGTAATAATTATCAACCTATATGCACCCAATGTCAATGCACCCAATTTAATAAAACATACTGTGAAAGACCTAAAAACATGTATTAATTCCAACACAGTGGTTGTGGAAGACTTTAACACCCCATTATACTCAATACGTAGGTCATCCAAACAAAAAATCAATAAAGAAATTCAAGATCTAAATATACAATAGATCAAATGGACCTACTTGATGTCTACAGAACATTTCATCCAACTTCTACACAATATACATACTTCTCAGCAGCCCATGGAACCTTCTCCAAAATAGATCATGTTCTAGGGTACAAAGCAAGCCTTAGCAAATATAAGAAAATAGAAATTATACCACACATTCAATCTGATCACAATGCAATAAAACTAGAACTCAACAACAAAAGTAAAGACAAAAAACATGCAAACAGCTGGAAACTGAATAACTCATAATGTAAACTAGTACAACCACTCTGGAAAAAAATTTGGAGGCTACTTAAAAAGCTAAACATTGATCTACCATTTGATCCAGCAATACCACTCTTGGGGATATACCCAAAAGAATGTGACACAGGTTACTCCAGAGGCACCTGCATACCCATGTTTATTGCAGCACTATTCACAACAGCCAAGTTATGGAAACAGCCAAGATGCCCCACTACTGACAAATAGATCAAGAAAATGTGGTATCTATACACAATGGAATTTTATGCAGCCATAAAGAAGAACGAAATGTTATCATTCGCTGGTCAATGGATGGAAATGAAGAACATCATTCTGAGTGAGGATAGTCTGGCCCAAAAAAATTTTAGAAGACCAAAAATCATATGTTCTCCCTCATATGCGGACATGAGAACAAGAGCAAACACAACAAGGGGATTGGACTTTGAGCACATGATAAAAGCGAGAGCACACAAGGGAGGGGTGAGGATAGGTAAGACACCTAAAAAATTAGCTGGCATTTGTTGCTCTCAACACAGAGAAACTAAAGCAGATACCTTAAAAGCAACTGAGGCCAATAGGAGAAGGGGACCAGGAACTAGAGAAAAGGGCAGATCAAAAAGAATTAACCTAGAGGGTAACACACATGCACAGGAAATTATTCTGAGTCAACTCCCTGTATAGCTATCCTTATCTCAACTAGCAAAAACCCTTTTTCCTTCCTATTATTGCTTATACTCTCTCTTCAACAAAATTAGAAATAAGGGCAAAATAGTTTCTTCCGGGTATCGAGGGAGTGGGGAGGAGAGGGAGGGGGTTGGGGGGAAAAGGAGGGGTGGGGGGAGGGGGGAGCAATGACCCAAACATTGTATGCACATATGAATAATAAAACAATAAAATTTTTTTTAAAAAGTTGGTTCTTTGAAAACATGAACAAGATGGACAGACCCTTGGCAAACCTGACTAAAATGAGGAGAGAAAAAACCCAAATTAGTAGAATCAGGAATGCAAAAGGGGAGATAACAACAAACACCATAGAAGTCCACGAAATCATCAGAGACTACTTAGAGAACCTATATTCAAATAAATTCGAAAATCTTAAAGAAAGGGACAGATTTCTAATACATATGATCATCCAAAACTGAACCAAGAGGACATTAATCACCTGAATAGATCTATAACACAAAATGAAATTGAAGCAGCAATCAAGAGTCTCCCCAAAAAGAAAAGTCCAGGACCTGATGGATTCTCTGCTGACCTTTAAAGGTCTGATTCTATCAGACCTTTAAAGAAGAACTGACACCAACCCTCCTTAAACTGTTCCACGAAATAGAAAGGGAAGGAAAACTGCCAAACACATTTTATGAAGCCAGTATTACACTTATCCCAAAACCAGGCAAAGACACCTCCAAAAAGGAGAACTATAGGCCAATCTCCTTAATGAACATTGACGCAAAAATCCTCAACAAAATAATGGCAAACCGAATTCAACAACACATCAAAAAGATCATTCACCACGACCAAGTAGCTTCATCCCAGGAATACGGGGTGGTTCAACATATGAAAATCAATAAATGTAATAAACCACATTAACAGAAGCAAAGACAAAAACCACTTGATCATCTCAATAGATGCAGAAAAAGCCTTTGATAAGATCCAACACCATTTCATGATAAAAGCTCTAAGAAAACTAGGAATAGAGGAAAGTACCTCAACATTATAAAAGCTATATATGACAAACCTACAGCCAGCATTATACTTAATGGAGAAAAACTGAAACCATTCCCTCTAAAATCAGGAACTAGACAAGGATGCCCACTGTCTCCACTACTATTCAACATAGTACTGGAATTCCTCGCCAGAGCAATTAGGCAAGAAGAAGGAATAAAAGGAATACAAGTAGATAAAGAAACTGTCAAAATATCCCTATTTGCAGACGACATGATCCTATACCTTAAAGACCCGAAAAACTCCACTCAGAAGCTCCTAGACACCATCAACAGCTATAGCAAGGTAGCAGGATATAAAATCAACATAGAAAAATCATTAGCATTTCTATACACTAATAATGAACAAAATGAAAAAGAATATATGAAAACAATTCCATTTACAATAGCCTCAAAAAAAATCAAATACTTAGGTGTAAACCTAACAAAAGATGTGTACGAACTCTACAAGGAAAACTATAAACTTCTGAAGAAAGAGATTGAGGAAGACTATAGAAAGTGGAGAGATCTCCCATGCTCATGGATTGGTAGAATCAACATAGTACAAATGTCTATACTCCCAAAAGTAATCTACATGTTTACTGCAATTCCCATCAAAATTCCAATGACATTCATTAAAGAGATTGAAAAATCTACTGTTAAATTTATAAACACAAGAGGCCACGAATAGCCAAGGCAATACTCAGTCAAAAGAACAATGCTGGAGGTATCACAATACCTGACTTCAAACTATATTACAAAGCAATAACAATAAAAACAGCATGGTACTGGCACAAAAACAGACATGAAGACCAGTGGAACAGAACAGAGGACCCAGATATGAAGCCACACAACTATAACCAACTTATCTTTGACAAAGGTACTAAAAATATACGATGGAGAAAAAGCAGCCTCTTCAACAAAAACTGTTGGGAAAACTGGTTAGCAGTCTGCAAAAAACTGAAACTAGATCCATGTATATCACCCTATACCAATATTAACTCAAAATGGATTAAGGATCTTAGTATCAGACCTCAAACTCTAAAGTTGATACAGGAAAGATTAAGAAATACTCTCTGGAGTTAATAGGTATAGGTAAGAACTTTCTCATTGAAACCCTAGCAGATCAGCAACTAAGAGATAGCATAGATAAATGGGACTTCATAAAACTAAAAAGCTTCTGTTCATCAAAAGAAATGGTCTCTAAACTGAAGAGAACACCCACAGAGCAGGAAAAAATATTTGCCAGCTACACATCAGACAAAGGACTGATAACCAGAATATATAGGGAACTCAAAAAACTAAATTCTCCCAAAACTAATCAATCAATAAAGAAATGGGCAAGTGAACTAAACAGAACTTTCTCAAAAGAAGAAATTCAAATGGCCAAAAAAACACATGAAAAAATGCTCACCATCTCTAGCAATAAAGGAAATGCAAATTAAAACCATACTAAGATTCCACCTCACACCTGTTAGAATAGCCATCATTAGCAACACCACCAACAACAGGTGTTGGCAAGGATGGGGGGGTGGGAAGAAACCCCCTTACACTGTTGGTGGGAATGTAAACTAGTACAACCACTCTGGAAAACAATTTGGAGGCTACTTAAAAAGCTAAACATTGATCTACCATTTGATCCAGCAATACCACTCTTGGGGATATACCCAAAAGAATGTGACACAGGTTACTCCAGAGGCACCTGCACACCCATGTTTATTGTGGCACTATTCACAATAGCCAATTATGGAAACAGCCAAGATGCCCCACTAGTGACAAATGGATCAAGCAAATGTGGTATCTATACACAATGGAATTTTATGCAGCCATAAAGAAGAACGAAATGTTATCATTCGCTGGTAAATGGATAGAATTGGAGAACATCATTCTGAGTGAGGTTAGCCTAGCCCAAAAGACCAAAAATCATATGTTCTCCCTCATATGCAGATATTAGATCAAGGGCAAACACAACAAGGGGATTGGTCTCTGATCACATTATAAAAGTGAGAGCACACAAGGGAGATATGAGGATAGGTAAGACACCTAAAAAATTAGTTAGCATTTGTTGCCCTCAACACAGAGAAACTAAAGCAGAAACCTTAAAAGCAACTGAGGCCAATAGGTGAAGGGGACCAGGAACTAGAGAAATGGTTAGATCAAAAAGAATTAACCTAGAAGGTAACGTACATGCACAGGAAATCAATGTGAGTCAACTCCCTGTATAGCTATCCTTATCTCAACCAGCAAAAACCCTTGTTCCTTCCTATTATTGCTTATACTCTCTCTTCAACAAAATTAGTCATAAGGTCAAAATAGTTTCTGCTGGGTATCGAGGGGGTAGGGGGGAGAAGAAGTGGTTGGGGTGGGTGGTAAGGGAGGGGGTGGGGGCGGGGGGAGAAATGACCCAAGCATTGTATGCACATATGAATAATAAAAAAAAATTTCATTCACCAATTAACAAGGATGAGTGTTTTCTAAAATCAAATATAGATAAAAACAAATGAGCCTATCTATCTATGCTTCAAATTAAAAATATAACCATATTGAATGATGAAAGCAGTAGATAAAAGTTTAATTACAAATAGTCTCAATCACATCTTACCACAAAGGTAAAAATGGTGACTTTACAATGGAAAAACCTGGCAGACAACACTTCACTCAAGTTCTCAAAATTAACATAATAAGGTGATCAAATATTTGGATAGTCTTATCAAAATCTCAACCTGAACCTAACCATAAAGAAATATTAGACAAACTCAAGCTAAGGAATAATATTCTTCAAGTGTCAAGGTCATGAAAAACAAAGACTAAAGAACTCTACTAGATCAAAACATCTAACAACTAAGTACAACATATGATTCTGGGACTGGCGGAGCAGCTCAAGTGGTAGAACACCTGCCTAGCAAGAGTGAGGCCCTGAGTTCAAATTCCTATACCACCAAAGAAAGAAAACTATGACCCTGGATTGGTCTAGAAAAACAAGTTCTTTTTTTGGCTATCAACAGAATTACTAGGATAACTGGAGAAATATGAATTAGTTCTACAGATTCAGGTTTACGCATTTAGAAATGTGTAAAATGTTAATTTCCTAATTTTGACAAATTGAATTGAGGTTATTTAAGAAAATATCCTTGGCTTTAGGAAATACGTAGTGAAATATTTATAGGTAAAGGGCATCAATGTTCAACTTTCTCTCAAACAATAAGGAAAAAAATTACATAATAACAGAATGAGACAAAGTGATGGAGGAAATAAAGAACTCACATTGCAACAATGTACCTCTTTGTCAGAACCTACTGCCAATGGCAGTAAGGATATCAAAAGGATTTTTGTATAAATATTCGTAAGTCCACAGTAATATAAGTAAATAAATAAACAAAGAAGAAAGGATGAATCTTCCTTACAGAAGAATCCCACATAATGTAGAAAGAATATGGAAACAAAATTATCATTAGAACAGTAATAATTGTTGCAAGCCAAATCTACTAATGAATTTTAAATTAGTGGCCAAAACTTTAGAGAGAAACAGGATAGTTATGTAATATCCAAAAATATTACTACTATGGTGGTTTTAACTAATGTCCACAAATTATTTGATACTTCTAGGAAACAGAACAAAATTCTCCTCTTGTTAAGTGCATGTGGGGTTTAGTGATTGCCTTCTAATGAATAGAGTATGAAAGAGGAAGAGTTAAAACTTATGAGAAATTCTGCAAACTAACGTGATAAAAGTTAGTGTCACCAATGATCAGTCACGTTCATATCATGTGCCTTCTGATATAAGGTGATGATGAGCACTTTCCCTCTGTGGTATCTTCCCAAAATTCCAAAATCTCAATCTAATCATTAGAAAAACATCAAATAAACCCAATCTGAAAAAGATAACAGAAAACACCTAATTGGCACTCTGTAAAACAATCATCATGAAAAACAAGGAAAATTGAAAAAAAAAACTGTTCCAGATTGGAGATTAGGGACATGTGGCAACTAAAGGCAAAGTGGTATCCTGGATATCATTGAACAGAAAAGGGGTAACAGTGGAAAAACTGGTAAAATCCGAATAAAGTCTTTACTGTTGGAAGTCCAAAAATAGTAAAAATAGCTAACACAGGCTAGAGCACAGCTCAAATGGCATGAAGCCCTGAGTTCAAACCCCAGTACCGCCAAAGAAAAAAAAAAAAGCAAAAGTATCTAACGTCTATTAAGTACCTGTGATGTATCTCAGTGCGTTATGTTATTATCACATCATGGCGTCATGTTCTCACAACAACCCTCCAAAGCAATTATAATTTTCTTCATCTAGGGTGAAGAAAACTGAGGCAAAAAGAATTTTCCTGTGGGTTAGGGGCATGTGTGGCACAAGTGGTAGAGCACTTGCACTGAGTTTAATCCCCAGTACCACAAAAAGAAAAATCTGAAAAGAAAAAGAAGAATTTGCCTATGGTCACACAAATATTAAGCGGTAGAGCCAGGATTTAAGCCCTGGCAATCTGATGTTGGGACCCTCTCTTGAAACTTTCCTTTGTGTGCTCCCACCTTCAGACAGTTCTGGATTCCCCTATCCCACAATGTGAATGAACACTCTTGAAAAAAAAAAAATGATAGTGTCTGTTAGCTCTGATCTGTTTATGGCTTTTCCAGTTATAATTTTGTTTTTTGTTTACTTTGTGTCAATCCACAGTAGCACTGTACAGATGAAATGCAAGAACAGTTTCTATGTTCACTGTTACAGCCCTAGAACTTAAGCCAAAAACTATTAACCGAGGCATGATTGGTACTGAACTTAAATCTGAAACTGAAAACATTTAAGACTTTTAAATTTTTGGTCTGGAGGACTTAAGATTTTAGGAATGAAATTTTGCACCAAGATTACATAACTTCTCTCTCTACTGTTATTGTATACATTTTTTTGTTGTTGAATTATTTCCTATTATGGATAGTGTATTGCTTTGATCATGAAAAGAAGACCAACTGACTGTGGGTATCTTTCATACCTTCACTTGGACATGCACTCCTATTTCCAGTATAGCAGAATAAAATGAGAATTTGACAGCAATTTGCAAGCTTCTTTGTTTCTTTCAGAAAATGAACTTGTTTTACTATCTGCCTCACAGATATAATCTTATGAAGTGTTGAATGTTCTTCAGTGTTCCTGTTTACCACTTTCTCTTTAAATATTCTTTTCAAGTCTTAACTTCAGAATATGTTGAAAAGTTTTTTAGAGGTTGTAAGTATTTTGTAAAGTTGGATAAACATGTATAAAAATTCATTAAAATACCCTCAAATTACAGCATAACAAGAAAGTTTTACATTAAGGAAGAATCAGTGCTTGCATTTAAAAATAAGTATTATACCACCTAGCAAACCTGCACTCTATATGAGTTTAAAGCACACTAATAAAGCAGCGGAAACCAGTCTGTAATGTTCTTATCTGTATTCCTCAAGATAGATTGAAAGTAAATTTACTTTTTCTAGGTGTCTAATCACCCTATTTTGTTGATGAACCCTTTATTAGATGTTTAGTATATGGAGTTAGGGAAATAAAATACCTGTTTACATCAACGACTGTTGTGTTTAAGAAATAATGTGCCTTATGTAGTTGTACACAACCTGTAAATCCCAGCACTGAGGCAGGGGGATCCCAAGTTTGAAGTCAGCCTGGGCTACAATAATGAATTCTGTCTCAAAAAAAAAAAAAAAAAAAGTACTATATCCAAAGCCAATAAACCTGAGTTTTACTTCCAATTTTGTTTGTTTTAAAACTAATTCTAATTCCAAATCAATATTACTTGTTCTCAAGTTCCCTGTTAGGATGAGGTTGAAGTAGATAATATGTGACTTTATGGAGCAGGGACATTCTCAGAAACCTAATATGTAAGCACCTCTCCTGTTGGCAATTATTTGGACATTATGTTTTCTCCTGTTAATATATATGCTTTTGTTTGTTTTAAAGAACAGTATAGACACTTGTCCTGAATGTGGTCATCTGAAACTGAAACATGTCCTTTGTGCCTATTGCTATGAGAAAGTGCACAAGGAGACTACAGAAATCAGATGACAGATAGGAAAATAAGAAGGGGGTCCTTTTAAGTTCCTACAGTAGAAACCACAGTGCTGTACACTGGAGAGAGACCATCTAAACAGGATCGTGGAAAGAGAATCATTGAATGAGACAAGAAGCAGCCATCCTGGTTCACCCAGAACTAACACCAAAGATGTTGAAAGGATTACTTCACAGTAAATGATTTCTCTTGAAAAAAAAATTTTGTTTTCTACTTGCATTTCTGGAGTAGCAACAGGAACTATCTTCTGGCATCTGCCAAAGCTTTCCTTGAGAAAAGCATTTGAGAAAGAATGAAATGTAGTAGTTCTAAAACCTAATTTAATGCTATTAGGCAATTTGGGAACTTCTAACACAACAAATTAGCCAGCACCATCCTTGACATATGACATATTCTAAGGGGTATGGAAACCCCTCTATTTGCAAAGCACTCCAGCAATTTTGGAGATGGTCAATTTGGAAAACAATAGCCAAACCAGCATTGTCCACTAAAGTTTTGTGATGATGGAAATGTTTCATTTTTATACTGTCCAATCTGATAGTCCTTAACCACGTACAACAGTGAGCACTTGAAATGAGGTCAGTATAACTGAAGAGCTGAATTTTTAATTTAATTTAAACTTAGGTAAAGTAGTCATATGTGGTTCACTGTTTCTCTACTGGACACCACAGAACTGGATGATTTATGTTAAATGTCTATTCCTCTAAATTTTCCAAGTTATATCCTTGGTTTAAATTATATGGTCAGAAAACTAGGTTCCTCAGTCATATTCTTTTAAAGGATCTTTATAAAACATTGACAGAAACATTACCCAATTTAACAATCACTCTGAGTATTTTATAGCTGGACATTTTATCCTATATCTTTTTTTTTTTCCTTTTGATACAGGGTCCATGTAGCCAAGGCTGGTCTTGAACTCGAGTCTCTTGCCTCAGCCCTCTGAGTTTTGAAATTACAGACATGCCCCTCCATGCCCAGTTTCATATTTTTTTCATAATAAAAATCCTCTTTGGATTAAGTTTTTTTTTTTAACGAATAACAAATTTGTATACTATCTTTAGCCAGAGGACTATTACATGAGCCAATTTACTTCTCTTTTTGCCTTGGATGCCAGTAACCTCAGAACCAAATCCAGTGTCCAACTGAATCCTCTCAAGTATCTAGCAATATGTACACACTCTCTTCCTCTAAGACTGTCACGTTCTATTTATATCCACAAATTACTCAAAATAGGGTTATTTTAAATTCTTAAGCCAACAAGTCTTTTGGACATGGGTAGGGTATCAACTTTTAAAGTGATAACTTCATTGAATTAAAGCCAATTTTTTAATTTTTTTAAATTTAGAAGTATTTTAATAACTATACTAGGATTAATAAAAATAGAGAAAAAAATTAATAGTTCAAACTTACCAAAGAAAATCTTCAGGTGCCTATTACCAAAGCAACCTAAAAATATCACTATTAACAGTGCAAACATAAATTCACAATGACATCCTGCAATAATTTTACTGCCTCCATCTCACATACTCAGCTCCACTCCTTTTAAGAAATCATGCAAAAGTCCCGATGCAGAATATAAACATCCCTATTGAGTATTCACTTCAAAATGCTTTGTGCAAATTTTCCTTTAGCAAACTGGACTATTTTTAAACTATGCAATGAAGTACTTCAGTGGTTTTTCTGTTAAGATTTCCCACAAAATTAGAACAAACACATCTGATGCATCAATAGCACATTTCTAGAAATGCCTAATTTTAAGTCCCTGAGCAAAGCTAATATGAAACTAAACTAAATCATAAAAGTAAAATTATTTTTCACAAAATCCCTTAAAAATCAACTTTTAAAATATGTAAACCAAGATTTGATACCAAAAGGACATGAGGAAATTACATACTAGAAAAAGGTACAATTTACTCTCTGGATTCATATTTTTTTTTAAAAAAATCATGACAAGAAGAAAACATTTCAAAGAAAAATTATCATACAGAAATACATCATAAAGGACTTGGAATATAGCTCAGTGGTAGAACATTGCCTAGCATGTGCAAAGCCCTAGGTTGGATCACCAGCACTGCAAAAAAAAAAAAAAAAAAAAAACATAAATATCATAAAGCATTACCATAAGGCAAAAACACAAAGAGAAACATACATGCGCTATTTTACTTTTGAGGAATTAAGTTAGTTTACTTGACCCTATACTTACTTGAAATGATTATAAAAAAGGAAATAAAGTTATAAAACTATAGGGATTTTCCTCCAGCAGCTAAAATATGTAGTTCTTCCAAAAGTCAAAATATTATCAAATATTGAAGATAATGCCAATGATTCAAAGCAGAGGTCAGTAAACCTTTCTTAAAGAGCTAGACAGTATTTTTCCCCCCTTTGGTGGTACTGGGGCTTGAACTCAGTGCCTATAACCTGAGCCAATCCACCAGCCCTTTTTTTGTGATGGGCTTTTTTGAGATAGAATCTCACAAACTATTTGCGATCCTCCTGATCTCTGTCTCCTGAGTCACTAGGATTACAGGCGTGAGCCACCAGCACCCAGCAAAATATTTTTAAAAGTTCAGTCATCCAAGCTAAGTGGCAGTTACTTAATTCTGTCATTGTAATGTAAAAGCAATCAGACAATTATATAAACAAATGTTAAGGCTATATTCTGATAAAACTTTATTTACAATAGAGGCAGCTTAGATCCAGGCCAGTTTGCCAACTCTTGATCTAGAGGCATATTTGGTCATATGTGGAGGCAATCATTATGTAAGCACGACTGTGTCCAATTATGGCATAAATAGTCTCCACTATATTACTTAAAAAACCCACCACAACTAAACTTTGTTAAGCTGTACTTTACAAATTTTAAAAATTTTAATTTTTAATTTTAAAAATTTAGAAGACACTACATGCAACAACTCCATTTTTTTTAAATTAGTCCACAGATCACTATCATAATACCATATGTTCAACATTAATGACTCACTTGTTACACTTGGTTTCTCAGAAAGTGCACTTTCCTAATTTTTCTCTTGTCTCGCTATTCCTAGTTTTCAGTCTTCTTTGCTGTATCCTCCATATGGTGAAGTGCCTCAAGGCTCAATTCTCAATCCTCTTTTCAATCTGTGTGAATGCCATAGGAAATTTCCTACAGCCTCATGGTTATAAATACTACCTACACACTTAGTGGTATCCACCTCTTCTCTCCCCTGAGTAAGACTCATAATTAACTGCTTAATTAAGATCTTCACTTGGATGTCTCAAACTTTAAGAAAAACAAAAACAGAACTCTTGATTTCTCCCTCACACCAAACCTCTTCCTCTTATATCCCTGTAATTAATAATTATATTCACCTGGTTGCTCAGGCCAAAAACCTACAGTCTTTATTAGTCCATCTCTTAATTTTATACTATATCTAGTCCATCAGTAAATTCTGTCAACTATACCTTCAAAAATTTTATTTTCCAATTACATGGTATATACATTTGTCAAAAACTCATTGAACTCTATACATAAAATGGATACATTTTACTGAACTCAATGAAATGTGTTACACAAATATAAGCATTTCTCACCACCAATCTTCTGCTTGGACTTTGCAGTGGGTTTCGAACTGGTTCTACTTTTACTCATTACAGTTCATATTCCACAAGGTATTCAGAATCTTTTTTTGTGGGGAGGCAGTACTGGGGTTTGAACTCAGAGCCTTGTGCTTGCTAGGCAGGTGTTCTACCATTTGAGCAACATTTTTTTCCTTTAGTTTATTTTTCGGACAAGGTCTCCCAGTTATTCCCAGGCCAGCCTGGACCTCCTATTTACACTGAGATGACAGGTAAACACCACCGTGCCCAACTTTTATTGTTGAGACAGTGTCTCAAGAACTTTTTGACCATGCTGGCCTTAAACTGAAATCCTCCCCATCTTGGCCTCCTGAGCAGCTAGGATTATAGGCAGCCATTGTGCCCAGCTCAGAATAATCTTTTGAAAAAAATCAGATTATATCATTCCCCTGCTCAAATCTTTCCAATGGCTTCCCATCATACTTAAAATCCAAAATCCCTTACCATGACCTCAAGGCCGTACATAATCTAGTTCCTACCATCCTCTCAGAATTCACCCCTTTATCACTTTACCCTTTTTCACTGTGCTCCAGACAAGCTACCTTTCTAAATCCTCAAAAACCACACCAAGCATTATTTACAATTCTTTTTTTTTTTTTTTTTAAGATCCTGGGGATTGAACTCAGGGCACCATGCTTTTTGTTTTTTAGATATGATCTCATGCTTAGCCCTGGTTGGCCTCAAACTACAACCCTCCAACTTACATATTTTGAGTAGCTGGGGCTGCAGGTATGCACTACCCAGCTTTCCTTTTTCTTTTTTGTTCCCCAGCTGTACTGGGGTTTGAATTCAAGACTTCATGCTTGCTAGGCAGGTGTTCTATCACTTGTGCCATACCTCCAGCCCTCTTTGCTCTGGTTATTTTGCAGATAGGGTCTCATTTTTTTTCCAGTCCAGCCTGCACCGCAATCCTATTTTAGACTTCCTGCCATAGCAAGGATGATAGGTGCGTGCCACCATGCCCAGCTTTTTTCTGTTGACGGGGTCTCCTAAACTTTTTTACCTGGACTGACCTGGAACTGTGATCCTCCCAAACTCAGCTTCCCACATAACTGAGATGACAGATGCATGCCACTGCACCCAGTTATTGGTTGAGATGGGGTCTTGCAAACTTTTTTTTGCCTGGGCTGGCCTCAAAGCATGATCCTCTCAAGCTCAAGCTCCAGGCCTAAGACATCAGTGCCCAGGTCCTTTTCCTGTTTTACTTATTTCAAAAGTTGTTTACATGAAGGCTCATGTAACTCTACATCATTCCACTAGTCAACAGAGAAATGCTTGCTTAAGCCACCCAAAGTGGATCAAAACTGAATACATCTTAACATAATTTGGTTGTCTTAAATTCAAGTTAGCAATGAAAGACCATTTTGCTTTCTAATGTCCAATTAGAAAATTAAACCACAATCAGTTAGAGAGAGCTGGAGCAGATTAAGGAGTTTGTTTTTTATCTAATAGGCCAGTATCACAAACTTAAATACTGGGAAGGGCTACTTTCTTATTTTTCAAATCCTAAAGTAACAATGTGTGTAAAGATGTGTGGAATAATGGAGAAAATGAGGAGTTACTTTCAGGGACATGTATGCACCACTTTGTGCTTCAAGAATTGTGAATGTGGTTGTATAAGTATTTAAAATGTAAATCGTAATTAAAAATTATCTTTTAGAACAAGAAAAAGGAATTCTTATATGATACTGAAAATTCAGAAACTGAAATTATGACTTTTGGGGAAAAGTTTATGGCACTTTGACTACTTTAGTCCTCCTACCATTACTAAGAATTAGATAGAAGAAATATAAACCCATAGATGAAATATGTTCATAAATATGTAGAAAATGGAGTCACATACACACAAAATATAATGCATGCTCATACACAATGCTTTATTTCATATACTAGAGACCTCATATCAGAATTTAATTCTGTAATCTTGTTAATTTAGCATCATGATCACAACTTGCCATGGTTACACAGGTGTGTAAAGAAATACCTTCAACACCTGTATAACCATTGAGAACTCATATAATGAAAAAGACATCCTCCAGAAAGCTAAAGGCCTACAGGTGGCAAAAGAACAGGATAGGAAGTAAACTAAGAGAAAACTGACAGCACAGCCTCTTTCTTTCAACTCATCTCCAGAATCCAGTGTTATCACTTGCAAGAGCTACATCAGATTAATAATTAAATGACCTGAGGACAACAAGAGTAGGAGAATAGAAACCCCTATCATCTACAAATTTGCTACAGCATCTTTATGTGGCAAAGATTAATAAGGAAAAGGACTTCAGGGTATATTGTCCTTCTCTCAGATGAATAAACATCATTCTGGTTTTTGTTCCATACCTAAGTTCTAGAACCTCTACACCCTGAAAGAATCAGGTATTGGGCCCTGTTGAACTAAGGTATCACAAATCAGCTAGGACAAAGACAAAATACTACAAAAGTACAATAAAGAAAAGTTGAGAAAGCAGAAATTCCAAACCCTCTAATGTATACAATCCATACTCTGATCAAGAGTAAGGTCATGAGCTTGCTGAAGGCCTAGATGTAAAAAAAAAAAAAAAAAAAAAGGGGGTGGGGGGTTACTTCTTAAACCTTTACATTTATCCTATTGTCTATCATGTTTACGCTCATACCATGTAGCCATGACAAGAAAACATGGGAAATGTTTCTGTCTCCTTTATCACAGAAATAACACATCCTCCCTTGGAAAGCGTCACCCTCTTCCATCAAAGCACTATGGCTTTTCTACACCTCATCCAATCCACCACCTTCACTCCCTTGAGTTTTAAATTCATGCTGAAGTCAGTATATTTTTCATGTGCATTCTTGAGGTCAAAAATGTATACTTGGATGCTTGGTAAGGTTGAAAACATTATATTAAAATACTCTCCATAAACTATAATATGCATACTATGGACCTTGTTAAAATGAGATTCTAATTCAGCAGGTCTGGTTCCTAAGTGTTGCTCCTGATTCTCAGAAAAAAAAAAAAAACTTTTAAGTAGTAAGGTTCTAAAAGTCAATGGCACCTATAAACACAAACCTCCAAGGCACAATCCTAATGGACTACTGTTCTTTTTATCTTTATTCTTTTTACTCTAATTTAATACCATACCTGTTTTCTTATCCTCTCAACATTTCAATTTATCTTTAATGCAAATACTTGTGCCTCTTTCCTGTTTTTCAATCAGCATCTCTAAATTTCCTTTTTTTTATTCTTCCATATACCAAAAGTAATGTCTAAAGTGTAAAAGTGGGACTGGAGATGTAGCTCAATGGTACAGAGCACTTGCCTAGCACAGGCAAGGCCATGGGTTCAATCCCCAGCACTGCAAAAATAAACAAATGAACAAATAAAATGTAAAAATAACTAATAAAAACGTTCTTACTATTTGTTCAAATCTATTTTGATAACCTTTAAATAGATTCTAATTCAGCACACACACATACTATAATTTAAGGGTTCTTACAAAGATGAAAATGAGGAATTAAAAAAAAAAAACAAAACTATAGTATATGAGTAGAAATTCAGCCTAATCTGTATCCATCATAAGGACCCTAAGCAAAGTAAGGCAAAAGAAATATTAGCTAGAAGTCATTACAACCAATTTTTATATAATGAAAATATGTTAAAGCTCTACTTATGGGTCCACTTACACATTCTAGTACAACAAACAGATATGTTACTCTTTAGACACTATCACCTTGTTAGCTTTTAACATATTTTTTAAATGAGGAAGAAAAAAATTCAGCATATTTAGAACTACATGTCTGAAATTATAAGAGAACATTCAAATGCTTCTAGTGTTAGATCCAGGTCATTTCATAAGATTTAATTTACCAAGCTATTCAGGAAATGGAGATTGGAAGGATTAAGGTTCAAGGCTAGCCCAAGCAAAAAGTCAGTGAGGCCCCCATCTCAACAAACAAACCAAGCATGGTGGTATCTATCTCTAATGCCAGCTAGTCTGTAGAAAGATAACAGTCCAAGGCCAGCCCTAAGAAAAAGCACAAGACCTTATTTGAAAAATAACAAAAGCAAAAAAGAGCTGGGGTTCTGGCTCAAGTGGCAGAGCACCTGCCTAGCAATCACAAAGCTCCGAGTTCAAACTCCAGTACAGCCAAATTTAAAAAAAAAAAAAAAGAAAAGAAAAATCTAATTTAATAGATATACCATAATGGACATCCCTAAAAGTAATCAAGCCATCTATTCAACCATATCAAGTTAGATTTTCACTGTTGCTTTCACCTTGAGACACATTAACAGTAACAAATACTGCTCAAGGGAGAAACAACTCCATGGATGCTGCAAATGTGTGGAAGAAACTAATTTTGTAAATGAGAAATAACCTGATGTGTGCTATTCCCCTTAATAAATGAGATTCAAATTTCAACTATAGTAAACCTGATGCTCCCAACATACTGCCAAGATAAGAAACACTTGTAATCAAGACCTTCCTCATGTACACCCATCTTGTTAATTAAACACACAGTTTTCCAAAGCAGAAACTTGGCCTCCAACCTAGACTTTCCTGTCCCCATCCTTCCGTAATCCCCAACTGAAATGACCACCAAGTCTTATCCATTTTTTCCAAATGATCCCCCAGTCAATTCTCTTCATCCCCTCTGCCACTGCCTGGTCCAAGCCTTTTTTCTCACCTGCAGGAGTGATCCTAATATCACTGCCTCAAGTCACCCTTTCCACTATGACCCTTTACTCCCCACTGTTTTCCCTGTGATTTTCCAATAGCAAACCTAATGTTTCTTCTGCTCAAAACTTTTACTGCATCCCTGTTGCCTACAGAAAAAAGCCCAAGCCATTTGTAACAGCATATAACTTCCCATGACTGGAGTCCTGCCAGTCTCTCAAACCTCATATCCCACTGCAATCCCCTCACCCTACACTTAAAGCCCCATAAATAACAAGCTACATGTATGCTTGAATTTCCAACAAACATCATACTACTTAATGTTTCTATGTTTTTGCATAGGTTGTTGTTTCAGCCTAGAATGTCCTTCACTTCTTCCCCATAGGCTTCCTGGATAACTACTAAGACTCTTTATAACCCAGCTCAGATCCCCGGAAGCCATCCAACCTGCCCCACCCCATCCTTATTATTATTTCCCCTTCTGCTAGTTCTGTAGGTAACAATGGCATTTGTTGGGCATTTACCTAAGCCCCTGACACTGTTCCAAGTGTTTTTACATGTATTAATTATTTGATCTTCACATGAAGTAAAGTGGTAGCATTATTACTTTTGTGCACATAGAAACTGAATTGGAGAAGCTAAACAACCTCCCCAAGGATACCTAACTGGGGAGACAGAGCAAAAATCCCTACGTCATACATACTCATATTACTGCACCTATCAGAGTGAATTTATTTACATGAATGTCCTTATCCTGGACTGTAAGTTCCTTGAGGGTGGGGAGGATGGCATATTTTACTCTAATCCACAGTAACTGGTATAAAGTAGGTAATGCATTTCTGGAATTGATTTTAAAATAACATTCCTAACCATGTTTTTCAAGAGAAAAACATTCAGAAATTAGTTCCTAGGTAAATGTATGAATATACTATAAGAGTTCTAGAACAGAACAAGCTATTTATCTAATAAAAAGGATGTTAAAAAGAGAGATTATTTCAGACATGAGATTACAGTCCTTGTGGATAATGACCTTATTTTGCAGTAATACTGCTTAATCACTGCAATAAATCAAAACCCAAAGGACTATTGGCCTAAGATTAACTTTTTTCCTCTCACTAAATAGGAATTCTTACTGTTTATCATTTATGCAGTGAAAAGAAAGCCCCAAATTTACTTTGCTCAAGTGGAAAGAAGCAAATCACAGACCAGAACTACTAATTGCTTCCTTAAATCCAGCCAAAAAATGTATCCCATTAAGCAATTAAAAGAAAATACAGTTGCCTAAGTATTCAACAAAAGAATTTCTAAGGTTGTGTAGACTGGCATTCCATTATTCAAATAATGAAAAATTATTTATCTTAAGCAAGGAAAAACAAAATAAAAAAAAAATAGATTATCACCATCAGTCCTATAGAATGCAAACGTCCATATCAAAACTCTATTAAAGAATATACATATTAAAACATATGCATGTTTCTATTTCAGTAGCCATTCTTTATACCTCCTTAAAGTTATTCTAACACTAATGATAAATGACTTCAAGACCAACTTGAGCACTCAGTTGTGCTCTCAGTTACAGTCCTCTGAGTCATACTAAGAGTGCAATAATTAAAATCCACAGGGACAGTACCAGCAGCAACAGTACACACCATAGTGCTTGTCAGAGTAATATGCACCCCGTTCAGCCTATGCACTACAAAAAGGCAAATCTGTTATCACAAGATTCAAGAGTTTAGGCCAAAGGACAGCAAACTCTACTCCCATGCACAACTTACCACTTCCTTGTACACTCAACCATCAGCTCCTGGTAGGAAGCCACAAACTGGAACTTGGATGCATGCTTTCCCACACGCTGCAGTCTCTTCCAAACTGAAGCCATGGTGATGGGTCAATAGACTGAACAGTTCTGGATTAACACAGCAGCTTTAATAAAGCAGAGGGTCCAAAGGAAAGGAGCTTTGCATGTATGTCTGTACTTTTAAAAAACTGAATTACAACTTGAAATGATGCTTGAGGCCCATAAGTCTTCTCCCTGTTTCACAGGGCAAATCCCATCTTAGATGAATGGCCCAGTCAGGAACAGTAGGATATACATGACAGGACGGGTGAGAGGAGGTTCCCTCATGCAGACATCACCATTCCACCTCAGGGCTATATGACGTGTATTCTGGAGGACTGAAAGGCAAAACAAAGACAAAAGGAGAAAGAATATGAGGAGAAAAGCCTGAGAAGTGACAAACCACCCTTGTTAGATAAGGCTGCAACAGACAACCTCCAGTTCTCTGCATGTTTTTCAAACAATGAAACAAAATACCGACCTCAAAGGCCAGCAAACATCAAAGATGCAAGATACCGAGGAAGAGATGACAGTTCACAGTGAAGACATGGAGCAATATATCAGGTAATCAGCATGAACGACAATCCAGAGGCGTGAGCCTGGCCCTCCCCTCTCCTTCTAGCACCACAGAAGGGTGAACAGATCTGGAAAGTCTAGGGATGCTGTTTAATGTCCACTGCCAATCCGAGGGAAGAGTGAAGTGTTTTTTTAATAAACTTTGTTTTTCAGCCGATAATTAATAGCCTCGCCTCCTAGAATATGCGCTTAGAACAAACTAGGGAGCGGGGAGGAATGCTGTTGTTCGGTCGGAGGGGAAATGGATTGGGAACGGAGAGTGGAGGGAAATCTCCAGGCAAGGTCCCGGCTCCAGGCCACTTGGGTCCCCCCTGCACCTTTTCGGCCAAGAGGAGGGAAATGGAAACTCCTGCCAGGGCGTCAGGCAGTGACCAGCCGGGCAAAAGGACGGCTCGGGGTGCGGTGCCTCCCTCCCCCATCCTCAGGGAACAGCCTGCCAGAGCCGGGTGTCCTCACGCACCGAGCCCAGACCCCTGCCCCCCCAGCAGAGGCAGGCGGTGGCCCGCCGCGGTCCTGTCATCCAGACATTGCCAGGAGACCCCAGCCCGGTTCCCGAGCCCCGGCCCCGCCGCACGTCCACTTCCACCCCCACTCCTCACACCTCTAATCCCGCTGTCGGGTTGAGTCTGGCCCAGTTCCCTCCTCAGAGCCGCTCCTCCGTCGCCGCCACAGCAGCAGCCGCCGCCGCCGCCACCGAGTCCTCCATCCCCGCCGGAGCCACATGGAACAGCCAAGCCAGGCGCGGCGCTCGCGGGAGCCGGGGTCTGCAGCCCCTCAAGCGGACGGCGGCCCTCCGCCCGCCCCCTCCCTGACGGATCGCCCTGCGACCGTCCCCCACCCTACCAAACCCTGCCAGAGCCTCCGCTCAGCGCCCAGCACCCCCTCCCCCGCCTTCCTCCTCCGCCACCATCATCATTACCTCCCCCGCCGCACCTCTCACACTAACCCTACCCACAGCGGCTCAACCTCCGTCCGCCCCACCGCCATTGGCCAGGTCCCACGCGTGCCCCGCCCACCTCGGCAGCCGGGCCTTAGAGTTGCTCCTACGTCTTATTGGCTGATCAGTGTGCCCATCACAGAAGCTCCACCCCCTAGCTCCAGAGGTGGTTCCCCCCCCCCCCCCCCCCAGCCTTAACGCGGCGCAAGGTCTACCCTTCTTTTAAAAAAATTGGAATTCACTAAGGACAATCCCGCCCATTACTCTGATTGGCTAAGAGAGGGAGGCAATAGGCGGGAGGAGTAAGGAGTGTTTATACTAAGCTGGAAGTTGATTGTAGAAGGTGGCTGTCCGTCAAAGGCGCCGCGGGTGCTGGGCGGGACTTCTGGCTCCTGTAGGTGGTAGTGGAGCCTGAGGCTGAGAGTGAGGTTACTGTGGCTTCTCTCCTGTTCTCTCTTATCCCTGCTTAGGACCTGGGCGCGTCCTTTCCTTTTTGTAGCTGGCATTTATGCAAGCACAGCCCTTTTTCTTTTTTCACACAATTCTTCATGGGGCTTTTTCCCCAACAAATTCTAGTAATGACCCCACCAGGCCCGCTGCCCAAGATTTAGTCAACTGGTCCTCAAACTAAGCCAGACATAGAATGTTTGCAGTACAATTTCTTCTTGATTCAATTTCTTTGGATCTTGGTTTTTCCTGTTCGTTGTCGGTCTCTTTAGCCATGGTATGAACTATGGGTGGATTTGGGAGCGGCTGGCTATTAAAAAGAAAGTGGCTATGGCAAAGAGGATGAATAATAACCTAGACTGTGAGAACTGAGTACTGAGCCCTGTTGAAAGAGTCAAAGTCCTTTTTTTTTTTTTTTTTTCCAGAGACAGGATCTCGCTGTGTAGCCACCAGGCTGGCCTCTAACCAGGATCTTTAGCCTCCAAGTACTAGGATTACAGGCGTGAGCCACTGTACTGGGCTCCACCATCCCTTTGAAGGATATGAAAGCTATAGACCCTTTCCCCGGGGGGAGAAAATATTCTATCATAAACACAAAAACTTGCTTTCAATTTTAAATGATTCACAAACTTTCGGTGTACAGAGGAAGATCAAGAATAAAATACTGGGGGATTCCTAGCATTCAGGAACTAAGCAAAGTAAAGTGAGAAAGAAACTGAGAAGGAATGGTCAGAGAAGTATAAATTCCTAGCAAGCAATGGGTAAATAGTTTGGGAAATGAAAGGGAAGCTGACCTAGGAAAACAGGTTAAGATGGGTCCTGGAAACAACAGTCATTCTTAATCTTTCTAAAATTGGAGAGCAAGATGCATGGACAAAGTAAGTATAAGGGTCTAAAGGAGGATTCTCCGAAAGAAAGGAAAGTAGGATAGTGGCAAGTGGGAATTGAGAACTGTAGGGGGCAAGAGAAAAGGGGAGAGAGAGATTGAACATTCACAAGAAAGGGGAAGATAGTGAAAGGTTTGAATACACTCACCTAATTCTATTGCCACTTTCAATAAAGGAAGTAATCAAAAAACAAAACATGAGAATATAGTGTGCATTTTATATGAAAGGGCATAGTTAGCACTTATTTTGCTATTGTCAGCTATTAAAATAGCCATAATAATTATATTGATTCTTATTTTATATCCGTCTTAGAGTTCTCAGATGTCCTTCCTGAGTGGTTTACTAAGTCACTACAACCTACAGACATTATGATCTCATACGGTAATACATTCTGCTTCATTAATAGACATTATGGTGTGTGGGTTTTTTAATGGCTAATTTATAGAAATGGCCATAAACTGTGTTCATCTAAGTTGCCCTTCAGGAACAATCCTCATGATAATCAGAAGGTTTTTGGACTCTACTTAAGAGTGTTCTTCATAGATTCTCAAACTTTCTTATGTGGTTATCCTGGTTTCTTTTAATACTCAAGAAAGGGAGGGGCTTATTGTAAAGTTTTAAATAATGGGTATCTTTCTTTTAAAATTAAAAAAAAAAAAGAGTAGAATCCCTAGGGAATCTTTCTGAAGTTGTGGAAAATTTCAAAAGACTGATAGTTTCTTTTTAGGGGAAAATATTTTTAATGGAAAATATTTCCTTTTATTTCTAAGCATCAAGGTTCCTCTGAGGAGACCATGGTTAGAATTGTTTACTGGATGAGTGAAGAATTGAAGAGCAGACCTTGACTTTGTTCTACCGCTGAGCTCAAGTGCATAGGCTGTCTCCTGGAAGCCACAGGGAGCAGCTTCTCCCCACAAAGCTTTTAAAAATAACCTGCCTGCTAACTAAATCTATTGATGAACTTTAAATAAAGAATGATTAACTGGTAATTATTGAGCACCAAACGAGGGCTGATTGT
This sequence comes from Castor canadensis, assembly GCF_047511655.1. Lineage (NCBI taxonomy): Eukaryota > Metazoa > Chordata > Mammalia > Rodentia > Castoridae > Castor > Castor canadensis. Next base: position 54,302,784 of record NC_133397.1, on the reverse strand, counting down.
GTTAAATACTATTAATAGCACATAAAAATTACAGTCCCTATTCTCAAAGAATTTTCAGAAACAGACGTCCAGCATGTATATAAGAAAGTAACACAAATTACTTCATCTCTCTGAATCTCAGTTTCCTATTCTATAAAACTGATAAATATGCCCACCTTTGTAGAATGTTGAGAAGATGGAAGATATGAATGTAAAGAGCCTGATACATAACAGTCAGCTAAATGCTAATTAATAATGTATGCTATTGTTTTGGTAGCAAATTTGAACAGGTAAGAAAAAAATAAAATACCAGACCTTCAGTAAGTATTGGGCAATACTTAGTGGATACCAAACATCACTGCCTAAAGGACTAACAACTCTCAAACAGTGAATACCAAGAGTAGAACACTACCAAAAATTTGGGTGAACTCAGGATTTTATGAGAATTCTTAGAATTCACTTGGCATCAATCCTCGTGACCACTTTTTGTGCCATATATTAGCTGGGATCTTTCAACATGCTAGAAGCTACTTTTTCCTGAAGGCTTTATTTCTCCTACCTATCAGCATGTATATCCTGCTGACCCTCCCCCGTTCCAGGATTGCTCACCACTTTCCTGCTGCCCCTCCTCTAGTCCCCTGCTTACTCTGTTCTTGGTTTACCATCTTCTTCTGTCCCAAGCTTAGTGTGCTTGTAATAGATCTATGGATGCAAATTCCTTTACTTGTCCTATTTTACCCTAGTTGCTGCCTGCAAAACTTTATAGATGTTTTACTTAACAGAAGAGTCAACATTTAAAATAATTTCAATTTTGACTTTGTCATCAAGCTTAAAATGAAGATAGAATATGAAGAAATAAGTGGAAATGTCACCCACAGATCTTTACTCTTCCCTGCTATGGTAGATAGGAAGCAGCTTTTTTCTAGTCACTATTTCAGAAACCCCCCAAATGGAGAGTCTCATCTATGAAATGTAGCATAGGCTTGAATTATTATTATCTTTCCTGATGATAAAATTCTTATCTTTGGGTTTTGCAGTTTTGTAGTAAAAATTGTCAGAGGTATTATTGCACAATTTAACTACTAATGGAATTTGTGTCTTAGTCCTTGTAATAAAATTTATTCCTAATAATAACATTGCAAATTTTGCATTGTTTTTTTCCAGTTACCATAGCAGTTATACTATCCACAACAATATTACTGGGATTTATAACTTGCTAATGAAACTGTATTAAAGCCATAGCCAAAAAATTTACTCCCAACAATCCAACAGCAATTTTTGTGACCTTAGAAACTCTGTGGCAGGCTAATACTTTTGAAGTATTTTGAAGGGTTTTTGTAGTAGTTTTTCTAGATCTTTCCTCTTAGCCTATGGCTTTTGTTCTACATCCCATCCCAGGATGCCCTTAGCATCACACCCACCCTCATGGTGACTGGTCTTTGCTTGTTGTTTCAGGAAAGAATTTAACAGAAGGTAGAAAAACAGGAATTTTTTCTTGGCTTTGGAATTTAAAAAGCCTATTCTTTGGGGAATAATGAAATGGAATCTAGTTAGTGATTTGTACTTCTCCATAAGATAACCTCTAGCCATACAAGTGTCTGTTGAACACTTGAAATATGGCTAGTGAAATTGAGATGTGTTGTAAGTATAAAATACACAAATTTTAAAAACTTACTACAGGGGCTGGTGGAGTGCCTCAGTGGTAGAGTGCCTGTCTAGCAAGCATGAGGCCCTGACTTCAAACTCCAGTACCACAAAAAAAAAACAAATTACTACATAAAAAATTCAATATGTTAGTAATAATTTTATATTGATTACATGTTGAAATTACAATATTTTGGATATGCTGTGTTGCATAAAACATTAAAATTAACTTCACCTTTTTGCTTTTTAATGTGGTTACTAAAAAAAGGTAAATTTCATGAGGCTTGCCTGTACCCTATTGCTATTGGACAGTCCTAGTGTATACATAGTAAAACTTCCTTTCACAGAGATGAGAAACAGATTTCCTAGGCTAGAAGGGGAAGAAGAAAGTTGAAAGGAGTGTAATGAAAGCCTGGATGCTAGTGGATCCCTCAGAATAGGACCTGTTCACATCCTCCAGCGCAAGCTTTGGAGAAAGGAACCTGCAATGGCAGTATTTGAAAGAGACATTTTCCTTGATAGAGCCCTGAGGATGTGGCAAGCTCCTTAAGGGAAGAAAAGGCTGGGTCAAGCTAAGCTTTGTATGTTGGCCAGCCCAAGACTTTAGACTTTCTGGTATGAGTACCAACTGGCCACTTGGGACTACTGGGCATCTGAAATGTGGCTCATGTAACTTAAATGTAAATAGCCACATAGTAGCTACAATAATGGACACTGCAAACTTACAAGAACCACGAGGTTCTGGAAACTCAACACAGTTCTGTGACACCCAAAAAAGTGAAGAGGTATTGGAGAACCACCAGAGCTAAAAGAACCTTGCTGATATACCATGATGAACTCAGCAGCAATCAGCAATGCTTTCAAGGGATGATGCCTATTAAAAATCATAGGTTATAATAAAATTTTAAAATAAAGGGAAAAAATCACAGAGGAACCAGGATCAAATGCTTCATTTCTTTCCCAGGCATATGGTTACCATATAAGCCCCCTCAATTGAGATACAGTCCCTGCCAAAACGACTGTGATTAAGTGTTCACCACTTCATATGAAATCAGAACTTGAAATAGAAATTGGTTGAAGTAATGGAAATGCAAACCTGAACTTTTTAGATCAAGATGTATGCCTGTTACATAACCTTAAATGCTAACTCTAACAAAGCACTTAAAAACAAATACTTTATTCTTTTTTAGAGGTAGCATTTTCCCCTCTATCACTGCAGGACCCAAGTTCCTATGTTGACATGAAAGCTTAGAAAAGCTGCAATTAAAAGTCATTTTTTTTCAGCTGGATATGGTGGCATATGCCTGTAATCCCAGCAGGAGAGAGAGAAAGACAGAGAGAGAGAGTGACCGAGACAGACAGAGAGAGAGAGAGAAGGAAAAACAAAATTATCTCTCAATTAAAAGCAGAGTATTCTTTTGTGAACTTGTTTCTGTTCTAGTTACCTGTAAACAAATCTTCAAAGTTACTCATAAGGAAGTTTTGCACAGAATGCAAACTGTCTGCTAAAAACCCAATTGCTTGTTGTGTTTTGTTTTGTTTTTTGAGACAAGGTTCTCACTATGTAGCGCAGACCAGCCTCAAACTCATGATCCTCTTCCCTAGTGCCGGAATTACAGGACTGTGCTGTCGCACCTGACATCTTATCTTATTATTCTATCTAACAAGTGGGTGATTTTTTTTAAGGTGTGAGTTTCATCATATAGCCCAGTCTGACCTAGAACTGGAGATCTTCCCACGTTAGCCACTTTAGTGTACCCCTCATGCCTGATGCTGAAAACCCAATTTTGTTCATCTCCATAGCATCTAGGAAAGGCCAACCTGGGCCTAGTTGATAGAGGCCAAGGAGCATCCTTGACTGCCTTGGAAGTCAAATGAGACAGAAACAAGTCTGCAGATACCATCCACTGATGATTCAGCAGGACTGACTCTTACTAATCTTGAGTAACATATTGAATGATTAGAAGCCTTAGAAATCTTTATAGGTAACGGTAATATTAAAAATGTGGATACTCAAAATGCTAACACAGAACACAGGCATTAATCAGAATGGATGATAGCCATAAGTCATTAACCCAATTGCCCCATTGGAGATCAATTAAATATCAGCTCTGCTCCACAGTACTCTTACTGGTCTGTTCCATCCTTTCAAGTCTGACCCCTGAAATTATTCAAGATAATTTCATGGTAATAAAGTCTCAATGTGCAAATGCTTTGTATGACAAGGTAAATGCAACTATCAGAGATAATGTACATATTGCAAATAAGTGGACAATTACCGAGATTATTTCAGAAAAGGTTTGAGTTGAAATTAGGAGCCCTTTCTGAGAAAGTCTTGGCTAAATTCAATAAATGTGTTTCCTATAAACATCAGTAGAGACTTTTGACCAGGTCTTATGAAATGTTGAGAGCCTTTGATGGACAAGGGTCAGACTGACCTGAGCTGCATTTCTTCTGTGTTTACAGAAGAAATAATTGGAATAAGTTTCAGGTAAACAGATATAATATTCAGCCAGTGTTTTGCTCTGAATAATTATGGGATGGCTATATTTAGTATGAACAAGATAATATAATTAATGTCTTCTGAAATAATAAGGCAAGACAGGAAAGGCAAAGAAAACCCAGTTGGAATTCACAATCTTGGACGGCACTGAATACCCCTCATGTGGAGTTAAATCAAAACACTTCCATCTCAAACAGAGCACAGAACAATGAGCTGAAATCAGGCAGAGCTCCACTTATCAGGGCACTGGGCATGAGCCAAGGGAAAGAAGCCCTGTCCCAAAACTTGTCTCAGATGAGCAGAGCTGGAAGATTAACCCAGCTTTCAGAAGGCGGTACTAACTCATGCACAGTTTGGCAATCTTCTGAGCAGGGAACAACTCCAGGGCAAGAGCAATTAACAATAACGTGGGATCCAGAAAGGGCTGTAATACTCTTCCAAGTCTCTCCTTCCACAAGTCACCCAAGTAGTGACTAGAACTATAGTGAGGAGATTACAGTCTGCTAAGCAAAGACTTCATGAGAATTCCTGGATATTTCTTCAAATTCTATTGCAACTTTTGTGTGTTATTTTTAAACATCTCCAATATACATTCAAGTGTTGGGCAAGAGTCAAGTTTTTGTGCCATGATTTGGTCTGCTAAAGAGATCCTGATATCACTTAATGGAGAAAAATTAAAACCATTCCCTCTAAAATCAGGAACTAGACAAGGATGCCCACTATCTCCACTCCTATTCAACATAGTACTGGAATTCCTAGCCAGAGCAATTAGGCAAGAAGAAGGAATAAAAGGAATACAAGTAGATAAAGAAACTGTCAAAATATCCTTATTTGCAGACGACATGATCCTATACCTTAAAGACCCAAAAAACTCTACTCAGAAGCTTCTAGACATCATCAATAGCTATAGCAAGGTAGCAGGATATAAAATCAACATAGAAAAATCATTAGCATTTCTATACACTAACAATGAGCAAATGGAAAAAGAATGTATGAAAACAATTCCATTTACAATAGCCTCAAACAAAATCAAATACTTAGGTGTAAACCTAACAAAAGATGTGAAAGACCTCTACAAGGAAAACTATACACTTCTGAAGAAAGAGATTGAGGAAGACTATAGAAAGTGGAGAGATCTCCCATGCTCATGGATTGGTAGAATCAACATAGTAAAAATGTCGATACTCCCAAAAGTAATCTACATGTTTAATGCAATTCCCATCAAAATTCCAATGACATTCATTAAAGAGATTGAAAAATCTACCGTGAAATTTATATGGAAACACAAGAGGCCACGAATAGCCAAGGCAATACTCAGTCAAAAGAACAATGCAGGAGGTATCACCATACCTGACTTCAAACTATATTACAAAGCAATAACAATAAAAACAGCATGGTACTGGCACAAAAACAGACATGAAGACCAGTGGAACAGAATAGAGGATCCAGATATGAAGCCACACAACTATAAGCAACTTATCTTTGACAAAGGAGCTAAAAATATATGATGGAGAAATAGCAGCCTCTTCAACAAAAACTGCTGGGAAAACTGGTAAGCAGTCTGCAAAAATCTGAAACTAGATCCATACCCTATACCAAGATTAACTCAAAATGGATCAAGGATCTTAATATCAGACCCCAAACTCTTAAGTTGATACAAGAAAGAGTAGGAAATACTCTGGAGTTAGTAGGTATAGGTAAGAACTTTCTCAATGAAACCCCAGCAGCACAGCAACTAAGAGATAGCATAGATAAATGGGACCTCATAAAACTAAAAAGCTTCTGTTCATCAAAAGAAATGGTCTCTAAACTGAAGAGAACACCCACAGAGTGGGAGAAAATATTTGCCAACTATACATCAGACAAAGGACTGATAACCAGAATATACAGGGAACTTAAAAAACTAAATTCTCCCAAAACTAATGAACCAATAAAGAAATGGGCACGTGAACTAAACAGAACTTTCTCAAAAGAAGAAATTCAAATGGCCAGAAAACACATGAAAAAATGCTCATCATCTCTAGCAATAAATGAAATGCAAATTAAAACCACACTAAGATTCCACCTCACCCCTGTTAGAATAGCCATGATCAGCAACACCACCACCAACAGGTGTTGGCGAGGATGCGGGGAAAAAGGAATCCTCTTACACTGTTGGTGGGAATGTAGACTAGTACAACCACTCTGGAAAAAAATTTGGAGGCTACTTAAAAAGCTGGACATCGATCTACCATTTGATCCAGCAATACCACTCTTGGGGATATACCCAAAAGACTGTTACTCCAGAGGCACCTGCACATCCATGTTTATTGCGGCACTATTCACAATAGCCAAGTTATGGAAACAGCCAAGATGTCCCACCACTGACGAATGGATTAAGAAAATGTGGTATCTATACACAATGGAATTTTATGCAGCCATGAAGAAGAACGAAATGTTATCATTCGCTGGTAAATGGATGGAATTGGAGAACATCATTCTGAGTGAGGTTAGCCTGGCTCAAAAAACCAAAAATCGTATGTTCTCCCTCATATGTGGACATTAGATCAAGGGCAAACACAACAAGGGGATTGGACTTTGAGCACATGATAAAAGCGAGAGCACACAAGGGAGGGGTGAGGATAGGTAAGACACCTAAAACACTAGCTAGCATTTGTTGCCCTTAATGCAGAGAAACTAAAGCAGATACCTTAAAGCAACTGAGGCCAATAGGAAAAGGGGAACAGGTACTAGAGAAAAGATTAGATCAAAAAGAATTAACCTAGAAGGTAACACCCACGCACAGGAAGTCAATGTGAGTCAATGCCCTGTATAGCTATCCTTATCTCAACCAGCAAAAACCCTTGTCCCTTCCTGTCATTGCTTATACTCTCTCTACAACAAAATTAGAAATAAGGGCAAAATAGTTTCTGCTGGGTATTGAGGGGGAGGGGAGAGGGAGGGGGCGGAGTGGGTGGTAAGGGAGGGGGTGGGGGCAGGGGGGAGAAATGAACCAAGCCTTGTATGCACATATGAATAATAAAAGAAAAATGAAAAAAAAAAGAAATCCTGATATCTTTAATATTAAAAATTACATTTTATTGTGGGGAGAGGGGCTGAGATCGAGAGGACCATGGTTCCAGGTCAGCCTGGGCAAAAAAAGTTTGCAGGACCCACATTTTAATAGACAAAAATTGGACATGGTAACACACACACACCTGTCATTTCAGTGACAGTGGGAAGCATCAAATAGGAGGAATGGAGGTCAAGGTTGGCCAGAGCAAAAAGCAAGACCATATCTCAAACATAATCAGAGCAAAAAAAGGACTGGAGGCACGGCTCCAGTAGTAGAACACCTGTCCAGCAAGTGTGAAGCCCTAAGTTCGAAACCCCAGTATCACCAAGAAAAAAAAAACAACTACATTTTATCCCTGAAATAAGTTTAGTCTCTTTTAGGTACTGAATATAGTACTATACTACTGAGTACTACATTTACTGAAAAAAAACCCTTGAAATAATTATCTGGAGTTATCTGTGTCCTATTATTTCAAAAACCAATGAACATCTTTTTCCTAATACCCAGCCTTCTTCAGTGTAGAAAAGGAGAGTGTTCTACTTGAGCCTCTTTCTTTACATGACACCTGCTAAAGATATGTATATTTAGAGGTCATAACTTGATCATATTTAAAACATTCACTCTTTCCTTGAACAATGAGGTTAAGGACAGGAGGCATATAGTTGATTTTTCAACTTCTTTTATTCTTATAACACAATTCCTAGCTATTCATAAAGTAATCTTGTCCTATCAGAAGGAATATGCGTTCATTTATAATGCATATTCCCCAGCCTATATCACAGCTTACAAGATAATGATTACCAAAATCCTGTAGTTGCCAGTATAAACAGACTAACTTGTATGTTCCTCACTCGTATATATCCTGCAACATGAAATTGTTGCACTACATGCATGACAGTGGTTGTTCTTTAACATCATATCCTTTTGTGGTGCCGAAGATTGCTATTTGATGAAATAATTTTGCTAATAGTTCATTCTGCTTTCTCTCTAGTTAATTTCTCTTCATAATATCTGACAACTTTCTGCTGATTTTGCAAGGTTTAAGGCAACATGGAAACTTGTATCAGGTTTTGCTACAAGGCCTTTTAACTCTGAATGACAGCTTTGTTTTTCTGATTTTCTTGATATTTTTCATGAAACCTCTGTTTATTTATTAACAAATAGTTAGTGGGTAATTATTAAGTTCAAGGCATTTTGCTAGGTTTTGAGAATGCAGCCTAACTAAAGAGGCAAAAGTCTCTGCCCTCCCAGAGTTCACATTCCTCAATTAGAAACCATTATTTAGTGTTTGCTTTAGAAAATCTAAGTTGATGAAAAGTGGCTATGCTTTGTTCAACAATGACACAAACCCTAACTAAGCAGTTTTATAAATTAAAATGCATAACATTAATAGTTCATCCACTCAATAAAATCTAATTTGCATATTTGTATTATTGTACTTCTGGTTCTTTCTCTTTTGTCACCTATAGCCTTGTCATAGCACATGCAGATTTATAATCTATATTTGCTCTGCAGTCCTATTTATACGTTTTTATTTGAGTTATAGTATTTATATTACTGTTTTGTCATTATTTTTATCTTGAACACTTTAGAGACACTGATCCATTTTTTAAATAATTGCTATAAAGCAATGCTATTGTAACTACAAAAACATAAAAATTAACAGTTGTCTAAACTGAAATTACATTGTCTGAGAGATGATCTGCAACCTGTCAAATATTTGACAGATCAGACTAATCTGATCAACACATACCCTAGAGCTCACATGCAACTTTAAAAAGTGTAATGATATTAAGTATTCTTAATAACAAGGTGTGTGCATGTGTGCGGGCATGAGTGCATGTGTGTGTGTTGAGGATTTGGGGTAATGTTGAGGTTGAAGTGAAGGCCTTGTGCTTGCTAGGCAAGTGGTCTCCCACTTCAGTCACACCTCTAGCCCTTTTTTCCTTAGTTATTTTTCTGATAGGGTCTTCTCATGCTTTGCCCTGGCCACCTGGACCACAATCCTACTTGCACCTCCAGAATAGCTGGGATTACAGGTGGATGCCACTGCACCTAGCTTGTAATGGAGTTTTAAGAAAATCAAATTCCACCTGATTTCCCTTTTGACCCCTTGAAATAATAACCAAAAAATTAAACATCAAGCCAGGTGGTGCATGAGTGTAATCTCAGCACTTGGGAAACTGAGGCAGAAGGACTGTGAGTTCAAGCCCAGCTGGGCAAAATGGTGAGATACTATCTTGAAAACCAAAACAAAACAAAATACAAAAAGAAAAGCCTATTTTCACTGCTTTTTATTAAGAAATTTTGGCTCTATTCCCAAATGTTCTTAGAGATAAAATCATTAAAAGTTGGCTTTTTTCATATATGTGTTCTGTAACTTTAAAAATGCAAAAATCTATGTATATATAAAAATTCAAAGAGGATACACTTTATGTTACTATAAAGATTACAAGTGATACTCTTTTCTTTTTAAAATTCTCCTTTTTAAGAATGAAAATTATGATTAAAATTGTATAATTATAGTTTTGATTTGAAGATACTGAGTAAGTCATTATTATGTACTCTTTAAAAATGTTCTGCCACTTTCTAAAGCTTCCCATCTATAGTGTCAGGTTATAAGTCACATATAGTTGATAAAAATGAAAACTCTTCCCAAAATAAATTAATTCCTGGTACATTTGATGTATTCTAATTCTGGATCCATTGTGCCTATTGGCACACTCCAGTTTGGGGAATGAATGAAGAATTTTCTTTCAAAAAACACATTCTATTCTTAGAAATTTTTCCTGTATGTTGTATAATAAAAAGAAGGATGAAGGATGAGTTTTCATTGGTATGTTTTATGAACTTGAGTTGCTGCAGGACCATGAATTTCTTGGTTCTAGTTGGCATTCATTTCCCCCATCATCCTCTAGTTTTGGTTCATATTTTGCTCTCCTGTGATGTTCATGTCCTGTGTGGAAGAGTCTGTTCTCTTTCAGTGTCAAGCCGGTGGTGGCTCAAATAAGCAAATATTTATCAAGTGCCTACCTTGCCCAAGAAAGTGTTGAATTTAAAAGATACATAAACCAAAGTTGAGATCTCAAGAAAGTTAATCTTACTTCAGAGGAAAATGTGTAGGTCTTAAAATTATAAACAATATCAAATGTGATAGCTTATAAATCATTTCAATAATAGTTTGCTATTGTTTGCTTCCCCCAAAGATCCAAGTGTTAAAGGCTTGGTACCATATTGGGAGGTGGTAGAGCTTTTTGGAAGTGGCACACAGAGGAATGTCTTGAGGTCACTGGGGACATGCCTTTAAGGAAAGTGTGCAACTCCCCTCTTTCCTCCCTCTTTTGCTTCCTGGCCATAAGGTGAGAGGTTTTGCTCAACCACCAAGTGTAATGCCTTGTCCAAAAGCAACAGGACCAACTGATCATAGACCAAAACCTGAAAAACCATAAGTCAAAATAAACCTTTTCTCTTTATAAGTTGATTGTCTCAGGTATTATAGTAATGCAAAGGTGACTAGCACACAGTCTAAGACAAAATTAAAAGATGTATAAGAAATCCATTATTGTCTTATAATTCTGAAGATTCAAGCACACAGAACACAGGATAAGGCTGAAGATGAAAGTATTGGGTTACTGTGGCAGTTCCACCACTTACTAATTGTGTCTTCCCAGGAATGCATATGACTTCTCTGAGTGAGGGGAAAAAGTCATACATATCATACACACACACACACACACACACACACACACGACGTATATACAACATATGTGATATGACACACGTACACATACCCTTATAAGAGATGTTATGTATGTATACATGTATACATATGTCATGTGTTAAGTTAAGCAAACACAACTTGGGGAAGACTCTACATGGAATTATTAAGAAAGAGAGCTTTTTCCTAATAACTATAAAGGTGGATATTCTGCTGCTGAGGATGCCATTGGAGAAAGACGCCAAAACAGAGGAAGCTAAGAGATGAGGCAGAGAGTGATGCTTCATTTGGTTTATCTGTAAAATGGGCATTAGGAAAATGATTGTTGGCTACTTGGAGGTGAGAGCTGGAAGAGGTAACCTCTTCTGGTTCTAATTCTGTGTTTTAAAAAAATGTCTGCCCTTATTACATGGATACATGTGTGAAATAAAAAAAAAAAAGAGGCTTCAGAGTTTCCCCAAATTTGTTACAATTACGATAAGCTCATTTTTGCTTCCTTTAGAAAGTTTTTTCTTTTCCCAGTTGGGATTGGTTTTGATGACTCTTGTCTGGCTTTAATTTCTGACTGACCAAAAATTTAAAGCTTATAGTTAGAATTCCCATGATGAACTTGAGGCAAATATGGAAGATATTGTTACTACATGTATGAATTCCTAACTCAACTGTTTATACCCAGCTCTAAAAGGGACAGTAACAATAAGTCAATTTTAAAAACATTCATAAAGCATATCGCTTTTTATAAAGTATACTTTATTAGCAATCTAGCCCAAAGAGTTCAATCTTTTCCTGCTCAAGTTGTTTGAACCCTCTTAAGATAGAAACACCCATGATTTGCAATTATTTCTTTAATGTTTTCTGAAGATTAAGAGTACAGAAACAACCATCTACAAAAATTACCACAAAATGTATTGCCAACCTAAATGTTAACAGCTAAACTGTAAAAGTCTTACAAGAAAATTGGAGTGTTTAATGTTAGGAATGGCTTTTTGATAAATGGACTGTACCAAACTTTAAAATTTTGTACTTTAAAGATACTATCAAGAAAATGAGGAAATGGGCTGTGTGCTCAACTCTGCCTCTTCCCACGGACTATCCCGAGCCGTGTAATAAACCTCCTTTCTTTGCCTTCAAAAAAAAAAAAAGAAAGAAAGAAAGAAAAGAAAGAAAAAAAAATCAACTGATGGTAGAAAATATTTGCAAAGGACATATCTGGTAAGGAATTTATATCTAGAATACAGACCATCACTGTTCAACAATGAACAAATCATCCAATTTAAAAATTGACAAAGGAATTAAACAGACACTTCTCCAAAGATATCAAGCAAAAAAGATGCTCAACATCACTTCAGAAAAATGAAAATCAAAGCTACTTCATACCCACGGTAAAAGGCAATAAAATTGGAGCCCTCATACATTGCTGGTGGGATTGTAAAAAGAACCAACCACTTGGGAAAACCATTTGCCAGTGCCTCAGATGATAAACATAGACTTATATGGCTTAGCACTTGCACACTTAGGTAAATACCCAAGGGAAAAGAGCATAAGTCCATACAAAAATGTGCATATTTCAAAAATGAACAGCATTGTTCATAAGAGCCCAAAAGTAGAAACAACACAAATTCCATCAGCCAATAAACAGGTAAACAAAATGTGGTATATCCAGATCATAGAATATTATTCTGCAATAAAAAAGAATGAAGTACTAATTCTTGCTAAAACATGCTTGAAACTTGTATGCATCATGTTAATTGAAAGAAACCAGTAACCAAAGATGACCTATTATATGCTTTTCTGTATGTGAATGAGCCCTAATTGACAAAACTATAGAGAAAGAAAATGGATCAGTGGTTGCCAGGGTTTTGAGGAAGAGGGAGATAGGAGAGTGACTGCTAGTGGACAGGGGTTTCTTTTTGAAGTGATGAAAATGCTCTACAGTTAGATAGTGAAGACAGATACACAACTCTGTGACATTTTTAAAACACTGAATTTATACTTTAAATGGGTGACATTTGTGATATTTGATTTATATCTCAGTAAAGCTATTAAGAAAAACAAAAGAACATAGAAATAAACCACTGACTAAAGGCTCTCACCAATCATATCCTATAACCAAATTTAACCAACATAGAAAGACAACTGAGTATTCTGGAGGCTTTGCAAGAATTTAAGATGCAAACATTCCCTAAATTTAGAGTTTGGAGATGCAGGTTCTATTTTGTTTTCTAGACCCCAACCTGAAGAATAGAAGCAGTCACTTAGGTTTAATACCATTTTGTTCATTCATCCATAAAATTAAGGCACTAGGCTAGAGGATTTTCAATTAAAGGGGAAGTTTAGGAGGTCTGGAGGAGTTCAGAGGCAAAGATTGTTGGTTGCCTCCTGGGATAGTTAATCTCTCCCCCAGGGCTGGAGTTTGAATTCAGGACATCACACTTGCTAGGCAGGCACTCCACCCACTTGAGCCCCAGCTCCAGCCCATAGTGCTGAATCTCGATTGCGAATCTCGATTGTAACTGAACTGAGAAGGGCCTTGTTGATGAGTAAAGTACACTTCTAGGTGTGTCTGTGAGGGCATTTTCACAGAGGCCCTAACTAAGTAGTAAGAGGACTAAGTGGGGAGACCCACCCTGAATGTGGGTGGCACTCCCAATAAGCTGAAAGCCCAGATGGAATTAAAGGGGAAGGAGAAAGAAGCCCATTAATGCAAGTATTCTCTCCCTCTCCTCCCCTCCCCCTTCCTCCCCTCCCCCTTCCTCCTCCTCCCCTCTCTTCTCTCTCTCTCTCCCTCTCTCTCTCTCCTTCCTGGTCACCATGATCCATGATGTGAGCTGCTCTGCTCTACCACACCCAACTTGCTATGATGGACTAAAACTTCTGAAACCATGACCCAAAATAATCTTTCCTCTTTTGTTTTCTATTCCAACCATGAAAAGTCTAATATACCTCTCAGTACCCATTCTCCTTTTCTTCTCTAGCAATCAGAACCTTAACTTCCACCTGGGTCATTTCCACTCAGGTAAAGACCTGCCAGCCTTCTTTGCAGCTAGATGTTTTATATTGTGCCTAACTTTTGGCTAAGCCTTGTGTGTGACATCTAGGAAGTCTCCTCAAAGGGAGAGAGTATGCCTTTCTTGTCTAGCTGTGATAATCTTGGACAATAAGGAAAAGGAGTAGCAAAGCAGCAGCAGAAGCCTGGGCTCTAACAGATTTGTGAAGCCACTCATTTGCCCCGAATGCCTGCCATAGACTCCTTTTACACAGAACAGAAATGATCACATAAGCCACAGCTATTTTGACTTTATTCTTTTCTGTTAGATATAAAGGTGCTCAATTCTAACTAATACACTGGACTTATGAAGAATAAAGAGAAAACAGGCACTGTAGGCTGACAGAGAAGGAAAGTTTACTCTCCTAAAGTCAACATTTCTAGAGGAATAACTTTCTAAACTAACTGGAGAGCACACAAAGGCTCTTGATTTGCTCTTCCAGAAGTTTGTGGACAATAGCAAATATTGTCAAATACTTACTGTACAAATGCACTTGTCATCAGTGCACCTGCCTCTTCTCCTTGGCATTTTCCTATCAGCTGAGATCAGACAGAAATTCCAAACACTGTGGGTTTCAAATTTGATTAGGTTTGTGGAGAGACAGCAGGATCTTTCCTTTGAAAAAGGTTTCCGGTGGGACTCCAATTTCTTTTTCAGTCTATCCCAGTTAAACATTTGCTTACGGGACATTAAAACAACATCAAAGTCTAAAACTCATGCATTTTAGGGCCAAATATGGTAGTGTACACCTGTAATCCCAACCACCCAGGAGGCAGAGATCAGGAGAATTGAAGTTTGAGGCCAGCCTGGGGAAAAAGTTAGTGAGAATCTATCTCAACAAATAAGCCAGGGCTGAGGTTATAGCTCAGTGGTTGAGGGTTTGCCTAGCATGAGACCCTGGGTTCAATTCCCAGTACCAAAAAAAAAAAAAAAAAAAAGTTCTAACAAATAAGCCAGGTATGGTGGTGCATGGTAGGCATAGGTAAGAGGTTTGGGGTCAGAAACTGGCTCAAGGCAAAAAGCAAGAGACTATCTAAAAAAATAACTATAGCACAAAAGGGCTGGGGGTGTAGCCTGAGTGTAGAGCACCTACCTAGCAAGCATGAGGCCTTAAATTCTAACCCAAGTACTGAAAAAAAAAAAAAAATAGCAGGGTGTGATGGCACTCATCTGTAGTCCTAGAACTCAGGAGCCAAGACAGGAGGTTTGCAAATTTGAGGCCAGCCTGCTTCAAAAATAAATGAATAAGTAAATATTCTTGGTGACTAGAGCCTATGTGCCTTTATAATTGGTCAGAATCGATTCTTGTAATACTATATAATAACTTTTTGAATTATTGTGTTAAAAATCCTATTTTTAAAAACATAAACCAGGTATGCTGTAATCCCAGCATATAAGAGGCTGAGGCAGAAGGATCACAAGTTTGAGTCCAGCCTGCACCTCATAGTGACTTTGAAACCAACTTTGTGAGACCCTGTCTCAAAATTAAAAAAAAATAAAAATAAAAATAAAAATGGCTGAAGGTGTAGCACAGTGGTAGAACACTTACCTAGCATGTGTGAGAACGGGGGTTCAATTCCCTGTGTCACAACAACCAACCAACCACATAACAATAACGAAAATCATTTGCAGCCTACCATTCCCAGCTGGGCTTTTTGTGCTATTCCAAAGAGAGACCTGAGGTTCCCTCAACTAGGTCTATGCTGTAGGTGACTATTTAACTGCACTACTCTCACAATTTCCTAGATTCCTAGAGGATGTCACAGTCCATCTGCTCCTGGGCAGGTCTCCCACACTAACAGTATAAATCAAAACCAGACTTATCACAATTCTGTTGTAAGTCAAGAAACTTTAAAAACATACAAACAGTGATAAGCAAAGAAACCCAAAAGACTAGAGAATCTTATTTTTTTTTTAACTTCCTAAAGTTACAAAATGTACTGCCTATTCAGTAATTACCATAAATGTTTTCTTGTATACTTTATCATTTATGTGTTGAGGACTAAAATCTCACCTTAAATATAAGGATAAATAAGTAAGTATGTTACAAAAAAGTCAGGATTTGATAATAATGTATTCATAATATAGCTGGAAGGATTGGGCATATTCATGAAAATAGTCAAAATATTTAAAAATTATTTTAATAATAGTAGAGATTTTGTTTGATCAATAACAGTAGAGATTTTGTTCAAATCAATTCTGAAATATCCTTTGGGTTTTATATTTCTGTCACACTTTACTTTTTCTCCATTGTAGTATTATTTCTTAATTGACAGCTCACAGAGAAGGCATTGAGATTTCTGTTTCTGAGATTTCTGAGACTTGCATTTAAGGGTCTTTTTTGATAAAAATGGCTACGGATGTTGAAAGTTCTTTTTTAATGTTTAAATATTTGTACTGGCTTAGTGAGTATTAAAAATAATGGGCTTCAATGATTCAGACATACACATGCAATTCTGGAACTCCTGAGTGAGTAATGGGATGCACACGTCCTTACTTGGAGTTATGGCAAAATAGCCTTCTCAGCATTCTTACCAGTGCCCTTCATGAATCAGAGCCAGAACAGTCATTCTGAAACTTGCCACCAGTCCTATGTCACTCTTATACAAAAGAAGGGGATAAATACAATTTCCAGTTTGGAGAGAAGATTTTTATAAAATGGTTTCATTTTAATTTGTGACTAAGGTTGAGTACATGGAAAGGTGAAGTGATGGAAAAAATAAAACAATGTGTCTGACACATAGAGGTAGTCAATAAATGATTTCCTTCCTTTCTGCACCTTCTGAGGACAGGATACAGTACACAACTTTGTTGATTAAATTAACCAAGTGTAGAGGTGCTATTTGCTTGTGCTATCTGAAATATCTAATTTGTACTTCCAATATTAAATTGCTTTCTTCAGTTATTATCTCTCAAGGTAAAACTCAGTGCTTGAAAGAGAAAAATTCCTTTTTTAATCTGTTAGTGATTATATCATCTCACTGCTTTTGTCAGAGTCAAGTTCTAATAAGAAAGAAAACAGGAATCTTTTCTAGACTCTACTTTCCTATGAAAGTCCTTGTCTTCTTTCCAAGGTAAACACATCTAATATTCTGTAGACTTATTCATTATGGCCAAAACACCATCTCTCAATTCATTTCATTTGAAAACTTCAGCAGTAACTACTTTTGAGACTGACTTGCTCTTGCTATCCTGCCTTGAACCTGTTCAGCTCCATACTGTATAAGCACACACTAACTCTCATCACCTGATCTTTCCATAGCTCCTCTGTGCAGATTCTAGAGATTTTAGGGGGTCTCCTTAAAGGAATATCTTTTGTGTTTGTCCTGGAACCCTTACAAAACATGGCTGTCCTCTTGTATTTAGGTTGGTACAGAAATCTATTAAGAAGTAAAGAATAAAAGAAAGGAAAAAAGAGCTGAGAGAGTTTACTGTGTTTTTATTGAATGTAGGTAGGAATACCTAGAAAGTTAGGCAAATACTAAGTGGTTACCTGAAATTCCTAAATAGTTTATCCTTCTACACAGGGGACAAACATATATGTCCTTCTACACAGAGGGGAACATATATATCTTATCTAAGATAAGACACATTATCTTAGAATCTTAGGACTTCCGCTAGTTCAACTGGGATTTCCCTCACATCCCTTTTGTCTTATCTTGTACATAGGCCAACAGGGAGATGGACACAAGGCAAAGCAGTTAGTTTCTGAACGTTAGCATTCTCAATCTTTGAAACAAGGAAAGTTTCCTCTTTCCCCCCACCAATAGGAGAATTGTTCTTGGGTTTTAAGGTAGTATTTAAATAAGAACCTTACTTAAATTTTGTAAAGAAAGAATCATCACAGAAAGATATTGTTTAGGATGGAAGGGATTGTACAGACTATTTCATTCAGTCTCTTTATTTAAGAATAAAGAAGAGCAGGGAAACCCCAGCACTCAGGAGATGGAGTTAGAAGGATCATGAGTTTGAGGCAAGACTGGGCTACATAGTAAGACCTTGTTTCAAAAAAATAAAAACATAAAAGAATAAAGAAAAAGAGACTCAAAAAGAATGTATTTGCAGGCCCAAATAGCTAGACGGCAAGAGGTAGCATAGAGTGTTGGGCAAAGCATGGACTTAGAGGTTGAACGCGACTCTTCTGGTTACTAGTTGAATGTTTGCTCATATATAAAGTGGGGAAAATAAGATCTGTCTTTGATTTATTGTGAGGGGTAAATGATGTAGCTTCTATAAAGTGCCTAGAACAGTTCCTGCTACATAATAAGTGCTGGCAAATATTATTGTCAAGTATTATTTAACAAGCATTATTATCCTTTCAGTTAGAGTATTTTGACTCCAACTCTTGTACATTGTACAGCACTATTAATACTATTGGCCAAAAGGATTCAAAAATTTATTTAAAATATGAGATTCTAAACTAAATAAATTGTGTGTAAAATCAAGCAATGTTTCTGAAACATTCACTGATCATTCATGGAAGCAATATCCAGTTCTTTTTAGTGAAAATAAAATACTTCACTGTTCTCAGTGATTTTAGCTGTTTTCAGATACACAGAGCTCAGTACAAAAAGATGACACAAGGGACTTTTTATCTGCAATGCAGAGAGCAGTATAGAGATAACTTACATCAGAACTTGCCATTAGCTCCATAAAGCATGCATTCATCATTTAGTGAGTTCAGTGCCCTATCTTTAGAGCTTCAAAGATCAGGGTAGAAATTGGCCACTTACTTATGTTTGGCGGGACTGAAAATATAAGGAGAGGAACAGGTAAAGAAAAATGTCACTCCCAGCAAGACATGGCTCTCGAGTTAAGACTAACACTGACTTGCCAAGGAATAGCTGTGTCCGTCCTAAAGAGTAGGCAATATGCAGGTGACACAAGGTATATTATTTATGGGTTGCAATCATGCATGTTATTCTCGGCTGTCACACAAAAGATTTGACTGTGGTTAAATGTAGAGCTGACTTCCTTTTGTTTAGCACAAAGCCTCACTCGAACTGGGCAAGTGGGCATTTCTAGTGACATGTGATCACTTGTTTTGTGTGAGTAACAGAAGTTGCTCTCAAAAATCAAATTAGGAATTAACCATCCTCTTCCCATGCCCCTCCCTTAGACAGAGAGTACTGTATTCTCTTATCCCTATTGAGAGTAAAGTGACAAAGGATTTTGCTCGCTCATTGAAAAGTCAAAGAATCAATTCCTCTATGCAAAAAGGATTTAGATTTTCCTCCAATTTATTGCTTCAAAGGATTATTCAAGTCCTTCAAGTTGGAAGCTGGCTTTCCATCCTTCAGTCATGATGATCATCTCAGTGATGGGAAGGAGAATTCTGAAAGCCACCCTTCCTTCCTCAATCTCCAATCCTAGTATTGCACATATACTTAGTTCCAAAATTCTAACATTGGAGTAAAAGCTACAGCCACTTCAAACTCTGTACTATTAAGAAAGATTATGGACTGGCATGGTTTTAATTGTGTCCCTGTGAAATTATGTTAAAGTCTTAACCTCCAATATCTCAGAATGTGACCTTATTTAGAAATAGGGTGGTTGCAGATGTAATTAGTTGAGGTCATTAAATGGGCCATATTCCTGTAGAAGTGGAAGCCTTATAAAATGGAGAAATTTATGGGAGTGGCAGGACATGCCTGTAATACCAGCTACTAGGGAGGTGGAGGTGAGAGGATCACTAGTTTGAGGTCAGCCTGGGCAAAGTTAGCAAGACCTTATTCCTAATAATAGTAATTATAATAGAAGAAATTTGGACACAACTGTATGCACAGGGTGAACACCATGTGAAGATGATGGCAGAAAGGAGAATGATGCTCTGCAGCCCTGAAGATTACTGTCAGACCATCAGGAGCTGGGGGAGAGGCATAGAATAGATTCTTCCTCACAACCTTCAGAAGGAAACAACCCTGCTGACACAATGGCTGGAGCTGCGACTTCTAACCTCCAGAAGTGAGAGACACTAAATGTTGTTGTCTAAGTCACTAGTTGGTGATATTTTATTATGGCACTCCTAGAACACTAGATTTTCTTTCTGCCTCCCTCTCTCTCCTTCCCTCCCTCCCTTTCTCCCTTTCTTCCTTCTCCTTTTTGGTGCACTTCATTGAAAAGGAGGCAAGAAGTGATAAATATGATTTTCCTTTTAAGCTATTGGTGGGATTTACTCTTTTCTTTTTAAAACTTAACTTTCCATTTAATTACCAGGGTTTTGTTTAGTTTTGTGGTACAGGGGTTTGAACTTAGAGCCCTGTGCTTGCTAGGCAGGTGCTCTGCCACTTGAGTTATATCTCCAGCCCTAATAATTTCTTCAGCATGAAAAAACACAAATACTTGTTAAAAACCATATCCACACCTGACTGTGATTAAAGTTTGATAACAGTGGCCAAAAGAGGTTTCCAAGGGGACAATATGTCAATGTCTTCTCCACATATTTACACTTTTTTTTTTTTTTGCGGGGGGAGGTAGGACTGGGGTTTGAACTAAGGACTTCACATTTGCAAAGCAGGTGCTCTACCACTTAAGCCACACCTGCAATCCCCCCACATATTTAAAGTCAAATCAATGGTTCTGAAAACTCAGCTCATTTCAGGCTCTTAGAGGAATCCAGTCTTTCCCCTTGTTTCTCTGCGCTTTTCCTTTCCTTCACTGATGAACCAAAAGCTTTATTTTGTCCAGACCTATCCACACACCACCAAAACACAGCAGAAAATAGTGTTTTACCTCCTTGCCAAAGAGCAATCCTACCTGCCCCCCTCCTCAATCCCTTTACCCAGAGAGGAGTCCCCTCCATTTGAAGGGTGTGCTTCCAGGACATTGTATTTGCTCTTCTAGGAGCTTCTTTATCAATGATACAACATCAACATTTGCATCTGAATGTCTATGCAAATCCATATACTCTCAAAATGTTTTCCTTTACCCCCCTAAGATGATACAAAGTTATAATTTGTGTACACTTGCACCTAATAAGGCCACTTTGAGAACAGGGGTTTTTCTTGCACCAAGTGTATCTGACACCTGTTCTTGGACTAACAACCATCCAGAGCCCAGAACTGCTTGGGTGTTTTTAGAGCTGCTGCACCCTCATCCATGGAGGTTCATAAAACAATAAATGCTAGACCTCCAGCTGCCTAGGAATATAGATACAGTTATATCTCAACTATCCACGATGTCACCAATTTCTTAGATCTGTTTTAGGCAAGTAAGCATCTATCATTTTTGTTTCACCTGCCTGACATTCAGTCAATCCTCCTCTTTCCCTAGTATTCCCACTTTCTATCCATGTGGTTTAGATGCCAACTTTACCCAGGCCTCTATCATTAGAGAAAAGAAATACACATGACCCTGGTCTCATGCTGAAACTTCTGGGACAGAGATTCTGCCTCTATGTGACTAACAGTTGGGAAATGTAAGCCTGGAGCTTCTGGGGGCCACCAGGCAGAGGGAATCGCCTAAGAATTAAGCTAAAATGAGACATACAAAAATTAAAGGGAGAGAGGGCAGTAGGAATGTTGTTGTGACACCATATGCCTTCTTGGAATCAGCTATGACTGAATCTTTCAGTTGTACAAGTTAATAAATTCCTTTTGCTTGGGCCATTTTGTTATGAAGATTTTGCTGTTTACTTCTGAAATCATCTATTGCTGCTTTTGACATTCTTCTGTCCTCTAATGCTTGCTTAGTGTACAACAGTTATTTTTATTCTCATGCATTCAGTTTATATGTTAGCTTCCTCTTAACATTGTTACAATGAATTTTATTTCAACATCAGTGAATAGGGTGTTCAGTGAATTTGCTGTTGCTCATCTTATTCTTCCACTTATGAAGTTATAGTTGGTTATTCTAAAAATCCCAACAATGTTTTGTTCTACAAACAGGCAATATGACTTCTCAGAGGGTCAGAAAACGTAACTTGTTATAAGCTCATGACCTAGTTAAGAGTTTTTATATTGTTGGTCCTATCCATCTGTCTGATTCCTAAATGTCAAAATGATCTTGATTTATTTCTAGATTCTGTCTGTCAGTTTATCATATACTATCTGCAAAATAGAATCCAGCAACATCCTCATTCTGGGTTGAGGATAGGATTTGCTTGGTACAAGCTAGCATGCAACTTTGGCTTTGTAACTGCTATAAAAACAGTTGCTCACAGATGGTTGCAATGAACAAAAACCAAAAAATAATATAGTGGAAAATAAGGGTATGAATCCAAAGGCACTACAAAAGCTGCTTCTTAACAATTTCCAGGCCAGGGAAAGGAAGAGAATGACAACAATGACGACCTAGTTCGTATCTACCCCTGACAGTGGAGAACACACAAACCCCCTTATTTAGCGCTTTTTATTGACAAATCCCACTGAAAAAGAGTCAACCTATCTTAGAATTATAGGTGCCTCCACTGTTATGGAGTTTGATTTCATTCAGAATGTAGGAATGTCATCCATATCTTTCCTAAATCGTAATCCAGCCTCCTTCTAAATGTCTAAATATCTCCAGGAACTAGGGTCTCTGCCCATTGAAGAACTCTTACTTATAGAAAGTATTCCCATATGTTGAGCCAGAGTCTACCTCCCTGTGGCTTTAGGGCAACAGAAATTTATTTAAGGGAACTTAGAGATCATTCAGTCCAACAACTCCATTTTGTTCCTGTGATCTGCCTTCTGGAAAAGAGTCCCTGATCATCTCCTACGCAATGGTCCTTTCAATATTTTATGACAGCATTTGTGTTCTTTCTATCACATTTACTTCTCCAGAATAAATACTCTCAGATATCCCACTACTTCCTCATCCTAGTCAAAGTTCTCCAAAATGACTTCTTAATTTTCAGCTCTCTAAGCCCCCTTATATGATACATTTTTTTTTCTTTTTATCCCACTGCTATTCATGCAGAAGCTAGGTATTTCCTTCCAGTTGTAAACCTAATGAAAAGAAGCTCATTTTTCAGTGGTTTATGTTCATAACAATTCTAGCCTCCCGCATTCAGCAGGGTTGGCTATAAAAGACCTGTCAACATTTCTGGAAAAGCCAGATTTTCTAAAGATAAATTTGGCAGGCTTCAAATCATCAAACTTGTCAATAGCATAGAGTGGTGCTGTTAAAAGGTATCTCAGTAGTCCCTTAACACTACTGCTTTATCATTTCAATCATGCTATCTTACATGTATTCAATTTTTTATTTTTATTTTTTTCTCTTGTCTCAATAGCCTTTTAATCCTTGAAAAGACAGGTTGGGAACCTGTGTCAGCTGGTACCAGACAGTCCAGAGACAGAGGAAAGAGCCTTTCAAGTTCTGTGAACAAGGATATGGGCTTGCTCTTGTCTAACATTCTGAATCCTACTTCTACACTAGCCTGCCATGGGAACTGCCAGAATCTGCCCTTCAAGGCCTCATCCAAAGCACTGGGTGTATTCAATTTTTTAATACTGTATAAAGTATTTTCATACATATTATCTTATTTGATATTCACTGCCACCCTGGGAAGAAAGCAGAGCCATGTGTTATTTTCCCCACTTTGCAGATGAAGCACAATGACTACCCAAGGTTAGATTATAACTAGCTAGTGGTAGAGGTAGAACTCACTCCTATGACTCTTGTCTTTCAGGTTACTATTTTGCTTTCCCTATAGACACTGCCCTTTGTCACCAACTAGTCTCATAGTCCCCCTCGAAAGCACTACTTTGTGAGCAGTTCTCTGAAGAGTTGCAGGTTTAGGATTTGCCACTTGTTGGCTGCTAACTGATGGCAACCAGGTATCTGACTACTGGATCTAGTAACCTCTCACTAGACCCCAAGTCTTCATTCACCTCCCTCCTGATTTGTGCAAAACCAGTCCTGAAATCAGCAAATACACTAGCAAAGTTGGAAAGAATAATAATTTTAAGTGTCCATTTCCCTTTCTCCTGCTACCCCAAATCTACTAGTTGGGAATCAAGTTCAGTTTACCAAACATTACAAGAAAGAGCAAGATTAGCTTTAAGCCATAAGCTAATAGGGCGTAATGATGGAGAAAGAAAATGAAACTTGTGATCTATAGGAGACTCAGTCCCTTTTTTTCTTTGCCTGTAGTATAATCCACCTATCTTCACATTCAATAACTGAAGGAAAGAGAGGGTATAGATCAGTGATGTAGGTGAAACCAGAGGGGAAGAACACTCCAGCTGGGCAGTGTACTTTTCTGGACATCTCCAGGAAGGATTAGAACTCTCCTTTCCCATCTGCTCTCTTCTTAACCCAGTGAAGGAGTTCGTAAAGAAGACACAAGGCTAGTAGGCTATTTTCCTTTTCTTCTTCTTCTTGGGTTGATTTTTTAAATCATCATCAAGGAGGACAAATCCTTCAAGATTCTGGGAGAAGTTTCCTCAGTTCTTTTTCTTGAATTTGAAAGGGGACAATAGAAGAGGGAAACTTTTTGTTTTAATGATGAGAATTAATATGTGCAGTGTGCTCTGCCCAAATGCTCAGATGAAGAATGCCTCGGCCCCTCTCTTTGGGTCTGCCAAGCCTGAAATACAGCTGTTGACTCAGCTTAACCGTGGTTTTGCTCCTGGCCTCTAGACACTTGGCAGAACACACTTTGTTGGTGATGGACTAGCTTTAACCTTGAAATCAAGTTGTTATGTAATTTATTTATCCAAATCTTTGTGTGCACTGTGGCTAATACCATTTTATGTTTTAAAAAATGTTTTGTGAGCACAACTTTTAGACTTTATACTCAGTCTCTGCCTCAGTCTTTTATTACTGTTAAGAAATTTATAAGACTTTTTTTTTTTCAGTAGTACAGAGGTGGGGGCATGGCTCAAGCTTGCCTAGCAAGTTCAAGGTGTTGAGTTCAAACCCTAGAAAAAAATCTAACAAAAACAAAGACTAATAGTAAAGAGGCGTGACGTTTTCTAAGATCCTTGCTGCGGGTACTATGCACCTACTAAGATCTTAGGATAAGAAACTGGAGTATAAGGAGTGTCAATTAGGTTAGAGGGGATTAAAAAATAGAATACAAAAATAATTCAAAGGAAAAGGTGAATACTAAAGTAAACTGATTACTAAAGGAACAACGAAGGCCTGAATCTTATTAGGTACAGGTCAGTGATGTAAAATTTACAGAGGGTCAAAAAAAAAAAAAAAAAAAAAAAACTTCTGGCTTGGTTTCAGGTTAATGTCACTAATGTCACATTGGCTTTCTGAAGAAGTTATAGAATTATCAACCTTTTTACATTTATAAGTTCTAAAAAAGCAGAACCAACCAAGCAGATGATGTTATAATTAAGTCAATTTCTCCTTATTTGGGGATCAATTAAACTAGTCTGAATTGTTGTAAGGGGGTTACCTAAAATCTTGATTTCTCTATCAAGTAGACCTAAAACTTACTGTATGATGTTTTCATTTTTTTGTTATAATTTTGAGCCTCCTAAATATCTATTTGAACCTTTTTTCTTATGGGGAAAAAAAAAAAAAAGGCTAAGCTTGACCATTGTTGTCAGTTTATAGTCTTCACATAACCCCTGAAATAACTTGGAAATGAAGTTCCTTAAAATTGAAATAATCACTAAAAGAAGAAAACAAAAGGGGACACCATTTTTTTATAGTATTCTAATAAAATGCAAAGCAGAGGCTTTGAGGTCAGAAGACAGGGCCTGGAGTCCAGACTGTGTCTTAGTAGCTGACCTGCCTGGCTCTCTAAGGCTCAGGGATTTCTGTACTGAAGTGGGTCTAATATGGTTTTCATAAAAATCTACAAGTTGAAATAAGGAATCATTAAGGCTGTGGAAATTTTTCTTCTAAGTGAGAAAAAATAGGATACAAAAAGGACAAATAAGATAAAAAACATACATGTAATAAAAATGTAGAGAGCTAATATATGAAGGGTAACAAAGGTAAGGGATGGATTGGGATTTAAACTGGAAATGAAGTTGCTACATAAATCATTAAATTTTTTGTTTTTCCAGAATTTATCATTTGATTGGGTATTACTGATGTTGGACAATTTTAATTTCAAAAATAAAGTCTAGGTCCTAAAAAATGAGTCAAATAGTAATGGTTTATTTTAGAACTCAAATAAGCTAATGTATATGAATATAGGTTATAAGTTATAAAGAGCTAGTTATTATTTTTAGTATTCTCTACTGTGAGCCCTATGTTATATCAAAAAAAGAAACTAATACACCCTACACTCTGTCTTGGAAAAAAAAGACGAGAATGAATATTATTTTTACTATATTTCTTCCTTATTTTATCTGGATCTTTGAAAAGCTCTATTCATTTGCTGTTTTGGCTTTATCCTTCAAAGCCTTCTGGGTTTCATATATTTGGGCCTTTATAACCATGTCAAAAACTGGGGAAAACAATGCTATTGTAGGCTTGCACATACATAATTAAAGAACTTGACCACATTCCCTGGGAATTTAATTTCTACTCCCTATAGGTGTGTATGTGTGTCAGGGGGATGTTTTCTTTTCTTTTTTAAGAAATATGGTTTCTGCCTGCTTTTTAAATAAAACAGTGTTTGGGCTTTTATAGATTTATTAACAACTAGAAAACAAAAATCATGGATCTCTACAATTGGACAAGCTTCTCATGGGAATTTCTCAACCACATAGTCTGTAAGATCATGGCTGGCATGTCAGAGACATGGGCTAACCCTCAGATTCATTTATACCAAATAAACAGTCACCCAGAGTAAATCAAATAAGGCAACAACCATTGGCCACTTTGAAATGTGAATTCTGAAAGATATACATCAACACAAACAGCATAATGTCTATGAAGAGTAGCACAAAATCAGTTCATCTCTCCTTATAGCTACTAGACAAGAAACTAAGACAAATAAATTTTAGCAACCAAATTAAATACTATATCTGTATCTTCAGTAATATCTTAATATTCACTAAGGTTTATTTCAGGAAATGGAACCCATACAATGGTTAACTATGTGTAAAGTCAAAGTGAAGTTATATTCTAGGAAAGATTAAACCTGCTTTTTGAAGAGGATAGCTGTATTTTGGACTGCTTAATTTAAGGAACTTTTAATTAATTTTTTAAATTTTATTTTTGGTGGTACTGGGGATTGAACTTAGAGCCTCATGCTTGCTAAGGTAGGCACTTTACCATCTGTACCAGTCCACCAGCCCTTTTTGCATTGGTTATTTTTAAGGTAGGGTCTCTCTGATGCTCAGACCTGCTGGACTGCAGATTCTCCTATTTATGTTTTCTTACATATCTAGGATGACAAGTGTGAGCCACCATACCCAACCATTCATTGAGATGGGGTCATGTGAACTTCTTGCTTGGGCCACCCTCAAACTTCTCCAGTCTCTGCTTCCCCAATAGCTAGGATTACAGGTCTGAGTCACTGTGCCTGACCCCTCAATTCTTGTAATAACCAAATGATTTCCTCTTGTCCAAATTCAAGCTCAAAGATTTTCAGGATAAAAAGATTGCTTTCCATGGATTCTGCCTTTGAAGCTCTCTCCCCACCCCTGCAGCCCCCAAGCATTGTAAGGTGTTTCCTGGTGGAATTTCAAGAAATGGAAAAAAAAGACTTTATTTTATACCTATACTCTTTTTTACTCCCATGTTATAATTTTGCCAGAAATTTAAACATGTTGTTAGACTCTTCTAAATTGCAAGGCTGTCTCAATACCTTTTCAATATCTTCAGGACACAGTCATTTTCTTTTATTGAGAGCAGGAGGTGGTCACCTTCAGTATAGTCACCTTCAGTATATCCACAAAAGAAAGCAATATCCCAGGACTTTCTGAAGTACCTCAAGAGCCTTGAGATGCTCAGATAGGTACTTTAAAAGTCACTTATTTAAAATGCATTCTAAAGAGACAGACAAATAACAGAACTTCACTTCTCTGGCATTAGGGTTCATGGTCAGTGAAGGACAGTTGAATTGCAGTCCTCCTCGGCTCTTGGATGAACATTTTTTAACGGTACACAAATCAGGCTACCATGGAGGACACTCTGGGGACATGTTCACATTTCCTTCCCTATCCATACCAGAGGCCACAAGCATCTGAAATGATGCCACAGGGAGCATTTCTTCAGCACCAGAAATCTCTCCAGTTCCTGCCTCTGGTCTCTCTAGTTCTTTCCAGATCATTGAAGTGAACCAACTTCTCCCTCTTTACCCAGTGAGGCAAAGAGGCCCATCTAGATCTAAGAAAAGCTCTAAAACTCATCTCCTCCAGCCTTTCTGCTTTTTGAAAAATTCCCTAGTAGCAATAAACTGTTATTGTACAAAACATTCTGGGTGCAACATGTGAATATCAGCTTTAGTAATATTGGTATGGATGGTCCCCATGTATATGACAATCGGAATTAAGTTTAAAGCATTGCTGTAAAACACTTGACGTCAAGTTATGCTGTCCTACCATAGGGTTAACCAAACAATACACTTCAAACAAAATAGATGATGGAGGTAACTAAAGTATAATTTATAATTAAAAATTAAGAATAGAAAAAAAAAACAGGACTAAGAACCACTGAAAAAGTATAACCAACCCAATACACGCTGATGATAAAGCAGTCTTCCCCAAAGCTGAGGATATTTCAACATTCTGTCCATGTATGTTTATATTGGGAACTTAATCAGTATCACCAAATGTTGCCTAGTCAGGCAAATTCTCAGCTAAATCCTCACTAAACTCTAGTTATTTGTTAAAATTTTACTTATGAATACCAAATACTACTAACTCTTAACTCAACAGTTATTAATAAGTAGCCTTTAGTGACATAACACACACAAAACTCTAAGATATCATGAGCCATTTGCTGGTAAGAGGCAAGGAAAAGTCATATTTGGGGATTAGTTTGTGAAATATCAGGAGGATACATGGCCTACTTGTTGGTTGTGGTCCATACCTTGAAAATTACTAGTTAAATGATTGGCTTGGTGGGGTGATTTGATTCTTAAGTAACTGGATTACCTTTCCTGGATTCACCCTTTGTCACTCTGGGGGCATCCTGATCCTCTGCCCTCATCAGCAATCCAGGGTTGCCCTGGCCTGACCTTCCAAATCCCCAGTCTCTCACTGGAGCCCCTCTCTGGGAGGGAGAGTCAGATGTTATCCTCTTACTGGGCAGACTCCAGGTGGCCACCCTGCGGCATCTGTGATGCCATAATGGGAGGACTTGAGTAAGACATGACAGAAGGAAATCTGAAGACCTGGTCAGAGACCACCTCTACCTTGCCAGCTGTTTGACAGTAAGCAAGTTACCTCACTTCTCAGCTCAGATTTATGCTCAATAAAATGGAAATAATAATACCTAGGTTTCTTGTAAAGATCAAATGACATCACGTAAGTGACAAACTAGAATGAAGAATAAATTCACTTATAAAAATAATACATACCTCCTATTATTATAGAGAGGTAATGCTCATGCAAACAGCTGGACTATTCTATTTACTAATATCTATAAGTGATAGTAGGATTGCTATGATGAACAAAAATAACAATCTAGACTATCAACAAAGAAGGTCAAATGCAAAGACTCCACAAGCCCTAGAGACTACTAGGGCTGATTCTGCAAGTACATGACTCTAAGGCCTTTAAACTCTTTGTTGTTTGTTTTTCCTTCTCATGGCTTGGAGAGTAGGACTTAATTCATACTAATTCAAAATACTAGAAAGGAAGGGTTTTTGTTTTCTTTTTGTTTTTCTCTCTTCCATCCCGAGGATGGTGGCTGAAGAATGCTAGGAATTCTTCCTTCCGCCCAGTCAGGAATGTGTCCTGCTTGGGGATCTTGGCAAGAATGTGAGGGCTGCCAAATAAGGCTTAGCCCTTGAAGCAGCCAGTGCTTGGGGATGTGGGCTGACGTGTGGGAGGGAGTCCTCCTCTAGCATCAGACCCTCCTTAACAACCGCCAGAGGCTGCTCGTAGAGGATGCAGAACCAGAACTGGAGATACAGGACTAACTTCTGCAGCCAGTGAGTGAACAGACAGCTCAGCTGGAACATTTGAAGCAAAGACTCAGAGGTATTTTTACTCTTTGGGGGAAAGCACATGGTCATGGTCATGACACATGGCTGACTTTCCAGTTGTGCTAGGTTAGATCGTAAGTGTTCCCCAAAGGCTTGGTCCTTAGCTTGGTACTACTGAAAGATGGTGGAACATTTAAAAGGTGGGGCCTATGAGAGGTCTCAGGCCATTGGAGGTGCTGCCCTTTATAGGAGCTCTCTTCTTCTCTCTCTTTTCCACTTCCCATCTCCCAAAAGGCAAGCAGCTTCCTTCTCCACACACTCCCACCATGATGTGCTACTTCACTACAGACCCAAAAGCAACAGAACCAATTGACCATGGACTGAAACCTCCAAAATAAGCCCTTCTTCTTTTTAAGTTGATTATATCAGGTGTTTTGTTACAGAAACAGAAAGCTGACTAACACGAAGAGCATTCTTTGAAATCAACACAGACTTGAGTTTGAAGATAGGCTCTGCTACTTATCAGTTAGCTGCATGGCCTGGGTTAGATACTCTGGAAGTTTGGGTTTTCCCATCTATAAAATGGAACTTATGATAGTACTTACCTCTTATGGTTGTGGGTCAATTGAATAAAATAATGTGTATAAAACAGCATAGTGCCTCTCCATAAATTTGGACTGCAAGGCCTATTTTTACACGACTAGCTTTTAAATAGCTTCAAAGCCTACATTTATTCAAAGTATTACAGTATTCAATGGTTTTTCATATTTGTTACCTAATCTTAATTGCATTTAGCAATAATGTGAACTTGAACACTGTAGGAGTGGTTTCTTAAAATATTCATCTTTTTTTTTCTTTTATTATTCATATGAGCATACAAGGCTTGGTTCATTTCTCCCCCCTGCCCCCACCACCTCCCTTACCACCCACTCTACCCCCTCCCTCTCCCCTCCCCTCAATACCCAGCAGAAACTATTTTGCCCTTATTTCTAATTTTGTTGTAGAGAGAATATAAGCAATAATAGGAAGGAACAAGGGTTTTTGCTGGTTGAGATAAGGATAGCTATACAGGGCATTGACTCACATTGACTTCCTGTGCGTGGGTGTTACCTTCTAGGTTAATTCTTTTTGATCTAACCTTTTCTCTAGTACCTGTTCCCCTTTTCTTATTGGCCTCAGTTGCTTTTAAGGTATCTGCTTTAGTTTCTCTGCGTTAAGGGCAACAAATGCTAGCTAATTTTTTAGGTGTCTTACCTATCCTCACCCCTCCCTTGTGTGCTCTCGCTTTTATCATGTGCTCGTAGTCCAATCCCATTGTTGTGTTTGCCCTTGATCTGATGTCCACATATGAGAGAGAACATATGATTTTTGGTCTTTTGGGCCAGGCTAACCTCACTCAGAATGATGTTCTCCAATTCCATCCATTTACCAGCGAATGATAACAAAATGTTCATCTTTTAGAACAGATAAAAAATTGTCAGCTTTGGCAGATATAACAAGGTCTTAACTTACCTTTTGCCCCTATTACAGTTTTGCAGTTGAAATCATGAGTAGATTGCCTTTCCCATGGGTACTGACTCTATTGAACAGGGTAACTGTTCTCACCGATAGGAGCTCACCCATGGGAGCTTGAAAGAAGCTGTAGTCAAAAGTCAAAGACAGAGAGACTCAAAGACTTCAGGATTCTGTCAGGTAGAGCTGCCCTAGAGGGCTCTCTGGAACAGTCAGGCTGCTTACCTGATCTCCTATGTCTAGGTCTCAGTTTTACCTGACTTGGAGAAGGTCTACCATGCCCCAGGCCCCTAACAGGGTTGTGCTTACTTGATGCTTTGCTTCTGCCAGTCTTGCTGGGGGAAAGACAGGTCTCCATCCATCTTAGCCCTTCCCTTGTTCAGATCAGAATTCTTGGCACATTGTTCTGCAGCTTGGTCCTGACATTTGGCATTCAGTCTGAAGCCATGGTACTTCTCCACTTCCCTAGACCTCAAATCTTTATTTCTACAATTACATAGAATCTATTGAGTCCTTCTAAAGACTTAATGTTGGATTTTCAACTTCCTCTTGGCACATTGGGGATGACAATGCCTCTCTGACCTATTTCCTAAAGTCTCCATAAGCTTCCTTGACAACTTTCTTCTCTATAATATCAGCAGTGAATTCTGGACATGGAACCCCATGTCCAACTAGGCATGAATTTATCTCTCCACTAATTGCCTTAATAATCCCAGGCAGATTCCTACATACCAACTATGTCATACTTCATGAATTTCAGAGAAATCTTATCCTTCATTGCTATTAAGAATAAACTATTTAAATAAACGAACAAACATGCAAAACCATTGTTTTATGGACCTGGAATTCCTAAAAGCATTACCTGAAGCACAGCTGTCTGGGTTGGCAGGGATGCGAGTAAGTACCAGGAAAACACCAGTGTTGGGGGATGGAGTTAAGGAGGAACCTTTCTGAATGAGAGTTTGGACCTGAGACAAAGGGCTTTGCTAGTGCTGGCAGAAATGTCTCAAGGTATAATCACATGTGGGTAAAGGGTGAGTGAAGTTTGCCTGTATTCAGCCAGGCTCCAGGTAGCTGTTTTATGGGAGCAGGGTTCAGGCTAAGGGAAGGTACTAGCTAAGGTCCTGAGCAGTGTCAGGTATTCAATGACACACTGAAAATATAGCATCAGGCAATGCGTACCTGATACTGAAAGTGCCTATTTATCTTCCAAAAATACCTTCTTCTGGTGATTTCTCTGCTATGCCTTCTACTCTTAACCATGATTTGGCTATCATCCCTTCCAAACTATTTGAACACAGTTATTTCCTTCAGCTTTGTCCAACCATCTTCTACCCCACTCTACTTCTTGCTTCTTATCTTTAGATATAATGCTTACCCAAGAATATTACATCTGCCCCAAGCCCATGATGTCTCCCCTCAAATCTTCTGCTCCTGCAGCCTTCCTTGTCTTACTGACCAGCACCCTAGACAGAAACCTGAGGTTTAACACAATCTCCTTTCACCTCTCCATCTGCCATGTGCATATATTACCGTGGTTGTTATCCTATCACAACTCCACCGTGATCCTGGACTGGGATAGACATTGGCAGTGCTGATAGACACCCAGCCCTTTCCCTCCTGGTCATTCCTCCTGCTTTACTTCCAGTTAAGTGGAGCCACGTGACTAGTTTGGACTAATGAAATATAAATAAAAACCACTGCGTTATTTCTGGGTTAAGATAGTAAAAAGCTCTTAATTCTTTTACCTGAAACATTTATCTTTTTCCAAGACATGCAGATGTCTTATGTTGAGGTGGCAGAGTTATAAAGTCAGAGCAGCCTAGGTAAGTCACCTCATGGAGGGTGACTGCCTTGGAGAGATGCTGGGATCTTTAACATGATTGAGAATAAATGTTTGTGTTAAGCCATTCACATGGGACTAATTTGTTACTTTAGTGTAATCTAAGGCCTGTTGATTTTACCACTTCACATTCCTTGAATTGACCTCTCTTGTTTAGTCCCTCTGCTGCTCTAGCTTAGTATCTCAACATCTCCCATCTTTCAGGACTGTTGGAAAAGCTTTTTAACAGTACCTTTGTCTCCAGTTTGGCTTTCCCCAGACCTGTCCTCCAGCCAGACACCAGAATGATCTTCGTATAATTCAAATTCAATCACATATCTTGGAATACTTTGCTTCACTGGCTTCTTACCACTGACATGACAGGTCTCTTCCTCATGTCCCATCTCTGTTTTCCTTATATTTTATGCCTGGCAGAGCTCAAATGTTTGTGATTTCCAGAACAATCCTGCCTGTTTCATGCTTTTATGCCTTTGCTCATGTTGTTACAATTTATCTGAAAAAATCTTTTTATTTATTTATTTATTTTTGGCAGTATTGGGGATTTAACTCAGGGCCTCATGGTTGCTACTCAAGCACTCTATCACTTGAGCTTATACCCTGAGTCCTTTGGCTTTTAGCTTGTTTTTCAGATAGGGTCTCACACTTTTGTCCAGGCCAGGCCTTGGACTGTAATCCTTCTAACTTCACCTTCCAAGTAGCTGTTACTGTTTCTGAAACATCTGTATGTCACCCTCTTCTTTACCAGGACAACTCTTTCTTCTTCAAGACTAGATTATAATGTCAACTTTTCTGAGAAGGCTTCTTGTGCTGCTTATCATTCCTTCTATATACTCCCCCAGTATCCTCTGCACATTACTTGCCATATTATATTACATTTGTTTATGAGTCTCTCTCCAACTGTGAGAGTACAAATTTGACCAGGTTGAAACCTGTTAGTCACATTGTAGGTGCTCAGCTTCAGGAAATGCTGAGGTAATGAGGTTCAGAGCTCATGTGGACATTTAGGGCTCACTTGGACACAAAATCCCAGGATGATGGACTGTGATATAGACTTCAGAGTTCAACCTAAGAACTTCATTCTGGTAGGTCCCCAGGTCCAACAGGGCTGGGCCTGGGGGAATCTGATTCCATGTCATGTTAGTAAATGGTAGGCTCAAGGCAGGAATTATGTTAAGTTTCTGCCCTAATCAAGATTGTCTTGGACTGAAGGAGTGGCTCAACAGTAGAGCACCTGCCTAGTAAGCACAAAGTCCTGAGTTCAAACCCCAGTACCACCAAAAATAAATAGATAGATGATAGATGATAAATAGATAGATAGATAGATAGAGACTGGAGGCATGCTCAAGTTAGAGCCTGCCTCACAAGTGCTGAGTACAGAGTTCTAATCTCAGTACTGCCAAAAAAAAGTCTCAAAAACTGAAGAGACATTACCTTGAATGGGGACTAAGAAGAGACATCAAGTAAGGCAGAAGCAAAGAAAAAAAGGTGCAACCTGATAGAATCTTATAAAATCATTGACATTCTAAATAGGTTGAGGTTAGGCAGCAACCATGGCTTTCTTGAAACACTACCATAATGAATGCAATATATCCTTACTATTTATGATAATTATATTTTAAAAAGTAACTGAAAATACTGACTAGCAAGTAAATAGTGAGCTGTTGCTCTTAGAGAATATACAGGGTGATATTCCTATGGTCATATTTTCTTTAACCAACCAATACATAAGCATGTTTTATGTAGGTTTCTACTTATGGATACCTTGTTTCATATGTATTGTTGATTCAGTAACATTAAACCTACGACCAATAGCACCATAACTCATGCCTGAACAAAACTTATCTAATACATGTATGTTCTTTCTAAGGTACTTCTTGCTCTTAGGAACACTAAATAGCACTTTAGCACTACACTAAAGGGCCGTTTTAGACAGATCACGCAATAAAAACCACAGAAATGTGAAACACATGGCACTCCACAGACCACATAAAGAATACTCGTTTGCAGGATGAGAGCTGCAAGAAGGCTGAACATCATCCTGTCTGACCTTAGTTGGGAATATGTATATCAGATGACTCAAAATTTTCCTGCTCTGACATGTTCACAAATGACCAAGAAGGACACTCCCTCCTGCCATGTGAGTTCACAGCAAGAAGGAGTTGTGTATAAACCAGGAAGTGGGCCCTTACCAGACAATGAATCTATTGGCACCTTGATCTCAGACCTCCCAGCCTCCAGAACTGTGAGAAATGAAATTTCTGTTGTTTATAAGGTACCCAGTTATAACAGCCCAACTAAGACACAAGTACCTACAAAATGACAATCCTGTCCATTCATCTATCTGTGTTCTCAGTCTTTCTATTACAGCTTATTTTCCAATCACCACCATGCAGTGCTAATTCCTTCTCCTCATCTTTACTTTTGCCAGCATATCGTTCTCTTCTCTAGCCAAATTAGCCTTGCTTGGCAAGGCTCAGTTCAGTCCCACATCTTCCACCACCCGCAGATCACCTCAGGATCTCCTCAGACACCTGTAATTTCCTTATCTGTTGGAGGATACCCTAAGTCTAACTCACTTATCGCCTCATCTGTCAAAGGCAAATAATAACACATACCTCTCAGAATGTTTGCAGTATAGTATGTGAATATCCTGGCCTGGCACATAGAGGATGTTCAGTAATGTTGGTGATTCTGAATCATGTTATTGAATTTGGTTTGTAGGCATTCACCTTTTTATTACTCCTTCCCCAGAAGTCAATTTTTATGAAGAAAAAGAAAAGAATTTGTGAGAGACAAGCAACAGTAAGCAAAACCATGCACTAAGACAGTGATTTCCAGATTTTGAATTTTATAGACCAGTGAAAGAATTTGGGGAACTGACAATAGGTTGCTTAGTATTTCCTTTTTGCCAAAAGCCTCCCTAAAAACTCTTTATTCTTTCATGTGTGTGTGTGTGTGTTTGTGTTACTGGGGTTTGAATTAGGGCTTTGTGCTTGCGGGACAGGCACTCTACTGCTTGAGCAATACCTCCAGCACTTTTTGCTCTGGTAACTTTGAAGATAGGGTCTCACTTTTTTGCCCAGGCAAGCCTGGGCCAGGAACCTCCTATTTTATGCATCCTGTCATAGCTGGGATGAAAGGTACATGCCACCACACCCAGATTTTCCCCTGGGTTTACCTAGAACCTCCATCTTCCCAATCTCAGCCTCCCATGTAGCCAACACAGGTACACCCCACCATGCTTAGCTTATATCATCTTTGTAAAAACAAAATAAAGACATTGTAAAGGCGTAAATGTAGAAAGGACATAATATTTGGAGTTTTTTCTGAAAATGAATATATTCAGTTTTAGGAAAAACTCACTTCACCATGCACTTATCCATTTTTTATTCATTTATTAAGTGACAGGCACTATGAATTTGTCTTAAGTGGTGAGTTACAATGGTAAACTCAGCAGAAAAGGTCCCTGTACACCAGGGGAAATTCATGACCAATTATTACTAACCCACTAGTATACACACACACATAGGCATTTGGAGCTATGGCATAAAGGTACTTCTAAGGTCTGAAAGAGGAAACAGAGCTGTCACAATGTGTAGAAACTGGGAGTAAAGAGGCAGATGAGACAGTCTGAGTCTGAACTTCAAGGTAATGAGGTTGAGTTCTCAGTCTGGACCCCACTCATGTTGCTGTTTGTGAGTAGAACACTTGCATAAACAATTCTTTCTAGACAATACCATGTTTTACCATGAAGACCAATGACATGTATTTAGATCAAAGAAGACTGAAACATAGGGCGCAAGTGATTTGAAACAGTTACCAAGGTGTGGAGATAAGCCTAGAAGAAGAGAGTGGGCAGGGAGGGGGGATGAGCTAGATCCTAAGCCTGGCTATATTAGGGAAATACATCAGTTTGTTTTTCACCAGGATTCAAAAGAAAATAGCTGAATGTTGTAAGATATGAGCTTTCAAAAGTGGTATAGAAAACTTCTAGCACTGTTAAATGCTTGGAGCACTCAGCCAACAAAAATAAGACACTTGCTCTTATTTGAAAACCCAAATTAAACTGAAGTTAGAGTAACAGTTGAGTTTCATTCTCTCGACTACCTCAATGAGAAATTGGAGGAGACTCTCCAGGAACTGATGAACCCCTGCAACATGCTGAATTATAGATTCAATAAAGGTGTGAGCCTGTGAATGATTGATTGGTCATTAATTTTCTCTGATGTGCAGGGACCTTTGCTGTTGGATTTATCATTGTGCCTTACCACTTGTTAAAATTCATAGTGCATATCACATTTCTATCACTAGCTATATATATATATATATATATACTATATTATATATATATATATATATATAAATCTATGTTGAGATATAGACAAATATACATCTAGATATATCTATACTTATAGCCATAGATAAATAGCGCTTTCTTTCTAAAAGTCACAAGGGAATGTGGCACCGAAGATAAGCAATCAAAACTTGTCACAAACTTTCCATAGATTGCAGTCTCTCATGACAATCTCTAGTGTTCTGGCCTAAAATCTGTAAAAATGGAATAAATCCATTTTCTTTATTAGAACTTTTCAGAATGCAAATATGTGCTCACTGGAAAAAAATGTAAAAACCCTACCAGATTCTGTAGGGCCTCACTTTTGAGCTGTTTCCTGCAACATTACACTGTAGAGAAGAAGGGAGCAAGGTATATGAATGCAGTTTCCCAAACACATTGAGATTAAAACTAAAAAGAAAATGATCAAGAAACTATAAGCAGAAGGTTGTTTCTTGTCACAGCATTTTAGGATTAAAGAAAAAGATTTACTAAAATTAGTGACAAGGTTAAGCCTTGAAAGTAGAAAGCTTTGAAGTAAGGCAAATGGCCCAAATGCAGAATTTCTGACAATGTTATCAACTACATGTTATACATTACAGCAAGCAAATTAATTGTTCCCAGATGCTGGAGATGAAGAATGTTGCTGCATTGTTTTGCTTCTCAAAGTCTTTAGTGTAAACACACACTCACAGAACTGGATTCCCTTTTTTGGCTCCCAATATGCAAGTAATTATACACTGTGCAGAATAATGTTTGATGAGCTCTTCTTTGAATACCAAGCAAGTTCTGGATTCTGTCAGCCTTCTGGACACCATGCCCACAAACATTTTTTCTCTGACAATCTTTAGTAACAACTGGTAAACAAATTGATTCATTTTTTAAAAAAATTCAACAACAGTAAAAACCTTATTTCCAAACTTTTCCAAACTTCTTTAGAGATAGAGGAGCCAAGATTTACCTCAAATATACTACAACTCCTCTCATACCTCAAGAACATGTGTGATTCCCATCTGCAATCCCTGTGCAAAGGAGTCAAAATTCACAAGAGTTTTTAGATTTTTACATTTCTCACATTTGGCCAGCATATCAACAAAGAGGATGAGGGAAGCAGATTATGAGTCAGCTGTGAACTGAGAATATGTTTAGTATTAAGCACAGATTCTATAGTCATGATCAGAATAAAGTGAATGAAAGGTCATGTTTTCTATTCAGCCCCAAATTTTTATAAAGCAAATCAAATTTGCCTTCTGTTGGGTAAGTTAAGACAGGTTTGGGGGTGGGGGGTGGCTACCTGGGGTTTTACACTTCTAGGAATAAAAAAACTCAGTCGATTTGATCAAGGTCTTCATATAACAAAGCATGGGGTGGGGTTGCATGCATGTGTGTGTGCCTCTGTGTGTGTGTGTATGTAAAATTGGGGGAGAGGCAGGTAAGGAAGGCATAGGGAATACCTCAGGAATTATTAAAGAAGAAAACACATCTGCAGAAGGCAAGGGAAGTTCTGTAGTCCTGCCAAGTACAACACAAATGAGAAGGAAAGTTCAAGGAAAGTTGATATCTAAAAATAAATAAATAAAAGGAAATTCAATGAGAAAAAAATATTCAGGTCAGGTTGAAGCCCAGAGAAAAACGCTCATTCAGAACTGGGCTGCCATCCTGCTTTCTCTGAAATGAGCAGCTGCTGGTTATTGAAACCAGCCCACACAGTGGGTCCCTGCCGCCATGGCAACAAGAGACTGTCAGTGCTGGAGTGGCCATGGCACAATGGGAGGGGTCCATGGCCAGAAGCGCTCTGGCTACAAATGAGGATGGTTGTATGGTTTTTTGCTTTTTTTTTTCCCCCTCCCCTTTTGATTCCTGGGCTTGTGAGTGGCTATTGGAAACTTTTCTAACCTGCAATAAACCCTGACCAAAGGGGCAGATTTTCATGCAAATAACAACATAAAAGGGGAGCATTGATGTGGTCACCAGGCGAATAACTGATTTCCAATTTCTTTAAAATAATTTTGAGTCTTTCATAGGCTCTGGGCATTTGTACCTGGCCTCTTGAATATTGCAATTTTAAGATGTTTTTGAAATATTGATTAGTTTCTTTTTAATATTTGTGACACATGACCCTAAAAGAAAAAGCTTTCAGATGGTAGAGGAGGCAAATTCGTGTATGATATATTTGACACATTGTAAGAACCTGTGTAAATGCCACAATGTATCCCCTACCCATCACAACAATTAAGGAAAAAAAAGAAAGAAAGAAAGAAAAGAAAGAAAACGCTTTGGGGCTAGAGGTATGGCTCAGGTGGTAGAGCACCTGCCTGGCAAATGCAAGGCCCTGAGTTCAAACCCCAGTACCACCAAAAATACCCAAAAAACAAACAAACAAAAAAAACCCAAAAAACCTCTCATAGTCTCATGAATTGAAAAAATTAGGTGATAGTTAATTAAAGATGTTAAAAACACAGGTTATAGCTTGTTACATATACAGTATACCAATAATTGGCACATTCCAATATTGAACTCATTCACCATCTTGGTTTCATTAGTACTAATCTAAAAATGTATCTATACAGCCAAACTGCCTGAGTTCCAGTCCTGCCACTCATTAGTTACGTAAACTTGAACAAGTTACTTCAACTCTCTGTGACTCTATTTTCTCACGTGTAAAATGGGAATAAGCGTAGCAGCTACCACAGACTGCTAATAA
The DNA here is from genome assembly GCF_047511655.1 of Castor canadensis. Taxonomy (NCBI): domain Eukaryota; kingdom Metazoa; phylum Chordata; class Mammalia; order Rodentia; family Castoridae; genus Castor; species Castor canadensis. The sequence continues at coordinate 54,262,515 of NC_133397.1, read as the reverse complement.
GTTTCAAGTGAGTTAATATTTTTAAAGTGCTTAGAATAGTGTTTGGTTAGTGTTATGTAAGTGCTTAGAAAATAAAATGAATAAATAAGTAAATAAATAAAAAATTAAAACGATCTCTTGACTATAGAAATAGCACTTGTGGGATTTAGGACAGCACAGTGTATTTGTGCATCTATGCCACACTCAGGAACTGTTAGAGTTCTTACTTATATCTAAGGCTTGTGATTCACTTGGAGTCATGCTTAAGGCCCTTTAGCTTGACAAACAGCTTGTTTGTGAATTTAGCCAATTTGCATATGTGTATGGGGGAGTGCTTTCAAAAATAGATACTAGCTTTTCTGATGCTTTTGGATTCCTACAAATGTTTAAATGCTTGTGAGAAGCACAAGACACAGCCTTAAGCTAAGCAGCCCCTCACTGTGCCCACATACTTTAGCAGAAACCAAGGAGTCCCCGCCTTCGGACACGGAAGAAATGGTGAGGCACACCATTTCTACCAGGGCTTGTTCAAAGGCTTTGCATTTCATTCCAGAATTCCACCATTGGTACTGAAGAGCCCACTTCTGGGCTCCAATGTACAGCTCTCATGGTGTCCATTCATATTAAGCCATAAAACCTAGGCTTTTTTTTTTTTTTTAAATAAAGCATGGAATTGGGACCAGACTGAAACTGACCCGACTATACAATCATTTTCTTCTATTTACACTTCCCTCATTAAGTGTGTGAAGTTTTGCTGTTAGGTATCAATGGTTGAAAAATACCTTCATGCACCTTGTTGGAATAGTTAGATGCTTTCCACATGAATGTGCTAGTCTGCCACACAGAAGCTCTATTGCTTTCTGGGATTCAGTTTATCTGAGGCTAAGAGGTTAGCATTTTAGCCAATATTCTAAAATTAAGACACATGTTCATTTCTAAGAGTAGGAACTAGAAGTCATTCTGGGACCTCAAAGAATGAAATAAACATTTATTTCAGTTTGCAAAATGACAAAAATCCTTTTTTTTGTAAAATGAGGAGATTCCCCCTCCCCCTTTACAACAATTACAAATGGAGCTATGTAAGTGGAGAGAGGTGACAATACTTAAGCATAGGGACAAGTGATGAAAGAACCAGGACAGAAATACATAAACAAGGTTCATTTTTAAAAATTCAAGGTCACCCCAGAGTATAACGCTTATCCTGTTTGCTAAGAAAACAAATGTACTATTACATCCAGTGAAATTTTCTGTGGAAAAATTTTTGGAAGCCAGAAGCAAAATTAAAGAAAGGCAGTATTCCAGAGTTAAAGAAAACAGAAGCTGCCACTAGAAGAAACTCAGACCCACTGAGTCATTTGGGAAAATACAGAATCAAGCAAACTGGCTTTACTGTTCCAAGAGGTTAAATGGATGCTTTTTGTTTTTCTTTTTTTAAAGCAGTCTCCATTTTCTACATCTCATTCCAAGAATATTGTCTCTTGCATTTGGTGTTACTTGAAACAGAAGGGAAATTATGGGATACAGAGAGAGCTACACTGGAAGAACATTAAAAAAATATGATAATAAAATTGTTTTGGTTTATTTATTCATATGTGCATACATTATTTGGACCATTTCTCCCCCCAACCCCCCTCCTTCCCTTCTCTCCCCCCATCTTCTCGCTTCCAGGCAGAACCTGTTTTGCCCTCTTCTCCAATTTTGTTGAAAAGAAGACATAAACTATAATAAGAAAGACAGCATTTTTGCTAGTTTGAAATAAGGATAGCCATACAGAGAGATTCGTAGCATTGCTTCCATGTGGAATAACATTTGAGAGACCTGGGCTCCAATTTCACTTTGGTCACTTGTCAATATTTGAAAGGTTACTGTCCCTGTCTGAGATACTAAATACCATGGCAGTGGTAGTAGCAGCAACTAGGAGCTATGGCAGCAGAATTAGTGATAGAAGCAGAAGCAGCAATGGCAATAGCATCAGTGACAGCAAGAGGGGGGACTGTAAAAGTGACAGTAGTAGCAGCAGCAGCAACAGTAGCAGTAGCATCAGTGGGCAGTAGAATAGCAGCAATAGTGGCAGTAACAATGTAGCAAGTAGAAGGAGCAGTAGCAGTAGCTGTAGCATCAGCAGCAAGGGCAGTAGTAACAGCAGCAGTAATAACTAGCAGCAGCGGGAGGAAGAAGCAGGTAGCATGTCCATTGACTGAAGATCTTGACTAGGATCTACAAAGACCTTACTTCATTTAAAACCCATATTGATATTTCAGAGTAGATATTACTTCCCCCATTTAAGCATCGTGGAAACTGACACCAGAAAGGCTAAATAATTTGTTTGAGACCATTTTGTTAAATGAAAAACCTGAACTTTGAGTGTGGATCCATACGATTCCAAAGCCTTGCATTTCTCTTGGGAAATAGTGTGGAATAGAGCAGGGTGATTCAAGCAAGAGTGTGCTTATGAATCATTTGCAGAACTTGTAAACATGGAGATTTGGATAGAGTGGGTCTGTTGTGCTGCTCAAGATCCTGCATTCCTCACAGTGCTGCTTGTCCCAGAAGCACACCAGGACTAGTAAAGGCACAGTGGAAAGAAAGTGTGCTTCGCATCAGAATGTGTGACCTCCCTGCCTAATAAGTGTGAGGTCCTGAGTTCAAACCCCCGTGATGCCAAAAAAAAAAAAAAAAAAAAAGAGTGTATGGCCTCAGTTTATTCATCTGTAGCACAAAGGGGATTGATAAAATTATTTGTAAGTACACTCCAGCTCTAAAATCCCAGTGCTGTTATGGTATTAAGAAACGAGATTGCACAGGAATGACTATTAACCCCATGAATTTTTAAACTGGTTTCAGATGAGATTCTGGCTGTGATTTATGTATCTTCCTGAAGCATCTCTGACAGGTGGGGATCAGCTACCCTCACGCAAATTACATTATTGTTAAGCTTTAGGCTGAGCTAAAATCTTACTGAAAGAGTTCAAAGCACTTCTTTACATAAGCATCTTTAAAGATTATGTATGTAAAAATAGTTTCTTATGAGAAGCTTAGATGGCAGGGTTTTTCCTTTTTAATAACAGAAATGAGAAGTCTCCAAACCCATAATGGTAGCACAATCCATAAAAATATGTTAATGCCTCATTTTAAAGTCTTACAGAAATTGAGGTTTTTCTGAGTTAACAAAATAGACTTCATCACAGATGGCCTGAATGATAAAAGGGACCAGCACACTAGTGTAGCAAGACTGAAAACACTGTTCTTAGCTGAGCATGCTGGAAGCCTTTAAGGAAATCTTTCTACATCAGCTTTGCTGAGTGTTGAAGGAAAAACAGTTTTGATTGGCAAGGCACTTCAGTGCTTTTGGCAAAGCTTAGGGGTATAGGATGTGCAAGTTTTATGAAGAAGCCATTAAAATGAATGCCCTTATTAACATGCATTCTCTCATCATATTGTGCCCATACAAGACAGTGGCACCAAGCAAAGTGGGCTTTTCTCTCTTGCAAGAGCTACAGTCCAGGTCTTCAATAGAAATGTCATGAACATTTTTTCTAAATTCAAACAAGAGTAGAGGCAGGAATAAGGAATATGTATAGTCGCTAAGTGAAAAGAATTTCCCAATGGTGAGGACAGTTAGAACTACAGTTAGAAACTTAACTGAGGGCTTTAGAACTGGGACATAAGTGCATAGCTATCCGGAATGGCCTAAGTATATTTATGTCTGAGGGAAGCTAGTCAGGGGAGATTTGATGTCACAATACACTTCTTACAGTCCTTCAAGGGGTGGTCTGTATTTACTAAGCCACCTCTCAGTTACCTATGGTAGAAATAGTACAACTATTTAAATAGGTGAGGTCTTTTTTTTTTTTTTTCTAAATAATTTCTTATGAAGAACCTCAAAATGTAAAATAGGTAAAAACAGAGCTAACTTAAAGTTTGGGAAGAAGAGGTTCCCTTAGACTATAGTTAACAGAGATTGTGTTTTATCAATTGCTGCTTAATACAATACCCCAGAACTTAGTGACTAAAACCGAAATTTTATTATCTCTTAGTCTTGTGGCTTGACAGGGATCAGCAGAGACATTCTTGCTTGGAGCCTTTGATGTACTTACAATCATCAAAGCACCTGAAGAAGCTCTCAGGCCGGATGTCCAAATGGCTCTTCACTCCCATGTCCAGCACTTCAGTGCTCCTAGGGTTCTCTGTCTCCAAGTAGCATTCATCATCCATGGCCTGTCAGTGTTTCGGGATTCTCATAGCATGGTGATTTGTGGGTAGTCACATTTCTTATATAGCAGCTAACTTCTAAGAGGCAGGGATTGAAACTGCCAAGGCAGTTAATGACTATGCCTAACCCCAGCACAAGATCACTTCCACTGTGTTCTTTTGCCAATGAAACTGTGAGGCCCTCCTAGATTCAATGCGGTAGAGAAATGGCTACCTCTTGATGGGAAGGGAGCAATGTCACTTTGCAGAAGAGTATGTGGGGCAGAAGATATTGTTGTAGCCATCTTTGGAAAATGTCATTTGCCACAGTTGAAGAGCATTATAGTAATTAAGAATCTGAGATAGTTTGGAGAATCAAAATTTACAAATAATCTCAGGGTCCACTTCAAAATCCTTCCTTATTGGAGATCATAATTGTGATCTTGTGCAAAATCAAAGGTAGTAAGCTTGATTTTACTTCTGGATATTCTTTACTGGCAGAGATATTAATATTATATCCTATTGGGCAAAATGCTATGAGCTGCTACTTGTTGGGGGAAGGGAGGTAGTTTGAAAAAGGGAAGGTATGGCTATCAACGGTGTCCAAACACAGTTAATCTTCTCTCTCCTTGTTTTCATAGAACATGACTGGCACAGACACATGTGGCCCCAGAACATTTGGGGGGGAGAGACAGATAGAAAAAGCTGCATCTACATGGAGCCATTCCTGCTAACAGTAAAGCAAGCAGCTGGCATTCTGCAGCAGAACATTTCAGGAAAAAAGCCTTCTGTAGAAAACAGCCAATAAAATCTTAAAGACTGCACTTTGAGTAATGCAGAAGCAAATCCTATAAACCTGCCATAGAACTAAGGGCCCTGCAAAGAGAAGTGGAATTCTAGCCCAGAGTGGCTAGTGTTCTAGAGAAACCAGAACAGTTCTTGGGCCACACCAATTAGGGGTATCCCCTGGTTCCTTAGTAAGGAAGAAAAATAGTAGGATCCACAGTAAATGGTATATTAAAAACAAAATACCATTTGGTATATTCAACTACATATGATAAAATATTCAAGTATTAAAATTCTCATTTCAGAAAGAGGAGTCAGTTATTCTTAGCAAATTCATTGTTTGTCTTCATCTATTCCACAAATAAAGGATTCTTTCAAGCTAACTTTGTAAGTATTTGAGAATAATTCATACTAGTTGAGCATACTTGTCAAGATTTTTATCCCCAGAATGAACAAAATCTGTCATAATTCTTCCTTTCTAGGTTTTATTTATGTCTGGATATGCCACAGGTTATGTTAGCATATCCATGAGAATCATGGGAAGGTAGTACTGAATAGTCTACATCTGCTTTCTGTCATTATAATGAAATATCTGAGATAATCAACTTATAAAGAAAAAAGGTTTATTTTGGCTCATGGTTTTAGAGGTTCTAGCACATGATTGGGTGGATTTATTTCTTTTAGGTCTCTAGTAACAGGGCCAGATATTAACAGTTGGGGATTGGGATGATGCACAACCACTCACTTCATGACCAGGAATCAAAAGAGAATGAGAAAGGGTCCAGATTTCCACAATTTCATTTTGGGACAAGCCCTTAATAACCTAAAGGCCTTCCACTAGGTCCCACCTCTTAAAATTTTTACCACTACCCAATACACCTCTTTGGGGACCAAGCCTCCAGCACAATGAGCCACTGGGGAACATTTAAGATCCAAACTACACCAAGCATGACACTTGCTTTTGGCTCTCTGAATTACTCTCTGAGGTGGAAGAGCTAGTTGGAGCATACTAAAAACCAAGTATGGATTAGAAAAGCAGATTCAGAACTTTTCTTCCCTAGGGAAATTATCTCCTGGAAATTATTATTAGCAAAGTCTCCATCTACCAGGGCAGGATTTTCAGAGAATGGTTCTCAAAGAGATGAAGTCTAGTCAGTTTTCATGTGATTACATTTTAGTCTTTAAAACGCTTTTAAAAGTAACTATGGGCATGGAATATCACAGTGCAGGGAGGAGGGTTGGTGGTGAGGTGTTGGAGGGAAGGGGGTCATTGGTCAGAAAGGAGAAGAAAGAAAACTGTTGACCTTTGAAAAATTAGTATGAGTACTTCTTTAAGTGTCTGTCTTATAAAAGTTTTACATGTAAATTGTTTTGCATTTGTATCAAATGTACACTCCTATGGTCACAGTTTATTGAAACGTGGTTCTTCACGGTCAGCCTTCTTTCCCCTCTTCAACTTCATTTCTCCCTACTTTTTACCACCCCATGCTGAATGCTGTGGAATGACCCTCACGTCCTTGAATAGGCCACTCTCTTTCACATCTATGTGTGTGAGTGTCTCAAGCACCTTTTCTTTCTTTGGCAACCAAACATGTACTCTACTCACAAGACACTTAAAAGTAACCTAATTTTGAAATATCAAATATCACCTACCCTGCAAAGTCTTTCCTTATCTCCATCCCTTACCAGGGACAAATGACCATTCCCTTCTTTGTAATTATTATTTTTTGAGCACTTTTCTATAGCACACTACCATAGCTCACTGTTGCTTTTTATTTAAATGTCTATTCCCTACCTACCAAGTGGCAAGTATCCTCATGGCAACTGCATGTATTCTTTTAAAGACCTGGGACTTCAGATTTTCATTCAATTTTGTAGTAGGTTTTCAGCTCTTTCTAATAAATTCTGCTTTTGTACTCAAGTAAAGTCAATTTCTATTATACATAACTACAGAATCCTAACTGTTGTAGCAATATATTGAAATTGGACAAACTGTCAACTGAAATTGAATCAATGAAGGAGACTTGGGAAGCTCAGAGGACAGAAAGGAAACCCAAAGAATCAAAAATTGGCAGTATGTCTAGCACTGTTTGGGGGAGGGGGGCCACCGCCTTTGGGAACTCACTCAGCTTGGGTAACTGAGGAGACGTCCTCTACTGTGCGTTAAGGATAACTTTTCAAACCTCATCATGGCCTGGAAGGTAAATTGATACACAAAAACATTAAAAATTATACATATTAAATGTGGTACCATCTAATGTTTCAATACATGTATACATTTTGGTTTTTTAAAATTTTATCATTTTTACATTTAGTTACATGTACCTGTATACATTTTCTAATGTTTAAGTCAGGTTAAAAATATCCAAGTCCTCAAACATTTATCATTTCTTTATGGTAAAAACTTTCAAAATCCTTTCTGCTAGCCTTTTTTGAAATGTACAGTACATTATTACCTGTATGGAGGAGATTCCTTAGACCATTCCTCACTTCTTTCTCTGATTCCATGTTTACCAGCCAACCTAATGATCACAAGTTCACTCTCCAGGTATTATGAGATCAGGAAGGAATTAGCTTTGGTAATTGGAAAGGAATATCCCAAATTGTAGGTGAATAGTATTGTACAGCAATTTCTCAGCTGTTTGAACAGCCCTAGTTGGCTATTCCAGTCTGATGAGTATTAGAGCCTCGCAGTCAAGATTCTCAACCTGCCAGATTAAGACTGGTCTGAGGTGACCTCAACAAGGTGGGGCCACTCTTTGAGGCTTACCAGGAATTCCACTGTTCCTCCTGAGTGTTCTGCTCTTCCCTGCCGTACCTTATTTCACCATAACATGCTTGTGGTGGGTAGATCTCCAAGGTCCACATTTTTGCTATTATGAAGATTTAGGCATGAAATAAAGCCTAATTAATTCCAACCATCACCTATAATTATAAAGTTGTAGGAGCAAAATTGAGTTCTCTGGTTATTTTGGAGACAGGGTCTCACTTTTTGCTTAGGTCAGCCTGGACTGCAGTCCTCTTATCTTATGCTTCCTGCTGCATCTGGAATGACAGGGGTGTACCACCATGCCCAGCTTTTTCAGTGGAGTTGGGGGTCTCACAAACATTTTTGCCCAAGCTGGCCTGGATCCATTCTCCTTCTTACCTCAGTCTCTTAAGCAGCGAGGATTACAAGGTGAACCACTGGCACCCAGTTCCTTTTTTCTCTTAAGAAAGCACATTGAAATGCAAATATGTGACTGAGATATTACTGTGAACACCCTACAACTTCTCTGATTTTTTTTGTTGTTGTTGGTACTAGGATTTGAACCTAGGACTTTGTGCTTGCAAAGCAGGCACTCTACCACTTGAGCCACAGCTCCAGTCCCTCTGATTTATTTTAAAAAGTCAGTCACTTGCAAATTTTGATACTTCTAGTATGATTGGTATTAGGCTGCATGCAACATATCATTGTGACCTGTTGAGACTTGCTGGTGTAAGTATTGAAAGAAGAATGTTTGTGCTAATTATTAACTATGTTTATAAGAATTTTCTAGTGTTTTTAGAATTAATCCAACCATTTTGACTCTTTCTTGTCAGTTCCAGCAAGAGGGACAAAATTGCAATTTGGTAGTGCTGAGAGTTCAAACTGGAGTAACCATCAATACTGGAAACCCATAAATCACTTCTGTTATTGGGAAGTTGTTTGTCTTGTGTCTATTTAGCAGATTTGGACTGACCTCTCCAATCACATTAAATAAATAAAGTTTTACTGAATATTAAAAGTTTTGAGAAATCCCTAGTCAATTGACAGAAATGCTGTTTGTTGTTTTGTTCTGAGATTGTTGATTTAGATTCTTCAACTCCACAGGGCTTGATCTCTAGCTGCAAGTTGAATACTGCACTATGGATGCCAGCTAATACCTTCTTTGGGCCACTTGTAGTACTTGACCTGCAATTTTTGCCTCTAGAATGATAGACCTATCTCTGTAGGAATACAGAAGCAGGTGATACTTAAAGGTCATAATGGAGGTTTTTCATGCCAATGTCACACAGAATAGAACAAGATAGGCCCTAAAGTTTGGAGTAATATGCTATGCTGATTATACCTTGCACTGATGGTTTGGGTTCTACAGAGTCTTAAAAAAACACAGCTGTAAGTTTGCATCCTGCATGCAAAGAATTGCCTGGGAACAGAGCAATGAATTAAAGATAGCACAGCTCCCTTTGCTTAACATTTTCTACTTTTCAGGGGTTTGTTTTGGAACTTTAATATTATTAATCTATACAACCTTTTACTTTTCATTCAGAATTTATATCAGAATCAAGCTAATAAATTAAAGATGAGTTAGCTCATTGTTGGGTGGTTTAACATAGACCTAGTATGCTAATCCTGATGTGCTTGTTACTAGGGTTTTAAAATTTTTATTATTATTATTTTTTCTGCCTCGTAGCTGTGGTTAGGCAGCAGCAATAAATCAGAACAAAGGAATGAAGGTATTGGGGCTTTAGGGAAAACATGTATTAGAAAAAATTGGTTTGGCACTAAGGGCTGCATTGCATTAAGATGAATTTTAGAGATACAGAGGTAAGAGAATGTAGACAAATAAATTGTATAAATAATCTGAGAAATGGCAAATCTGTACAGACCCCAAGTAACCCTGTAAGCTACCATCAACGGGACTTTTTAATTCCTGTTCAAACAGACCAAACAGGTACACTCTACTTAAATAAATAGCCAGGAGAAATGGGCACATGGCTAATGCTAGGAAAGTGGGAGGAACAGATAAAGCTCTTTAGAACAGCCCAAAGGATTGGAATAATATAAGTCCGTGTGGGATTCTGACATAGCATCTTCTGTGAATAGAGTTTTATTGCCACTCTAGGCACTGATATTGCAAACACACACTAAGACAACCAGAAGCTGGGAGCTGCACAGTGCAGCTCTTGCCTGAGAACACAGGTCTCTGCATTAGGGAATTTGTGTTGGCAGCCTGAATGCAGAGGACACAGGAAGAGGCACTCAGATAAGACCGAGCATATGAATAAACGATGGGGAAGGGAGAGTTGATAGGAACAGGACAGGGCTATCCCAGGGTTCTAAGGAAGTGCAAGATGCCAGGAAGTGCACATAGAATAGAAAGAGGAAAAGGGATTTTGCTCAGTAGAGGAGTAATGCAGAGATTTCTTCCCCACCTAGCACATACAAACTCTGTAGATAGGGAGAAACAGCTTGTTGGAAGCCCTGAACTTGCTTTTGTGGGTCTCAAAAAAAAAAAAAAAAAGTCTGCTCTGTCTCTAGTTCTTTAATCTGTAGATCCAGACATGCATCACTGTGCAAAGAGCAGACCTTGTCCCCCTGTTTATCCTTCATATCCCCAGGCCATCTTCCCATTTGCTCACTTGGCCAGCTGTTTCCTGGCCCTTCATCCCATCCTCAGGATCTGCTTTAGGCTATGATCTCATTGGCCCCTCTACCTTACTGATGTTTTCCTTTAAAAAAAAAAAAAATTCGTACTGCTGGGGACTCAACCCAGGGCCTTGCACATGCTAGGCAAGTACTCTACCACTGAGCCACAACCCCAGTCCTCCCTTATCCTTTTCAATTCACCTTCTCTGAGCTTCTCCAGCAGGATGTATTTGACAGACTGTCACTGTAGTAGTGGTTACCTCTGAGGTAGTAGTAATCATTATAATGACCATACTATCCAGACAGCCTGGCTGAGCTCTGTACATTGTCATAAAAAATGATATGCAGCTGGGCGTGGTGATGCAAGCCTGTAATCCCAGCATCTCAGGAGGCAGAGATAAGAGAGTCATGGTTCAAAGCCAGCCTGGGGAAAAAAGTTAGTGATACTGTATCTCAAAAACAAACTGGGAGCAAGTGATACATACCTGTACTCCCAGCTACTTGAGAGGCATAGGTAAAAGGATTATGGTCTGAGGCTAACCCAGCTACTCCCACCTAAAAAATAAACTAAAGGAAAAGGGTTGGATGTGGCTTAAGTGGTAGAGCACTTAACTAGTACACATGAAGCCCTGAGTTCAAATCCCAGTACTGCCGAGAGAGAAAGAGAGAGAGAGAGAGAGAGAGAGAGAGAGACTCGACATGGGTGATACACACTTGCACTTCTAGCACTCAGGAGGATTAGTAGTTCAAGGCCAGCTTGGAGCCTGGCACTGGTGGTTCACCTCTGTAATCCTAGCTACTCAGGAGGCAGAGATCAGGAGGATCAAGGTTCAAAATCAGCCCTGGGCAAATAGTTTGTGAGATCCTATCTTGAAAAAACCCATCACAGAAAAGGGCTGGTGGAGTGGCTCAAGCAGTAACTGCACCTGCTTAGCAAGTATGTAGACCCTGAGTTCAAATCCCAGCTCCGACAAAAAACAAACAAACAAAAAATTGCGCTGCATATCAAGACCCTGTGAAAAACAAGCAAATAAAGAGAAAGTATTACTTTGCTTCATGGGTTTGAAATAACTGAGAACCCTAATGCAGGTAGAGGTAACCACCTTTTTGATCCCCTTCCTTACTTCAGATTCAAGTAAGAATAATACTTGGACTCTGACTTCAAGAAATTTACAAACTAATATGAGTGACTGAATATAAAGACAGAACATTCAATAGCAGGAAAAAATTAATCATAGTTCTAAAAAAATTGCAAATCAACATATGATTACTTAAGGGAAAAATGGGTACTAATTGGTACAAAAATCTAAAAGCAGGAAAAAAATGACCATTTTAAGTCAGCAAGGTCAGGGGACCCTGTCAGGCTTACTTGTCAGGGAAAGTTGAAGATTTTTGACTTGAGCTCTTGTGGGGTCTTGGAGGTTTTGGTTCAGACAAAGGAAAAATGACAGAGTATTTTGCAGCTTGGGTGCTGATGAGCTGCTGACAAGAAAGGACACAGATTCATCTAAATCACACCCTTCACATTGAACTGCATCCTGTGAGGAGATTGGTATCCCCAGGATCTTGAACCATGGTCTTGGTGCATGTAAAACTTGACATTGCTTTTCTTAGGAAAGCCTGTGGGCTGTGAATTGACAGGAAAGTTCTGTCTGCTGGTCTGCCTAAGCAGCCTAGGAACTTTGTGCTCTTCAGCCAGCCTGCAGCTAAACTAAGCTCTTTTCACCAGTTGGTAAAATGCTAGCTAAATTCATTTTAATTTTGCACTGTCAGTATTTTATTTATTTGTCCTCATGCCACATTTCCTCTCTTAAATCTCTCTTGAATAAGTGATTCATTATTTTTTTTTCCTGAAGCCCAAGATGTTATGCCTTGTCTCTTTCTTCTGATAAGAGGATATTGCAGTCACTTTTCTTTTGTGCTGCTGATGGTTTTTATTTTGTTAATTCAAAGTTCAACAGAGTAACTAGTTTTGTAAGGCACAGAAAACCTGGAGGTTCAGCCCTTGAAATGACTAAGACAGTCAATCCTCACTGGACTGTTATCACATAGAACCCTGTTGAATTTGCTTCCCTAAAAAGTAAGTTAGAAAAAGTGTGTTTCTTAAAATAGGTTTTACATTTTCTTAGCTCTCCAAACTAAGCATATTTAACTATGGGACACTTAAGGTCCTTAAGATTAAGTTAAGAATGGAAACTTATAAGTCTTGAAGGACTCTTTTTCTTAAAAAAGAAAAGGGAGTTCTTTCTGGATGTACCCTTATGGAGAAACGTAAAGTGTGCCACATTTAAGACAGAGATTATGAGATTAAAATTTTTTTTCAGTTTCTTTAAAGGTGGCACTTGGGATATTAACTTACAATAAAAAAAAATTATATGATTTAGTTCTTTATGGTGGCACTCACTAAACTAAACTGAAATATTAAAAATTAAAACAAAAGTCAATCAACAAAACCACAAAATTAATTTACCAGGTCAGTACTGGACTATTGTCCAAACTCAAAAGGAGTCAATAGAGAGTCTATTCCATAGACTCTCTGGACGTTTCTTTGTCTCTCATCATTCCTCTCTTAGGTTTTGGGGGCTCAACTGGCTGTAAAACCCCACATTGCTCTCAGAACACTGCACCAATTCCCTGAATTGTTCTTATTCTTTCCCAGTCTCTACACGTTAGACTCCAGGAAACAACAGATGAGAAATGAGGAACCAATTGAGTAGTCGGGTGTTGGTGGGACTAGAGCCAAGGACTGTGTTACATATAAAATACAATTTAGGCCACATAATTTTTTTTGGTCTCCAGAAAATTGTAGAATAATTTACAATCTGAAATAATGCACACTCAAAAATGGACAAATCAGGGAAAATAAATGAGGACACAAGGAATTTGATTCAGATAGTTGAAAAACTAAATCTCAAATACATAGAATTTTATAAACGGAAAATGTATACATTTTTTAAATGCCTATAAAATTTACAAAAACATCATATATTAAGCTACAAAGATAATCTCAATAAAATTATTGAAGTTGAAACACAGAAGTTACATTCTCTGATCATATTTCAATTAACAATTAAAATTCTCCATCTCTTTGTCTTGCTCTCTCTTAAACACACACACACAAACACACACACACACACACACACACACACACATCCCCAAGTCCAGCCATGTGAAAAATTTAAAGCAGGCTTGTAAGTGACCCTTATATTAAAAACAAAGAAAAATGATAAGCTCAGAGAACATTTAGAAATGAATAACTAAGGCAACTTCACATACTTGAGAATCTTCCATTGTTAACTCCGAAGCAACAGCAAGGGAGCCATGACCAAGAAAGGCAGTAGCCTCTAGAAAGTTGGAAGAAACTTCAGCTCACTACCAACAAGAAAATGGGGACCCCAATCCAACAAAAACAAAGAATTGAGTTCTGCCAATAACCTAGGTGAGCAGGAAATGGATTCTCCCTTAGGAACTTCCGAAAAGGATGAATACATCCCTGTGTGTAGTTTGGTGTTAATTCAGTGAGATCCATGCTGGAATTCTAACCTACAGAACTATAAAATTATAAATTTGTGTTGTTTTAAGACAATAAATTCGTGGTCCTTGTTATGGCAACAATAGAAAACCAATATAGATTTTGGTTCCTGGAATTGGTGTGCTATTGTAACAAATAACTAGATATAAGGATGACGATTTCTAATGCACAGTTGGTGGGAACTGGAAGAATGTTCAGGAACAAGATAGAAGAGCCTAAACTGCATTAAACAAACTGCCTGTTAGTAGAAATGCAGACTTTAAGGAATTGGATCCCACAGTGGGCGGAAAACAGAACTTGTAAACAAAGAAATTGGACATTTAGCTAAGGAGATTTTCAAGTAAAGTAGGGAAGATACAATTTGGTTTCTTCTTGCTGCTCATAGTGAAATGCAAGAGGAAAGAAACAAATTGAGGAAAGAAATAGAATCTAGGATTTGATGATTTGAAAAATTCTCAGCCTTCTTACATCACAGAAAACATGAAAAAGAGGAGATTCACTGTCAGGGTAAAAGCTGAATGATTGGATGGAAAATCTTGTGATTCAGTTATACAAAAATCTTTGAAGAGATTAAAGATGTGACTCTTGGATCCTTTCAATCAAGCCAGAGAGCTTGCATCTCAGCGCAAGCCAACAATAGAGATTAAATTATTTAGGAGAAAGCTGAGGATGAGCCTCTTGTGTGTGACATATATAGAAGATACACAAGGTTCTTAAGAATTTTGTACTAGCAGAAACATGGTCAGCATGGACCAAAAGAAGCAGTAGGAAGAGAAAGAAGGCAGTCAGACCTCCGAATTATATAGGCAGGAAACAGCCTGGTAAGACTATGAAGTTGCAAACATATTCTTCAATCAAACAGATAAGGAAAGATTTTTTAAAATGTTATCCACTGCTGAGGATAATAGACATTGACACCTAATGGAGTTTCTACTGTTGGATTTCAAATTTGCTTGGGACTAATGGCTCCTTTTTTCCCTTCCCTCATTTTTTTTTCATTTTTGAACTGGAATATCTATAATTGTCATCCTATGCTTATCCCACTGTTGTATTTTGGGAGCAGATAGCTTGTTTTCTAGTTTTACAGGTCCATAGGTAGAGAGGAAATGCATCCCAATGTGGATTATACCCAGAGCCTCACCCACACCTGAGCTAGATGATGACTAATATAATGTGTGAGGAAAGTATAATAAAATCTACAGTTAAAATGACCCCTTCCCTTTTTTTGCAGTACTGGGATTTGAACTCAAGGTCTACACCTTGAGCCACTCCACCAGTCCTTTTTTGTGATTTTTTTTCTTTCTATTTTCTAGATAAGGTCTCTCAAACTATTTACCTTAGCTGGCTTTGAACTGAGATCCTCCTAATCTCTGCCTCCTAAGTAGCTTAGATTACAGGTGTGAGCCACTGGTGCCTGGCTAAAATGAACTTTTTATCTAGCAGATTTTTTTTCTTTATTTCTTTGTTTTTTGTGTCTTGGTATTGTTTCTGGTAGTACTGGGGTTTGAACTCAGGGCTTTGTGTTTGCTAGGCAGGCACTGTACCACTTGACCCACACCACAAGCCCTTTGTTGCTTTACTTATTTTTTTAGGGAGGGTCTCACATTTTTGTCCAGGGCTTGCTTCTGACCCAAATTCCATCTCCTCATGGCCTCCCTCATAGCTGGGATCATGGGCATGGCCCACCACAGTAGTGCCTTATTGGTTAAGATTAAGATATCATCTTTTTGCCTGGGTTGGCCTCAAACCACTATCCTGCCAATCTCTGCTCACTTCAGTAACTGGGATTGCAGGCATGAGCCACCACACCTGGCCTTAACAGATTTTCTTGCATGCTTGTTCAAAGTACAAAGTACTGAAATATATAGTAATTTTATTTATATACAGATAAAATTGCTGTTATGACTTTTAAAGATTAGTATAAATGCAAATCCCAAAATTAACATCTTTATAAAGTTTCATTTTCTTTTCAGAATAGAAATGAGGATCTCAATAATCTTTTTCTGTAAAAAGATTTGGTATAATCCCACAT
Source organism: Castor canadensis (assembly GCF_047511655.1). Lineage (NCBI taxonomy): Eukaryota > Metazoa > Chordata > Mammalia > Rodentia > Castoridae > Castor > Castor canadensis. The sequence continues at coordinate 54,246,603 of NC_133397.1, read as the reverse complement.
TTTTCAAAGTTATCCTTATCACTTATTAGCATAAAGCAATTTACATATAAACTGTAGTCTAATAGTCTTATAGGACTTTTAGGAGGTAAAATGAACCTACCAATATCCCATTTCATAGATGAGGAAATAAATACTTGGAAGAAAGAAAGAAAGGCTGTCTGTAAGAACATTGCAAATTAGTAAGTGACCTGGAGTAGAACACAAGTTGATTGAAATTGAGCTCCTGCCTAGAATATCAGCTACGGTCATATTTTTCTTTCATATTTATTAAAATTCTGACTGGTGCCAGGTGCTGGTGGCTCATGCCTTACAATCCTAGCTACTTTGCAGACTGAGATCTGGAGGATTATGGTTCGAGACCAGCACAGGCAAAAAGTTCTCAAAACCCCATATCAACCAATAATAGCTGGGCTCAGTGGAACATGCATGTTATTCCAAGCTACATGGGAGACTGAGATTGGGAGAATCATGATTCCAGGCCAGCCCAAGGCAAAAAAAAAAAAAGTTGTAAGACCCCATTTCAACAGATAAAAAAAGGCATAATAGACATTGTGGGGCATGTCTATAATCCCAGAAATGGTGTGAAGCTTAAAATAGGAAGATCATAGTCAGGCCAGACTGGGCAAAATGCAAGATCTTATTTCCAAAACAACCAGAACAAAAAGGGCTGGAAGCATGGATCAAGCAGTAGAGTGCCTGCCAAACAAGTGTGAAGCCAGATGGGTTGTAACCTTCAGGGACCTGGTACTAATACATTAGAAATCTCTTGTTATACAGGAAATGCCACTGAATACTGAAACGATAACATTTTAGTGTTAAATGATAAAAAATTGAAAGCTTTCCCTATAAAATCAGGAACAAGGTAAGCATCCTACCTTGACCACTTACATTCAGTACAATATTGGAAGTCCTAAGCAGAGCAACCAAGCAAGAAAAAGAAAAAAGGAGCACTCAACAAAGAACGGAAGGATCAAAATTATGTGTGTCGTACATGAAACAATCTTATATATAGAAATCTCAAAGATGCTACATACACATGCACACACATGTATACACATAAAAAAACCTGTTAGGACTAACAAATAAATTCAGCAAAGCTGCAGGAAACAAAACCAATAAGCAAAAATCAGTTGCATTTGTACATACAAATAGTGAACAATATGAAAAGAAAATGAAGAAAATAATCCCACTTACAATAGCACCAGAAGCAATAAAACACTTAGGAATAAACTTAACCAAGGAGATGAAAGACTTATATACTGAAAATTACAAAACATTGCTGAAAGTAAGAAGGCACAAATAAATGGAAAGACAATGTGTGTTCAAGGATCAGAAGACTTAATACAGTTAGAATGCCCATGCTACCCAAAGTGATTTATAGATTCAATGCAGTCTCCATGAAAATCCCAATGGCATTTTTTTGCAGAAATAGGAAAAGGCCTTAATAGTCATATAAAATCTCAAGGGACCACAAATAGCTAAAATAATCTTGACAGAGAAAAATAACTGGAGGCCTCATACTTCTTGATTTTGAAACATATTTCAATGCTACAGTAATCAAAAGAGCATGATACTTGCAGAAAGGTGGATATAGAGACCCATGAAAGAGAACGAGAAATAGAAATAAACCATCATTCTTATGGTCAAATGGTCTTTGATAAAGGTACCAATGTGGGAAAGGCTAGACTTACCAAAAGATGGTGGTGGGGAAAATTCTACATCCACATGCAAAAGAATGAACTTGAACATTCACCTGATACCATACACAAAAATTAACTAAAGTGTTAAAACATAAGACCCAAAACTACCAAACTTCTAGAAGAAAACAATATGATAAGCTTTATGACATTGGATTTAGCAATGACTTCTTAGATGTGACACCAAAGCACAGGCAACAAAAGCAAAAATCTACAAGTGGGGGCTATGTCAAAGTTAGAATTTTCTGTGCAGCCAAGGAAGCAACAGAATAAAGAGATAACCTACAGAATAGGAGAAAATATTCATAAACTATTCATCAGAAAAAGGATTAATGTCCAGAATGTATAAGGAACCCAAATAACTCAATAGCAATAAATGAACAATTCAATTAAAAAATTGACTACAGTAGTCATTCCTTTAAAGAAGATATACAAAGGTTACAAGTCTACAAAAAAGATGTTAACAGTACTAACCACTAGGGCAATACAATTCAAAACCACAATGGAATACATTCATTAGAAGGACCACTTAAAAAATAGAAAATAACAAGTGTTGGCAAGGATGTAGAGAAATTGGAACCCTGTGCACTATTGGTAGGATTGTAAAATGGTACAGACAGTTTTCCTATGGAAAATTAGGTTTGCCATATGAACCAGCAACCCTCCTTCTGGGTATATCTATCCAAAATAATTGAAACCAGGATCTAAAAGAGATATTTGCACTTTCATGTGTTATGCAGCATTATTCACAGTAGCCAAGAGGTGAAAGCAACCTAAATGCCCGTCAACAGATGAATGGATAAAGAAAATGTGGTATGTACATATAATAGAGTATTATTCAGCTCTAAAAAAGAAGGAAATCTGTCACATGTAATATGGAAGAACCTTGTGGGCATCATTACTAAGTGAAGTAAGCCAGTCACAAAAAGACAAATACTGAATGTTTCCACTTACATGAGGAATCTATAATAGTTGAACTTTCAGAAGCAAAAAGTAGAATGGTGGTAGCCAGAAGCTTGGGATGGGGGGAAAATGAGAATTATTATTCAATGGATGTAGATTTTCAGTTTTGCAAGATGAAAAAGTTCTGGAGAGCTGATATATAACAATGTGCACAAAGTTAACAAGAATGTACTAGACACTTAAAAATGATTAAGATAGTCAATTTTGTATTTTTGACCACAATAAAACTTCCACTTTTACATTCTGTTGCACTCACAAATGGAATAATCACAAACCAATTCCTAATTTGAGAACTCCAGAAAGTTCAAAAAGATCAAATGTTTCATTGAAACATTTAATATTATTGAAGTACTAATAAATACATTTCAGAGCAGTTTTTTTAAAAAACTAGTTTCTGCTGGAGAATGAACATCCAAAGAATAATATCAACTCATTTTGTAATACACAGGAAAGTCTTTCTCAAATTAATTAAACCCAGCACAGTTTTACAGCAATTAACAATATGTGATTAATTACTATTATGCAAGGCTTGCAATGTAGTATTAATTAGGACAAACTCATTTGGCTTTTTATAAGAAAAGGAACATGTAGGTTTGGGAAGTACAGTACTTATAATGTTTTATTGTAAGTTAGACTTAAATTAATAAACTTTGGAACTTCAACAGAAAAGCAGAGTTTTCTAAATAACTTTTAATGTTGAGTTAAAAATCTTTCAGGGAATAATCTTTGTAGATTTTATGTCTTTATAAAATTAAGTCTGTGTTGGAAACATATTTGAAGCATCATCTTTATGTAAATCACTGCGTTTGGCATCATGAGAAATAAAAAAATGAGTTACTTCAATCTCTGGACTCAGAGATCCTGGGTTGTTACCAAGGTAATTTGAAGAATTTGATTCCTTAAACTGTGTTCCAATGAATTCTTTAAGTTTGTAACTCTCCTTAATTCTTTTTTCACCAAACAGTTGAAATCCTTCCTGTCCTTATCAAGGCAGTTCTTAAACTTGGGTTAAAGTTGAATCACCTGAGGCCTTCCTAGAACATATACAGGCAAGGACTACACCCTAGAGTTTCTGACTTACACAGTCTGCAGTAGAATTTGGACATATGTGTTTTTAAAAATGATCAAGTCTCTGGGGGATGGGGAGTGGCTTTATATATGGTGTATACATATGACTTTATATATGGTTTCTTTATGGTGTGATGGAAATATTCTAAAAGTAGATTGTGATGACGGTTGCCCAACTTTCTATATTTACGAGGAATCACTAGAGTCTGCACATAAAACAAGAGAATTTTATGGTATGAAAATTATACCTCTTATCTATAAAGTAGATAAAGAAAAGAAAGCTATGGGATAGGGCCAAAATGTTACTCAGAAGTGTATTATCTTGAAAATGTTCATATTAGAAAGGAAAATATTGATAAGCAAGTAGGAGCACAAAAAATTTAGAAAAAAACCAAAATGAACAAAAAGAGAAGGAAGGAAATACAGAAATAAAAACAGAAACTTGATGGGAAGAAAACTAGTGAGCCAGGAACTGGTTTTTGAAAAAGAACATTTTAATGAACAAATCTCTACTAATTCTTTTTTTTTTCTGAGTGGTTAAGAATTGTCCCATGTTCACTGAAACAATCTGAACACCTATCATAGAACAATATAAATACATATGTTGAAGTTTATTGCTTTTTTTTCTTTTTTATGTATTTTTATTGTTTTCCTGGGTGGGGTCATTTACAAAAGTTCTTATAGTATGTCATATATCTTATTTGAGTTCATCCCCTCCACCATGCTCCTTTATTCCCCCTTCTCCCTCTACCAATTCTGATAAAGAAAAAAGCACAATGACAACATTGATAATAAAATAGGGTCATAACCATAGAGACAGAAGATGTTAAAACAGTAGAATAGCATATGCAACTTTAGAAAGGCATACTGAAAAACTAGATAAAATGGAAGAATTTCTAGGAAACCATAATTTTACTAAATCATATACAGAAAAGATTTTAAAAAGGTCAATAGCCTTAACTTTTTTAAGTTAGTCAAATTTATTCAAAGCTCTCAGCTCATGTGACTTTGTGAGCAAATTTTCTCAAATTTATCTTTTAAGTACAGATAACTTCCATATCATTTACACTGGTTCAGAGAATGGAAAGAGATAGAAGTCTATCAAATTTCTCTTACAAGGTTAACATAATATTTAAATCAGTACCAGACAAAATAACACAAAAGAAACAAAACAAAATTATAGTGCAGTTTCATTCATAAATGTATCTACAAAGCAAAAAACTAAATTAAATATTAGCAATCTCAATATAGCAGTACATAACAATATATTAAAAAACAATACATCATGATTAAATAGAATTTAGAAATGGGAGTATGGTTCAATATTAGAAAATATATTACTTTAATTTATGATATTAATATATTAAAGGCCATTTACTCATTTTGATAGATTCAGAAAAGGAATACCAATTCTTGAGAAAAATTTTCATACTCCAGGAATAGAACAAAACTTGCTTAATTTGATAAAGGGTATTTATCAGATGTCAAAGCAAACTTTCCATGAAATCTTAATGTACCAGAGAAATATTCCTACTTGAGCCATTCCCCAGAGATACTACCATTAGAGTCAGAAATAATACAAAAATCCATCATCATTAGTAATGTTCAAAGATATTGTAGAATTTCTAATCAATGTAGGAAAGAAAACACTCCCTCTCCCTCTGTATCTTTCTAACACATAAAAGAGAAATATTGAAACAGATGAAACAAAATGCCATGCTTATGCACTTAAAAATGCCATAAAAATTCCATGCTATGTACAAAAGAATTGATCGACAAGCATTAGAACTAATAAAAGATTTTAGGGAAGTCCTGAATTCCAACTCCAGTCCCACCAAGAGAGAGTTTAGTAAGAAAGACAGGTATAAGATTAATACACAAATTACTAATAATCATTATAAATACCAATAGTGATAAATTAGAAATAAAGAAAAAGACCCAATTTATATAACTTACAAAACTATCAACCATAATGCAACAAATTTACCCAAAAATAGGCACAAGATAAAGAAACTACTAAAAAAAGAAAAAAAGACCCAGATAAAGAGAAAAACACGTCATGAATCAAGATGGGAAGGCATAAAGTTGAAGATGAATCATCTCAAGTTCAAAATCTCCAATGGGACTTTTTCATGGAAGTGGCAAATTCATTTTAAAGTTTGCTTGATTGAGCAAATTGGCAATAATTACAAGCAAGTTCCATGAATAAAAGTGGTAAAAAGGAACTGAATCATTTTATCCATAATAATTTAGTTTTAAATTAGTTTTGCAATAAAAATAAAACAATTCTCAAGAAACGGCCACAGTCAGGGTGCCTGTGTTTGCACAGGGAAAGCTGTCCCAGGATTATGGACACCTCCAGTTGGAGCTGTGTGAATTTGGCAGGCCTCACTTCAGAGGGTCAGAGTGACTTTTGGTCTGCTTTTGTCTTTTCATCATTTTGTTCTTTGAATCAGTGCTGTTGAAGATGAGTTGTCTTTAATAAATCATGTGTTCTTTCAAAAAAAAATAATAAAAGAGAGAGAGAGACAATATTTTTATAATCCTGGGGTAGAAAGCTCTTCCTAAGACACAAAACTCAAGCAACAAAGGGGAAAAATAATGGATTCTTTTATTACATATTTTATATTTTATATTTTTATTACATAAAAATATAAAAGTTCTCTAAAAGACATTTATAACAGTTTTTGTACCTCTGGTATAAAAATATATACCATACATGTATACAATCTGTATACATAATGTATACAGATTTATACATAAATATAAGCATAAATAAGTAAATAAATGACAAACAATAGGGAAAGAGATGAAAAATATGTAGTTCACAAAAGGACAAAATTCTAATACCAAATGACCATGTGAAAAAATGCTCAGCTTCACTGGTAATTAGGAAAATTAAAATTAAAGTCAAGATTTCATCTTTATCCATTGAATTACCAAAAATTAAATATTGATAACATTCACAGTTGCCAAGGGTATGCAGGAAATAAACTTCTTTATTTCTAGTGCTAAGTGAATTGGGGCAATAATTATGAGTGACAAACAAAGCTATTAAAATTTTAAATATTTTAGATCATTCTTTTAGATTTACATCTTCTAGAAATACTTACAAGAGTGGGCAAGGATATATGTACAAAGAACATTATTTGTAAAAACCAAAAATACAAGATTATCTAACGGGGGAATGGTCTCTGTAAGCCATTTAAAGATTTGAGGTAAGTCTGATTAATTATTAAGTGAAAAGTAATGAGACAATATGTAGAGTATGGTTTCATTTTTGTGGAAACAAATAATGTGTGTGCATGGATGTTCTTTGAAAAAGTCTAAAAAGATTCCAAAAATTTGACAGTGTCCATTTCTTGAGGATGAGATAGAAATCACTATGGATGGGGTTGCAGATTTTAATTTTCTACTTACAAATTTTGTATATATTCTATAAATAATTTAATACTAATTATGTACTTTTGCATTAAAAATAATAAAGAGAACACATTCAAATGGACATAGCAGACAAGGTCAATTGCACAAAACATAGAAATCTGTGATCTAAATCTGAGTACTGAAATTAACTCTCCGAAATCCTAAACAAGAAGAAAATTTGAACTCTAACTCCATGTTTTATGTATGTGGGTGAATTGCAAAAGCAACCACAGAGTTTATGAATTTAATTGGCACCAGAGCCAATCCTGTGTATTTTCTACCCTTAGATTTGATCTCACCCACACAGTGGGTACCACCACAGACCTGGGTGCCATGACTCTGGAGTTCACATGCCTCTTCACTTCAGGAAAGGTACTGTTCACTCTCAGCTTACATGGTTCCTCCATCACCCTCAGTTCCATGTGTCTTGGTTTCTGTCATTCATGTCTTCTGAACTGATGTTCCTGTTTTCCCTTCTTGTGATCTATTCCAGGAATGACTTCTGGTATTTATTTTTCCTCTTGCCTCCCATGTGTTCCTATATTCCAACCATCTCAGCTACCACAGCTTTCCTGTAACCTACTGAAGGATGAAACACACAGTTCTCTTCACCCTATATCATATATTGGTCCATGAAAATCTCCCTAACTTAGACATGAAATTCCTAAAGAGAGAATAGACTTTAAGCAACTGATATGAGCCCAGCACTGTACTATGAATAACTACAATACATAGTTACTGCTGAACTGGTGTGGGAACAGTTCAAATTTCAAATGTTCAAAAATGCTTCCTTGCATAAACCACTAAAATTTCTTCCATATGCTTCACTATCAAAATTATATCTATTAGACTGTTCCTTACACCTAGAAAAGATTCTCAGAATGTTACAAATATGGCCACTTTTTTTGGTGTTAGGGATCAAACTGAGGGCCTTATGCATGCCAGGCAAGAATTCTATCACTCACCCATGTCCCCAGCCAGACATGGTTACCTCTATATTCTTCTTTGCCCATAGCTGCAATCACTCTTCTTTTGACTTGTGAGAGCTTGTCTGTCCTAGAAGCCTAACAGGGGTGGGGGCGGGGAGGGGGAAGAATGGAGATGCAGAAAGGACAAAAGATAGAAGACAAACATGCAAAAAGCTGGGGTCAGGTGTGCTGGGTGCTTGGATGGAGATGCACAGCAGCCTCATTACTTCTTTTTTACTTCTTTTCTTTTACTTTGTTTCTTTTCTCTATTCTTTAAAAACTTTACTTCTTTTCTATTCTTTAAAGTCTCAATCCTTAGACTCACATGGTCCCATGTTTTCTTTAATCTCTCTTAAAGTCTCAGTCCTCAGACTTGCATTGTCCCATGTTTCCTCTAATCTCTAGCATAACTCATAAAGTCTTGGTCCTGAGACTTGCAGACACACAATAGCCATCATTATCATCATCATCTGCAGCAGCAGCCTCACAAGCAGCCCACTGCAGCCACCCCTTGCAACAGCCCCCTTCATGAGCAGCCAACAATGTCCACCTCCAGGAAGTCTTTTCTATACAGTGGTGAACAAGGAGGTAGAGCAACAGTTCTCAGGGACATTTGTAACAGAAGAAAACTGTGATAACTATTCTCTGAACGTAAACAACTTAGGAAAAGCAGCTGTGCTGCATTTTCCCTTCTTGCTCCCTTCTGCAGCTGGGGCTGTGCCAACTCAGTCTGCAAATTATTGAGCATAGCTGTGCTTATGTCAAGTTCTCATTGGCTTTTCATAATCCACTCCCCACATCTCCCCCTTTTTTATTTCTTAAATGTTTCCGATGAAGCCCATTCCCCAATCCAAGGAGCTGTCTTGAAACCTCTGTCATATGCCAGGGTTGTTAGGGTCCAGTACTTGATAGACCACAGCGTCCTCCTGACCCTCCTCATCTGACACTGAATCAGAATCATCTCCAGACTAAACTTTACTTTTAAGGTGGGGCTGATGGTTCAGTGGCTCCACTGCCCTCAGCATCTTGTTACTGCCTCTCACACTCCTGTATGATGGGTTGTAAGGGGTGAGTCCCACATCCCAGCTCAGAGCTACCAAGGAGGAAAATATTCTCTTATTTCTTCTCTGTTATCATATTTATTTTCTCTATTATCTTATTTCTACTTTCTATTACCTTACTGTAAATGTAATTATTTCTTCTACTTCCTTTTTTCTCTATTATATTATTTCTTCTACATTATCTTATATCATCTCTATTTCTCTATTATCTTATTTCTTCTTTCTATTACCTCACTCTACATTATCTTATTTCTTCTACTTTTTTCTCTATTATCTTATTTCTTCTATTACCTTACTTCTTTTCTCTATTACAGCTTTTTTAAAGCCTATAATACAGAGTTCCCATGTTTTTACATCTGACAGTATTTAACTTACTCTCCCCCTCACCTTACTTATTACTAATTTTTCTATGCCTTATTCATTTCTCTATTACATGCGCACTTCTCGGAGTGTGTCTCCTCATCTCAGGCTTTGAGTTCCCCCTTAGCTAGGTCCCTATTTGGGCACCACCTCTTGCAATCCACATGAGCTCTTGTCCTACTGACCTAACAAAGGATAGAAGACAAACATGCAAAAAGCTGGGGTCAGGTGTGCTGGGTGCTTGGATAGAGACACACAATAGCCTCATTGCTTCTTTTTTACTTCTCTTCTTTTACTTTGCTTCTTTTCTCTATTCTTTAAAACCTTACTTCTTTTCTATTCTTTAAAGTCTTTCTTCTTTTCTATTCTTTAAAGTCTCGGTTCTCACGCTTGCACTGTCCCATGTTTCCTCTAATCTCTAGCATAACTCCTAAAGTCTTGGTCCTTAGACTTGCAGACACACAACAGGCAGAAGCAGCAGCAGCAGTAGCAGCAGCAGCCTCACAAGCAGCCAACCACGTCCTCCTTCAGTGAGTCTTTTATATACAGTGGCAAACAAGGAGGTGGAGCAACAGTTCAGAGGGGGGAGGGGGCGATGGCTACTCTCTGAATCTTTCTACATCCTAGAAAAAGCAGCCATGCTGCATTTTGCCCTCTCCCCTTCTGCAGCTGGGGCCATACCAACTCAGCCTGCAGATTATTGGGCATAGTTGTGCTTATGTAATCTGCTCCTCATACACTCTGTTCCCTGGCCACAGCTGATTGGACTTAGGATGGACACTTGACATAAAGCACCCATCCATAAGCTATTCCTCAATCCCTGACTTAGATGAGTCAGTTCAAAAGAAGATGGGCTGAGTCAATTAGATTCCTCTTTGGAAATTGGAAAACTTAGGCAAGGTTAAATAACCATCACAGCTGGACTGAAAAGTCATTAGGTGGCCATTGTAGGTCTTGAGCAAGCTGTAAGCCAGTCCCTGAAGGGCAGGGTCAGCAGTGCAGGAGAGAAGCAGAGATGCCATGAATTTGTGGATGTAGTTCCTGAGAGGAAGGCAGAGGGAGCGACTGCTTGGGGCCATAATGGCTTTCTGGCTCTGGAAGACACTGTTTTTGAAGTAACTTGAGCCGGTTCTTTGCAGCCAAAGGACCTCTAATTATGACATGAACCTGATGGTCTTATTTCTTTTTCATTTGGAAGTCATAGTCAACAGCAATAGCAAAATTTTGCATGACCTAATAAAGATAGCATTCTTCCAAAAAAAGGTTTCAATTGACATTAACTCTCCCCAAAGAGAGACACACACTCTCATGTATGTCTGGTAGAATCATATACTGGCTCAACACTTCTCAAAGGCAATAGAGTGAAATAAATATCAAACAGCCTAAAAAGTGCCAGGTGTGGTGGCACAGGCCTATAATCCCAGTACTGCAGAGGCCAAGGTAAGAGGATCATGAGTTAGGGTTACAGAGTGAGCTCCAAGCTAGTTTGGGCTATGTAACAAGACCCTCTCTCAAAAACAAAACAAACAAACAACAAAAAAACCCAAAATCTAAAACCCAAAACATATATGCAATAGGATTCTCTTTTTAAAAATATACACATAGAAAAAAAATCTGGAAGTATATATTAAAATAATAATAATAGTTATCTCTAGATGGTAAGATTATCAATGATTTTTAATGATAATTTCTTATAATTTTTCTCAAGAGCAGATGTTTAACATATGAAAACCAGCCATTTGTGGTGGTACAGTTCTGTAATTCTAGCACTTAGGAGGCTGAGGCAGGAAGATTTCAAGTTACAGGCCAGCCTGGACTACATAGTGAGACCCTGTCTGAAAAACAACTACCAAAAATAGCTACCAGTTATTGAGTTCTTACATGTGCTAGATGCTTTCCAGGCATTAACTCATTTAACTTTAGAACACACAAGGTAAGTACTATTATTCTCACTTTATGAATGAGAAAGTTAAAGTCCAAAGATGTTTGAAAAGTTTTCTGCACCTGATGACTGAAACTTAAACTCCACGAGAGCAGGGGTGCTGTCTATTTTGTGCACAGATATATCCTTAGTATCTAGAACTCACTAACTATTTTTAAAGGAACAATGGGTGAATCCACATTTTGTACCCAAGTATGCCTTAGTTAAAACCTCTCTGCAATCTTTTGCTCTAAACTGATGATCCAAAGAAGCCCTTCTCTAGTGTATAAATGTGTTCCTTTGCCTTTTAATTTACTTCACTTAAACTAGGAGAAAATGACAGCAAAAATGAGAAATACTTACAAAATACAAGTATGACATAGAAATGATAAAGTCAAATGATGGGTTATCATGTTGTCTTAGCCAATAAATTAATAGTTTTGCTAGTTATAAATAAGCTTAAGAAGACTTTGTATTACATACTATTGTTATTTTACTTAATATAATGTCTATAGTCATTGCTAGGAAAATTTGGATATTTGACCCTTAATTATGAATTCAATTCTGAATTTATACCATTATTTATATAGAAAAACTCAGATTCTCTTAAATAGTTTTGACTTGTAGTAGTTTTCCTAAGAATTAGCGTACTGGAAGAATGTACCTTCTTGATATTGTTATTCAAAAATCATTATTTATTCTTTAGTAGCTGCATAGCCTTTTAATTCAGCATGAAATGCTATTTTTGGAGAAAAATCCGACATTCATACTATAATTTAGTGATACTTATAACAATGTCAACCTGAGGTATTAGAACAAGGGTTTAGTTTATGACAAACATCGTATTTCCAGTTTGTATGTCATTTAAATTGTATAATAGCATATAATATCATAATTGTCAGATTTTGTCCAAAAGAAGCATAAGTTAGTCATAATTATTAAATTTATAAAAGATCAAGTTTTCTATATAGCAATGTTAGATCTCAAACTTTCTGCTATTTTTCTTTCCTCACTGTGTTGCTTATTAGCTTAAGACAGAAGGGGAAGTATTTAAGATAATGTTACTAGAAGCATTCCCATTATGATCATTTTGATTTAATATGGTTTTGGAAGTTTGGGTCAATGTCAGAAGAGAGAAGAAACAAACCCAAGAGAAATAAATAATGGAAGAAATAAAAACATCACTATTAGATGATTCATGATGTATTTAACAAAATGTACACAGAAACAGCTAAAATTTTTAGACTTAATAGAATAGTAAACAGTCAAATAAAATATAAAATATAGATAAGTCATTAAGATTCTTGAGTACCAGCAATAACAAATTAGGAAAACCTAATTTAAAATAAAGATCCTGGGCTGAGATATAGCACAGTAGCATAGTACTTGTCTAGAATGCACAAGGTCTTTGGTTCAGTCCCCAGCACCATAAATAAATAAGCAAATAAATAAGTAAATATCCAATTTACAATAGCCATAAAACATATAAAGAGGAGTAGACTTAATAAGTGTTTGGCTACATGAATAAAATAATAAAATTTATTGAGCAATAATATCCAGGAAAAATAAAATATTATAAAGATATCATCTCTTAATGCCATCTAAAATTTTTTAATTCAATTCCAAACAAAATCACAATTATATTTTCTTTAGCCTTTAGATAGAATGTTATAGTATTAACTACAAAAATAAACAGGCAAGGATAACAAAAATAGCCTAAAAAAGAGAAAAGATAATGATCTAACTAAAGAAAACTATGTCAATAAAACAGAAGAGAAACCACAGAAATAGACCTAATGTAATATAAATGACAGAATGCAATATAAAATAATAGAGATGATTTTAACGTATGTATTTGTGGGAATCATTCACTAGAAATTTGAATTACATTATTTAGGGTTGAATACTTCATATCTCACCTCTAAATATGCCCAGATATCTTAGGCAGTTAATATTCGTAAACTCATAAACAAGAAAGCATAAAGTAAACAGATTTCTAGAAGAGATATTCATTGAAGTTTCAAGAATTAGAAGAAATTATAAAAAAAGAGCTATGTTTTCATAAATTTAAAAACATTTATTAAAAGCTGAGAAACTAGGAAGAACTTAGAGAAATACATAAATTTTTTAGGCTATTGGAATTTGCATGAACTGTTGTTTTCTGTGCATCTTATCCAGTGCTGGACAGATAGTGTCCAGTAGATATTTTTGGCCAAATATATTGCAATAATTAACTAAGTAGAATTTGATTAATTATATGGGAAGACAAAAAAAAAAGGGAGATCTACAGTCTAGTCAGTGACAACTAAAAATAACCAGTACAAATTAGTATCTTTGGCCCAAATACCATGGACAGGAAGCTGTCTAATCAGCTATGGAGTGGACAATGAGTAGGAATAACAAGTGAACTATGGAAGTATTATCAGGCCACATAAAGTTCCCCACAAGCATAGTTGTTGGAAAGCAACTAATAGGCCATACTGGTTTGGGGCAGTCAGCAAATAGATGGATTGACTCAATCAAGGTATCTTGATCAACTTGGGAGGCCCAAAGACTAGAATGCTGGACAAGACTTTTAAGTAGCATTCTCAGCAGCTAAACAAAGGACATGATTGTGCTTGAAGTGGAGACAGAGAGAACCACATACTTCTTGTCAGCATTTTTGTAGGAGCATCCACAAGCACCTATACTTGATGGTAGCTGCATCTTCCATCTAAGGCAAGCAGAAGGATTTTAAAGTGAATATATGATTGCTACCATTGTACATAGCAAGGGAACATGCATTTAAAATCATTTAATAGTCGGAGAGTCTTGAGGTAAGCTGTCTCTGCCTTGTTTTCGTAAGCTGTCTCTGCCTTGTTTTCAGAGTTGACTTTGTGCTGACAGCTCACAGCATCTTACACATTTTTGAAGAATTAGTAAATAAACTGAACTTCAGTTCAGTATGGATAAGGTTAAAAAATGATCACTTTGATTTTGTCAAGACCTTGTTTTCCTATTTGGTATTGGAAACTGGTTTTGGAAACAGAAAAGTGGTCTGATGTTTGTTAATGATACTAATGTAAGTGATTTTATTTTTTAAGCTCTGTTTTCCTAAGGGGATGAAAATAATGCTATAATGAGGCCCCCATAGCTCTACCTGGTCCAATGCTCCAGTCTGTCAGCTAGATTGAGGGATAGTTCATTCGAGGTAAGTAGAATTACTTTGTTGTTACTATTGTCACTTGATGAGCAGGTAGGCTACTGGATGGAATTGGCCAGAATAGGATGATAAACCATTCATTTCCTAGCTATGCCTACAGTAACTTTCTGAGCATGAAGAAGACAGAAAGGCAGGTTTTTAAAAGCTATTTATGAAATAGTTAGTAGGGACATGGCTGACCAATGCTAAGCCCGTGTATAATAGATATTTCTATATAGTGGCAAGATGAGAGAAACTGACATGTCAAACATTTCAAGTTCTATGGTCAAATTGGAATCATATCAAAAGTGATTGCAATCGGAGGTGGTAGAATTCAATTTTCCTTGCATTATGGAGATTCCTCTGAGCAGACTCAGGCTAAATGATTACTCTGAGGTAGATGACACGCTGATTCCTAGTGCCAACAATGACATCAGCTTGATAGCAACCTTTACAAATTGCTTCCTGTAAATTCTTTGTGAGAATAATAAGCAATTCATTTTGCTTAAGATCGACTTTTAGCTAAGGGACTCCACCCAACAATCTGGATTTAATAAAACAAAATACACTTTGGTATTACAAACATCTTTTTTTTTTCAGATATGTGTTCCCCACATAAGTTTTTGTAAAAGCAAAGCATTTGCATTTTTTATTCAGTGAAAGACAGATGGATTCTTATGCGTAGCCAGCAAATACTTAGTTTATATGATGAGTTGGTGAGGAAGAGTGGAAGGGAGTGAAGGTTACTGACGAGTCATATCTGTGTTTGCATGAAAGATATTTAGGTTAATACTTACAAAAGACTTCAAAGCCACAACTAGAACAATGCTTGTCCATTCTTTCACTCGTCAATTCGTATATTCAACATATAGTATTTATTGAGCACCAGGCACTGTTGTATAAGGATGTAGGGATATAATAGTTGAACAAAACAGACAATACCATTGCTCTCATGGAACTTAGATATTAATGAGAGAAGGAAGAAAGACAATAAATCAAAAATGCCCAAAGAAAAATTTCTTTAAAGAAGATTTGATGTATTTAATGTGCAAGGCAAAGGAGTTAGATCTGCTTACAGGAAAGTACTGTACACTCATGACTTTGTAGCTGGTAGCAGAAAAATCACACTAGTAAAGAATAAGTTTGGCATTGTGCAGATATTGTATATAATTTACAACCTAGCCCCTTGAACTCAAAGAGCTTACAATTCAAACTTTCAAGGTATTCTTGTGCATCACGAAGGCAGAGAGGGAAGAAGAACCATCAGAACCATTTACCTCAGAGCTATATTGCCTTCAAGGCAATTAGAGTGAGAAGGCTCAATTCTTTGACACCTGCATGTCCTTTCCTATTTGGCAAAGAACCAATGTAGTCATTGGCATTTTTTTTTTTTTTTTTTAGTTAGAATGTCCAATTCACTTTGCTCATTTCAATAAACTCAGTATGGTGGAAATAGGAAAACCAGCTTTAAATTTAGATTTAAATTTTTTAAAACAGCCGTAAAAGAAAAGACCTTCATGGGCTCGATATAGCTCAGTAGTTGAGTATGAGCTTTGCATGAATGAGGCGCTGGGTTCAATATCCAGTCTCCCTCCCCCACAACAAAGGACTCTGGCCCTTATGAGGGCAAAACTGAAGACTTCTTTGGAGTAACATCTCTGAAATTCCTCCTCTAATTTCCATTCCCACTCATTCTTCCTTCAGTTTTCCTCTTCTCAATGATTTTTTTTTTCTTCTGGCTACAATCATGAAATCAATACATATGGTTGTTTTCACCATCTCTTGATATGTAAGCCTTAGAGTTCATGAAATCAGAATCCTCTCATGCTTCTGCTACCCTTCTGGAGTCTATTAGAACTATATACTCCCCCTTCCAATAGGTAGAAGAAATAACTCTCTGGACAACCCTTGCAATATCTACACAGTTACTTCTTGTTCAAAAATGATACTTTCTAAGTTTTTGGTCTCTTGACTCCTAAAAAGACTTAATTCAGCCAGGCATAGTGACATATGCCTGTAATGCCAGCATTTGGGAGACTGAGCAGGAGGATCATGATGAGTTCAAGGCCAGTCTGGGCTACATAGTGAGACTTTATCTCGAAAAACAAAACAAAACAAAACAAAACTTCCTTCATCTAATGAACACATGTTGGGCATTACCAGGTAGTATAAGGTATTATGCTGTACCTGGGGCCTCCAAAGATGGTGAGGTTACATAGTTGTTGCCTTTTTTGAAGCTTATAATTGAGTAGGGACAAAGTGCAGAGATAGTTATAAAACAAGTGAAGGGACCAGTTCTTCAAGAGAGAAAAGTACCACTGTTCCTCAGAGGTCAATTCTCTGTTTGGGGACCTCAGAATGGCAGCACTAGAGCAAGA